>NC_133025.1:21200000-21546250 GCF_048771995.1 Taeniopygia guttata | reverse complement strand
TCAGGGAAATTTTGCATGTTGGGTTTCATGTTGGAGAGTTTCAAGATGACTAGACAAATCCCTGAGCAACCTGGTCTGATCAGAGTAATAACCTTGCTTTGAGCAAGACTGAATGATTCTGAGACCCCTTCCACTTGAAATACTCTGATTCACTGTTTCCACTGCCCTTGAATAATTGGGAAATTTCTGACAAAATTGGAAAGTGATATCATAAAGTAAGTAAGAGCACTCTTTGCTGGTCTTCCTCTCTATGCCTTCAGGATCAAAGGCCTGAACAAGCCATGAACTCCTTCACGGCGCATGCTTATGGGAAAATACCCTATGATATAATCCAGGATTTGTATCTTGGATTAGTTACTTGTATCAGCATTTCCCTTGGGTACCTGACTTCATTTAGCCAAGTGTTGTATATCTGTAATGATAATCATTACTACAGGGGATCAATAAACATTATTTAGGTAGTGGCAGCTCCCTATTGCCCCAGTGATGGTCACAGCCCTATTTTGCCATGGTATAAAAAAATTGTGATAGCAGCCTCAATCAGGCTTAAAAGCCTGGTGTTAATACTTCAATACTAACACAGAATTGTTCACTAAGAAAAGTGCTTCTTCAATATTTCGTTGCAGCTGAACCTGCAACTAATAGCTACAGGTAACAAGCTACACATACAACATTATAAACTGCATTCTGGCATTTCAGAAGTCATGACTGACATCTCTAAATATGCAGTATCAAAACCAAATGTAAACCATTAATCAAAAACCAACAGCATTTTTTGGTTGTTGCTGTTGTTGGGAAAAATGGACACTATCTTTAAAAGACAGATTGATGTTTACAACTATCATATGGATGTCCCAAGGCATGATCCAATCTAAATACATGCAGCTTTCATTCAGACTACATTCAGACTACATGCTCTTTACAAATTATCACAGATCTTCACAAGTAAAGCTATAGTCTTTATGGTGAAAAATGTGTAACAACCAAATAGAACATCGTTATTTGTAGATATCTTTGAACTCCAACTTACATGCTGACCACATTGCACTGTTTTGTGTTTAGAACAATACAATATTAACACAGTCTAGTAACCTTAAACTGCCACCTGTCCTGCAGATATCATGACTCTCCTGGTGAAGATTCACTTGGTTCACAAATTGACTGTTAAATCTCCAGCACTCTCTTATGGTTTCACTCCTCAAGGAGATACATCTACTTTTAGCAGAGAGGTATGATGATAATTTAGTCTCCATTTGTACAGATAAACTCAGATCAATCAACGTATGTCTATCCAGAGAAAAATATTTTTTTTCTTTTACAAGAGCAGCAACATATTTTAGCAAGGTCCTGAGAGGACGTAGGCTAAACATGCTTATGTATGCACTCTCCTTCCAGGTTACAAGGTGCTTAATAGATAAAGTGCTGTGTGAGTGGTCATGCTGCTCTTCTCCATTTTTTGTGCATTTTTGACTGGTCTGTAAACTATGGGTTCAAGACAGTCCCCTCCCTGATCTTATGTTTGTGATCAACACTGTTTAAAACAGAGCTTGAATCTAGAAAACAGAATACCAACATGCTATCTGACAACCCCCAAATAATTAATAGCAAGGATTTGTATTAGAAATAATAAAATCTAAATTTCATTATTTTGCTACCCTGAGAATGGGGGCAAATTGCCCATGATAATGGCTATGCACATTTATTGTTTCCTTCATAACATGAAGATATAAAAATTCAGACTAGCTGAACTAGATTAGAAACCTGATCTAACTATGATCTTTAGAAAGTCTAGCACTCTTCCTGATTAGACTCTCAGACTGGATCATCAGCCTCTGGGACTGTGAAATACAGCATTTATAGTAATGTAGAGCCTTATCATTGTGGTGACTGTAAGCATTTTAAGTGACTCACAACATGTGAGGAAAAAAAAAAGGAAACTATTTTTTTACAGTCCAGTGCCATTTGTAGATGGAATGTTGAGTGCCCAACTTGGGTAAGTGTAGAGATCAAATATAGGCACTATCCATGTCATAATCCCAAGCATAACTACAGCAACTCCAATGATGTTAATGCCCAAGCCAGCTTTCACCTAAAGAAGAGGAAAAAGAAAGAAGAAACATGAATCAAGACAATGAAGAAAACTTTTTAGGTGCCAAAAATCTCTTTTAGGACTTTTGCTTAAAACTCACCATGTCCATAACAGTTAAATGACCATATGAAAACACAATGGCATTGGCTGGGTTTGCTACAGGAAGCAGGAATGCAAAGGAAGTACACAAGGTAGCAGGTATCAAAATGAAAAGTGGGTTCACGTGAATGGCTTCAGCCTACCAAAAAATGAGAGTACAGCTGTCAAGGGATGCATTTGCCAAATTAAATACAGAAATACAAACTTCCTATATTAACACCAGTGAAATGTGAATGGAGCTGCAAGTTTAAACAATGAGAAAATATCTTTTATGGTAAATAATTTTTTAAGAACATTACACAGGCACAAAGAGCAAAAAACAGCAAGAAAGATGATAAAGCTGAATTTTTATATAATACGTTATTAATGATCCAGATGAAGGGATCATGTGTACCCTCAGTAAAGTTGTGAACGGCACCACAGTGGAGAGGGTGTTGATCTGCTGGAGAGTAGGGAGGCTCTGCAGAGGGATCTGGACAGGCTGGATGGATAAGCTTTAACAAGACTAAATGCTAGGTCCTGCCCTAGGGTCACAACAACTGGGGCTTTTGCTTTCCCTGTTAGATTTTCTTCATATGAGCCCATGAGTTTTCTAGCTTTTCCCCTTCTAATTCTGTCCAGGACCCCTCTGTGCGGGCGTGAGTGAGCGGCTGCCTGTGGCTTGATTGCGATCTGGATTTAAATCATTGTTGCTATCACGCTAGCATGGTATCGTGGAGGAAGGGATTTAGAAAGGCCTTGGGAATTGGAAGCTGAGGAAAAGATACATTTAGGTATGAGGGAAAGATACATTTATGTATGCCCCATTATTTCGGGAAAGTTTCGCTTCAGCACCTTTCTGTAAACCCCCTTCTCCCCACCCCTGAGCAGTTCCCATTGGACCTGACCCCTGGGGTGGTTCTGATGAGCCCATGCTGAACACTGTCTTTATTGTTTAGACCTTATCTCTTAATTTTGCTGTATAAAACTGTATCTGGGCAGTAGCCCAGGGTCTTTTGTCCCTGCAACTGTTCAGGCAATACAATCTTTCTGGACTGCATACAACTGACCTCTCTTCGTCTCTTTATCTCGACTCCTTGCGGCGACCGAGGCGCACAGCCGCTCGAACCGTGCTAACCCAGCCGCTGTCTGGTAAGCCCAGTGCAGCGGGACCGCGGCAAACCCCGGTCCCCTGAGGGGACAGCTAGCCAGAGGGGTCCCGGGGGGCCGGGGAGGGACGGGGGACAGCTGCAAGTGACCCCCAAAAGCCGCAAATCATCAAATGAACTTTTTTCTAATTGTATTAATTTTTCAGCATCTCGTGTTAGAAACACCTATGGCAACCAAATAACCAATGCACAATACAGGACAGCAAAAAACCTGTATGAAGTATTTTTTGGAGACTTTTTAAAACTGCTTCTTTGAACAGCTGCATTGTTACATAGATGATAGAGTAGATTCTGATTAAAAATAAGCTTGTTATACTCACCAAAGGAGATAGTATGGGCAGAAAGATTGTAATGGTAGCTGGATTACTGGCTACTTCTGTTACTGAAGTGACAATAAGGCAGGATATCAGGATAATCAGCCACAAGGGTAATGATCCCAGAGGGGTCAATTTACTTGCTACCCACTCAGAAAGTTTTGAAACCTGCAAAAGGAGTATGAGAACATGATTATGCTTAGCAAGTCAATGAAAGGAAAATTTTAAAAATTGACTTATCTGCTAATAGTGAAGTATTCAGGTAAAAGTGAAAAATCTGAAATATCTTCCATATTTCTACCATATATTTTTAAGACTATTTTTCTAATTCAATGGTTCCCTATAGGAGCCCATGTAAACTATTTTCCTTTTATCTATATTTGCATTTCTGAGATGGTTAGAGGAGTCTTAATCAGAAAATGGCAATATAAGTATATTAGGCTTCATAACCAGAGTCTAGGTCCAAACCTGCTTCATTTACTGAAGCAGCCAACAGGATCCACATGGGAATTATCTCAGTGACATTAAGGCTTTGAAACCAGTGTGTCTTCACGACTCCTGCCCCCATCAGATCTAACTTAAATAAGTCATCACTGTGCACAGTCTTGGAAGACATAGGAAACTTTTTTTTCTCTAAACCTGCTTTCTGAACATCTTGAATATTCATCACATTTATCCTGTTCAATATTGCTACAGAATAACTTGCTAAAACAAGAGAATAACTGTGAATTCACTGCATGTCTGAATCTCTCTTGATTGGGTCACATTATTTGTTCAGTATCTTCTATAAATTGCATTACCTCGCAGCCGTCTGCCAGTGCAAACCCGCCACCAACAAGAATAGCTATTTCCCAGGGCATGCATGACTGAAATTCCTTCCAAGTAATCAGTGGAATGTAACCAAAAACAGCTAGAGAAAAAGAATAAAATAAAAAATATATATCTAGCCCCCCCACAAACACTTAAAAACATATTGACCAGCTCTTGAAATAATCTCCCTGAGGAAGTACTTGGGAAAAATTCAAAGAAAAAAACCTCATCATTGTAGTATGAACAAGGTTGTAACGTGTTCAAGGTTTCCCTGGCAGAAACATCCTGCACTTACTGGGAGAGATCTTTAACTGGGGAAAACTGTCATGATTTCTAGACATTAGAGCTGTGATACTTTCCACCAGTGGGGCATTGGCCCCTTTCCCCTCCTTCCCTACGTGGAAGACAGCTGTGGGATATCAAGGAGTTTTATTTACTCAGTAAAATGGTGCTATTCAGACAGATTGCTGAGCAAATGCTGTTTCACTTAGACTCATTTAGATTCTAACCTTCCATTCTCTGTGAACCTCTAGATCCCATTGTTTTCAGCAGCACAATTGAATGCATGAAGAGGATAAGCCAGAGGTGTATTTTAAACAAGAATTCCATTTTGAAGAGGAAAAATTGCATGATAATGAATTAATGTACAATTTTGGATTTTATAGGGTACCATAATTAAGCAGTAACATTTTCAAAACATAAGCCTAGCCCTGCTCCATGCAGCCCATTTCAAAGCCCACTGCAGTCAAAGGAAAGGTGGCATCCATTGGTGTCCATGGGCTGCAGGCAGCAGCTTCCTGCACAGCACTATCTCCTGCTGCTCACATTGTGTAATTATTGGCACTGACTTCCAGGCCAGGGATGCTTTACACCCCAGTGCTTTATACCCTCTATTAAGAGTTAAGCTTGTTAATACTTGTTAGTATTAAACAACATTCCTCTAAGCAGTGCAATAAATTATATGTACAGTAGCATCTTAGATACCTTGTTGTAGTAAAATTGACATCAAAATATACTCAACTGTTTTCTCCATTCGATGTCCTAAGCAATGTTTTTGCTGGGATAATAAAGAACAGGAGCCCTATCACCAAAGCAGCTGTTGAATCCGTAACATAGCTTTTATACCTAAGGAGAAGTCAACAAGAAAAAAAACACATAAATATATATAGTCAGGAGAAGGAGGGGAGGAGAGAGGAAGAGGACAGAGTAGCAGGAAAGTCCAAAGTCTGCTGTGGACTGACCATAACCCTCTCTTCCTCATCCCTTGCACCACTAGGTGTGGTGGGAAGAGGTAGAGGAGTAAGGAATGGAGTCAGGTTGAGCCTGGAAAAAAGAGGATGAGGGGAAAGTGTTTTAGTTTTTGTCTTGCTTTCTCACAGTCTAATTCTATTTTTAATTTGCAGTTAAATTAATTTCTCATGTAGCAAGTCTGCCCATAATGGTAACTGATAAGCAATCATTATCTCTGTCTTTATCCTGACCCACAGGCTTTTTGACCTTATTTTCTCCCCTGTCCTGTTGAGGAGAGGCAGTGACAAAGTGGCTGGGTGGGCACCTGGCAGACAATCAAGGTCAGTTCCTTACATCTATAGAAATGTTTAGTGCAGGCTTTATAAATTCATAAATAAACATCTTGAGTAAGTATGTATTATTTTGCCACACAGAAATGAGCTGGTGGAGGGGGATATTCAGAAGTAACTGATGTTTAAATAACTAGCTTTTACAGTTTAACAATAAATTTAATCATTTTAATATGCTCTGCAATACATTCAGTTTAAGAGGCCTTAAGGAGCGCAGTGCATACCCACAAAAGGCTTTTTCTAGCTGAGGAAAGGCAGCAGAACTTCATAATCATCCTCCTATGGCTATTACTACTAGGTTCATAGTTACAAGGGTCATGTTTGTTTTGGTAATTTCCAGTGCCGAAGAACTGTTTACGCTACCTCTTTCTTGAACTGCTTCAATATCCTTCTAACTTACAAAAAGTAGCCCCAAGATCAGGCAAGGTGCCAAACTGAGCTATAAGGCCATTTTAACACATCCAAGTCTGTTACTCAATGTTAGCTGGTGACATATCCCAGTCTGTCTTATTTCAGTCAAGATGGTCATTAAAATGAATAGAAATTTTACCGAAAAAAGCTAAACAAACATTTTCTTAATGTAGTTATTTTTTTCTATTTTCTGCAAGTTCTTCTGTAAGATTTTTTGAACCAATACACCAATATATTTGTTCTCTCAGACCATATGCTTTCTAAATATTCAGCTACAGTAGGTCCAATAATAGCCTCCCATCAGATCTTTCCAGCAGCTTAATGTTCTGTACTGAACCAGAGCTTTTCACTGAAAGCCAAGAACAATTCTCTCAGTTGTATGCTATAAATATCTAATCCTTTGCTATGCTAGGTGAAATTCAAACAAAACCTCAATACGCATACTTGACTTACACCAAAACCAGCATAATTTTATCTAACACTGTCACAAAATGAAGATGCCGTAGAAGCTGAAGTGATACTCTAATATTTTCTGTCTCCTCATTCCTAGCCTGCATAGAAAATACATTTTGAAAAAAAGTTACTATATTTTTCTGGTTTCTTAAGGCAGGAGGTTCTGCCTGTATATCATCTTTAACCTAGGACCAGATGCACCAGGTCTAGAGATACAAAATCTCTTCCTCTTGGATCCTATCCTACATTCTTTTAAAGCTTGCTAGAAGTTTTGAAGGAAAGTGAGATCTAGACACAGAAACAATCCATGCTGTCACTTTCCTGTAGGCAGCTCCATTTTCACATAATGGTTGAGTTTGAAAGGGGCCTCAGGAGGTTGTCTGGGCCAGCCCCTTCTGCTCCAGAAGAGTCACTCTGATCCAGCTGCCCAGGACTATGTTCAGATAGTTTTTTAATATCTCCAAGGATGAAAAATCAAAAACCTCTCTGGGGTACCATCACAGGTAAAAAACATCTCCTGATGTTCAGGAGGCAACCTGTAAGTTTCATTTTGTGCCCATTGTCTCTCATCCTGTCACTGAGACCCACTAAGAAGAGCCTGACTGTCCTCTTTGCTCCCTCCTATGTAGTTTTAAACATTGTCAAGGTGACCCTGCAGCCCCCTTCCTGCAGGAATTGTTCCTCCCAAGTGCAGGACTTTGCACTTACTCTAGTTGAATTAGAGAGTGCAGCTTCTTGCTCATAGACTTAGTAATCTTGATGAAAAACACCATTCTCAAAAAACCTGCTTGGGACACAAAACATCCTACCACCAGTCAAACTATTATGAGGACACACACATGATGCCATTCCAAACAGAAGCTTTTCAATCATGATCAAATTTTGAGATACATGTAAGAGTTGTAATACAACATCTACCTGCTTATAAGATTGCAAATCTGATTGTGCTGTAAGGAAGCAAAAAAAACCCTGTTGATTCAAGAGATCTCACAATGACTCCAGCTGAGATCATTGTAGAGAACATGGCTGTGGACAAAAATACATAGCGATCTTATATTAGAAGTAAAGAAAGGATTAAATCATGAAGAAAAAAAATGCAGTTCATCCAGACAATAATCTGAGGAAGAGTGAGGGAAACCTACCTTGCCTACATCAGCTGTAATCAGCTGCAGCTCAGTGTTGAACTTTCTCTTTCTTATGAGGCTCATAAACCCAAAGGCCAAAGGCCAACCTGGAACTCATCTAATTGAAGCTAATATCTGACAGCCTGGAATCAGACCAGCACATAGAAGGAAACTGCTGTAGCAGAAATGATGTGTGATCTTTTGTTGTCAACAAATAGGGAGGAAACAGGCATTTTCACCCTGTGCTGCTCTCTGTAGTGTTATACAATATTTATTAAAACATCCTGCCGTCTGCTTACAGAAGAAGGTAATAGGTGCAGGGCAGAACAGCAAAGGAAGGATTAGTCTTTAATAAATACGCCTTTTTTTTTTTTTTAAGAAAAATAAACTGGTAGAGGTAATGTATTTTTGAAAGGCATCTGATAAAGCTGGAAATAATGGGCTCTACTCAATACTGCTACAGCAGAAATGTGGATTAAAAACTGACTGACAGCACAAAAAGTAGCTCTAAAGAAGTATGAAGGTAGCATAAATAAATAGTGGTATTTCTGCTGGGATTTCAAAAATATCAGTGTTTGCATATTAAGGAGTACTCAGGAATGTGACAATGCACCCAAGGGTATGAGAACATGAACACGGGTGGTGACAATGATGGGAAATTTTGTTTGAAATAAAGATTAAGCATTTAATTTTTTACATCAAGCAAAGATTTTAAGGTGATAGAATCACAAGATACATATACTTTTAAAGCACAGGAGAGTTTTTTTAATCCAACATAGAAAGACAAAAATAGCATATTCAGACAGAAAGCAATACGTTAGTTTGTCTTTTTCAATTTGACAATAGACATGATTATCAAGGAAATCAGCAAATTCCAAAACCTGAGGAACCTGGGCTTTGCCACCCTAGCATCAAGCCTGGTTTCTTTCTGGAAATTCAGGTTCTGATAAAGTAAATTCCTACTAGGTTTAACACAGAGAGCAGTGTAACTCTTTTGATCTTCAGCATGCTAGAATAAAGGATTGGACAGCCCTTTCTGGTTTAAGACCATGAGGGTGGTGCAATTCCCACCTAATAGGACACACTCACTAGTCTTGGAGCAACATTGTGGCTTTTCATAAGGTTAAAGCTCTTTTCAGGTGGCAGAACTTCCCTTAGGCCTTCTTGATACTGTGGGATAAAACCCTGATAGAAAGGGATAAAAATCTGATAGCAAGTGCTATCAGATTTCTGTAAGGGTGGGGAATATCTCCTTATAGTTGTTTCCTGTACCATAAATTTAAAGAAGTTGTGCACATCCCCATCTCTGTACTTAAGTCCAAAACACAGCAATTTTATACGCAGAGGCCTTAGGGAAAAGGTGTGTAAGAGATGTAATCTGCAGTTCAGTGCACTGCTACAAGCCTCTTGAACATCACAGTGACAGCAATGCAGTTCCTAAGATCTGAGGGTTTTTTCCTCTCAGATTTCTTTGTGACTGCTCTTGTTTGGTTTGGGTTTTATTTCTAAGAATATGCCTTGCTCACAGCTGTACCAGTGCTGACCCTATGCCCCACTCCTTTATTTTCACTAAGAAGTTGGTTTTTTTTTTTGCTGAGAAAGTATTAACCTAATTTACTGGTTTTATGCCTGCTAATATAATCAATTGATAAATTAAAGCTATCTAGAAATAGTCAAGGTATGAATAGTAAGAAATGCTTTCTTTCCTCTTAAAGTGTGTAAGGAAAGCTTTGTTTCTCTTCAGGTTGCCTCACCCAAATTACAACATAATTCAGCCTAATGTGATATGACACACGCTTGCAGTTCCTGCCAAGGGCAACATTAGAGGGCGTCCACAAAGTAACATCCCTGTGCAGAACCTGTAACCCTACTCATTTTTGAGAATGTTCTGTTTTCTCTACCAATGAACAAAATCCTCAGACAATGATAACCAGCTTCAAATAGGAATATGTAGCTCTCTGGATGAAAAAGAGTAATTTGAACCCTAAGTCCCATGTTTGAAAGGTTGTTTACAGTGCCTGTATTTCAGTTTAATATGTACCTCATTAAACAATGCTGAGGGAGCACTGGGTGTTAATAGGAAACAGGAAGAGAAGTCAACCCAGCCTGATTGCTTAGCTAGCTAATTGTTTAATTAGGTCACCACTCCAAAACCCTTTCAAGAGTATAAGGTTTCATATGAGACAGTGATCATCAGCTCTGCTGTTGTTATAAGGGAAAAACAAGTGTTCTTCAATTTTTTCCTGATGATTAAAACTAAGCAATTTTTAAACAATCTTAGTTTTAATACACTTTTTAATGGTATTTTGTGCAAAATAATTTTGTGATACTCTTTAAATCTTTGAAGTGCTACAATTATTTCTTGTGACACTCCCTCCCAGACTTTCTGGAAGAGCACTGGGAAGGTGTGTAAGTGGTGGAAATATACTTAAAGAGAGAAGGCATGAGGTATGTGTGTTCACATGTCATTTATCACAAATGCACAGGAAAACAAAATGGAAAATTACCCTTCTAGTCTAGAAGGGGCCTTTGGATTACCCAGTAATAAATGTTAAACCCATAAGGACCTAAACAGCATTAAGTCCCACTTGTTCCAATCCTGCAACTACTTCCCACTACTCCAGAGCAAAACTCGAAAATTTATCACAGAAAAACAGAACTGAAATTACAGTAATTTCAGCAAGAGAAAAGGCAATATCACAGTAATATAAGGTCCTGTAAGACTGATTGATTACTTAGGGAAAGAAATCCCGGTGATCCTGGAAAAGTTGCAGCAGAAGGCAAAAAAACCCCTATAATAGTTCTTGACTTTTTGGTGTTCAGTTGAACTATGACTTTAAGGGAGCTATGCATGAACAGACAGTAATTTGTACCATTAAGCTCAGCTGTCAAAACAGGGGATGTTGGCCTGCATGCATTTACGTGTGCTGTTACTAAGGGCCGTAGATCAAAAAATTCTAACCAGATTTATTCTTTGAATTTCACATTTGATGAGGAAGTGAGGTACTTTGGCATCAATTGTTATGCATTCTCCATCACCATATTAAGCCAAAAATCTAGCAATAATCCCTCTTAGGAGGCACTTTATTTTATCCTATAACATGTTTTACACATTTCAACTATTGCTCAGATATATATGTGAAGTTTCTGGAGTTTATATTCCTTATAGACTACAAAAGTTTGCAACAAGTTTGGCCTGGGATATTTCTGAAATATTGATAGTATTTTAATTTTTGAAAATTGGTAAGAAAAGAAGGTATGTAGTTAAGGGACAGTAAAGTATTTGTTGGTTTATCAAAAGAGATCACTTACTTTGGGAAAAGTGAAGACCATCCTGGGATGAAGCCAGGATCTCTGGTGAACCACAGGAGGGTCATTAGAATGAACAGGACAAGTGTAACAGTTTCTGGGTAGCTATAGCAGAAGTAGAATGAATTATAAATATTCCTGAATTGACATTTAGATTTACCTGCTCTTGTTTGCAGATTTATAGTTTGAAATACCTAATTGGTCCAAGTTTCTTGTACTCCTCCTGAATCACCTGTGATGAGGCCTCTTCTCTAGCTGTTTTCTTCTTGCCACACTTAAACATGTTTTTTAAACTGGAATGTAAAGCAGCAATGTTGAATGATGAAATAATAGTGTATACAGAAAAAATGTCCAACCTTTCCAGTTACCAATAGCACTTGACAAATGTAAATTTGTCACTTTACAATGCAGTATCTCCCATTTAGTTATCACACAGCAAACTGGAATTAATTGGAGCATACTGGAATTAATTGACAATGCCCAGTGGGAGACTGACAGAGGCAGCAACAAAGTGCGTTCTGTTGTTGACCAGCTCATTTAGCCAGGAAGGATGAAACTTTAAACATGTGAACAAATTGAAATAATCATATATATAACTCTCTTTAAATCTATGGCTTTGCTTTACTTTGTTTTTGTATGAAAAGGTTTTTATCACACGAGTAACTTACATATTGATCAGCAGGGTATTTGCTACAAGCCAGGTTTTCATTCTTGGATAAGTCTCTTACACAATATTGAAAAGAACATCATCAAAACAATCACGAGAAATGAAACAATAAATGTTCACATATAGGGTGGTAAGCATGGGAGGAGTCTGCTTAAAACTAATCTCACTTTTCATGTCTTGCGCCACAAGTAGCCATGTAATTTTGGAATATTGGGTCCCACCTATCTCTCCAGATGTTAGTGAACACATGGAGAACAAGGCTTTGAAGAATCATCCCAAAAGATGTATTATCCTCTCCAAAACCATAAAAGCCCAAGTTGTGTGGAGAAACAGAAACCCTACCATACTACCACATATAAATTTAGGATAAGCAGGAGTATTTTACCTCACATTTACAAATACAGTCATCCAGTTTATAACAGACATTGTTCAAGTATTTAAACCAATGCCTCACTCCAATGAAGGATGTATTCCTATGACTCTTCCAGTAAAAAAAATGTATACGATTTCAGTATTCTTTTGTCTTGCACACACACACTGATTAATGATGATGTGTGTATACTATAAAGGAGGGAGTCCATTTGTGGGATGGACTTTTCACACTGGGCTGAATAGTCCAGGATTCTTATTTTAGAAAATTCTTGTTCATCTGGAGATTGAGTCATACTAGTCAAGGTCACAAAATCTCTGCTGCTGCATTTTCTTCCTATTGAGCCTATTAAACTAAGAAGCAATATCTATTCCTGGTACCAATCATCTTTTATATCAATAACCTTTAGTTTTATTGATTATACCATTCACTTACTCAAACCCAAGGAAAAGCCACTGTAGCCAGAGCCAGGAGAGCAGCAGAATAATAACTGCAATAGGGATGGAAAGGATAAACCAGGATCCAAAATTGATGCACTGGCAACCTGGGTAGCGTCTGCATAAAAGCAAAAAAAAAGTTTAATTCACCTTCGCAAAGGAATGAAGACTTGTGAGAATTACCAGAAGGTGCTTCTATGGGAGAATATTTCTGGCTGGCATCAGACTTCAGCATGAGGTGGTTTGTGGTATCCTCTTGCCTCACCCTCCCGTCCTCTCTCTGGTCATCATGACCACTACAGGAACCAGCTGTGCCAGTTATTTGGGCAATGGATCAGCAGCAGGTCTGGGGCTCTGACACATGCTGAAGTGTGTCTGAATTGAGTTCAGTAAGCAAGGGAGGGCCATGCACAGCCTAAGGGCAGTTATGACTATAAACAGAACTTGAGAGAAAGGAGTTTTTGAGATGAGACTTTGGCACAAGAAAATATACTCAAATGAAAAAGCTCCAATGAATATAGAAGACAACAGTGGAAGCAACACTGAAACTTGTATTGTTTAGACTTCCATAAGTGATTCAAAACTGATCAAAGTCAAAATTATTATTACTAATTTCCATAAATGTTCTTTGGCCAGGTGGATGATGTCTCCACTCACCTTGTCTCTGTGAGGCTGTCTCAATCTACTGTTTGTAAATGTGGGTCATTCAAGCAGAGATCTCCTTTCCATGTGCATTTAAGAAAGGGGAAGGGCTTTGTAAAGAAAGAAAATTGCTTTACTGCTCAACAGTAAGGCAAAGAAATTGCTTTACTGTTGAATTTAATTGATGCCAGATAGACAAAAAAGGCAGAGTAAAACCAGCCTGCTTTCCAATTTACTTTATGAACAGAAGTTACTCTTTCTTTGAGATCTTCTAGCTCTACTGAAAGAGCTTTTAATGCTAGAAGTGAGAAAATTCAAGTCTCCTTGAGCAGCTTTCCTTCTTGATGCAAAAAATCAGATGGAAGGGAAATAAAAATGTCCAGACAGAGGACATCCTAATGATTATTTCCAATTATCAGCCAATCCTTTGTATTTCAGGTCTTGCTAGAAGGAAAATAATTTTGATGATTCCATAGCATTTTGAGGCTTTAAGTGCTTATTATAAATGCTCTCTGAAGTACTGTGCAAATTTTAGGTTTGATCTAGATTTACTATGATGCTTACATTTATTGCAAATAAAGTGCTAGCAGGCACCAAACCTACACCCCTGCCCTTTTCTGGGGTGATGCTCTAAGTTGCAATTGTACGTAATGATGGGACAATGAAACTCTCAATATAACAATACAGAACATATAAAGCATTGTGCTGTTACATAATTTATTAATTACATGGCTGTTTTTTTATTACATGGTTAGCCACATCAAATTTTGAATGTAAAAATTCCAAGATAAGAAAGAACTGAAAGCAGTGTAGTATTGATCTAACATTTCATCACTTGCTAAAGTGTTTACGATCTTTCCTGAATTATGTGTGATAATTTCTTATTGAGCAACAAAACAAGCTCTTAAAAACTTTATACTAAGGAGTAAATTACATCACAAAATGTTAGTTTATTGTGGTCAGGTTCTACAATAATTTTGTATAGAGATAATATTTGTGTAAGTATTTCTAGTAATCTGAATATTGAAGTTAGGTACTCTTCATCTCCAGAGCAAATATTCCTCAGGCAGAATGGATAATCAGTTTAAATGTTTTTTAAAAACAATCTATTACATTGTTCTGATTGGATTATGCACTATTGTTGGATTATCTACTACAGGTCTTGCCTGAAGCAAGGATGGACAGGACACACTGATTTATTTTCTAGACCTATTTCCTCTGGAAAATGAACAAGTGTGATTGATTTTAACAATCCTCTTTCTACAGTGATTTAGTGTCAATAACAGTAAACTCTTTGCAGGCAAACTCTACAAATGCTATCAATAACTGGTCTTCAACAATTTTGTCATGTGCTATACAAACCAGTGGATGGAGAACAAAAAAAGGATTTTGCTTTATTTTGTTTTATTTCAGAATTCAAGTAGGACTATTATTACTGGCAATGGTAATTGGCAGAAGAAAAAATAATTATCAGCAAGAACTATTGGATTCCAAGGGGTTTGGAATGAAATTTGCCAATTTTCTTTTCAAAGCAGTTCTACTTAAGAAAGAAAATGAATATTGAAAAATGCTTTGGAAAACGTAAAACATTGTTCCATTGAATGCAGTTTCAGACTGCTTTGAAATTATTTGCTTTTTTGTTGATTAGTGGACCCAGATTTCTCATTTCCACAGTGCTTAGCCTCTTGAAAGTCTCCTGATGCTCTTTGCTAAGCTGATTAAACTTATTTCCTGCTGTAATTAGAAATTAGTAACAGATCTTTAGATAGTGCTTGTTCTATTCCTGCCAAGCATTGTTTTTTTTTCTAAGAAAAATCTTCTTTTCCATGTAGGTATTGAAACAGTAAAGTGCTACTTAACCAAACAATGGTCATCTTGTTGCATGAGTTCCAGATCACTTTTAGACTTTCCCCATATAAGGCAAATACAAACATGCAATTTTGTTTTATCTCAGTAAAAAAAAATTAAGAAAAGCAATAGAATCAAATAAATCAAATCAAAGAGCAGGGTTTCTAATGTGTTTTAGGGGGGCCATGTGAGAGCTAGAGAAAGCAAGTTAAACTTCTGGACTAAGAAGAATAAAAATAATATAATATAGTTTCTTACGAATTGAAGTGCTCAGCAAAAATCAGATTAGTCGATGTTCCTGTGATTGTGGTCAGTCCTCCAATGGTAGCAGAATAAGCCACACATAAACACATCACTTTGAAAATCCCACTGTATTTGTCCTTTCTGCTTTTTCTCTCTGCTTCAGCAGGTGGAAGGTTCTGCTTAGAAAATATACACCAATTAATGTATAAGAAGGGCTCATCATCAGGCACAAAAATAGAATTTGCAGATATCTCAGAAGAGCCAGACAATTTACTGCCAATATAGCTGTCTGCAGTGTGGCTTGGTTTGCAGTTACACTGATAATTCAATTATTCATGTAAAGGAAAAGGAAGCAGAGTCAAATCCTGAAGTCCCTTCCCTGATCTTAGTTTTTACAGAACTGCCTCTGTACAGACTGATACATACACACATCTAATATATAGAGTTTGTGCTCTGGTGAGGTTGCTTTAACTTGTGTAAAATGGAGGACAAATCCAGTAATGAAATAGCTATATAAGCAAAGTATGTACATGTGTCTGACTACAGGTATATTTCTTATTCACATGAAACCAGCTTCTTTGCCACTTGTGCCATTTGAGATGTGACATAGAAGGGAGATTTAGGTTAAAATAAGTTTCACTGCATAATAAAAAGACACTTTAGGTACCTGTTCATTTCCTTTTTCATTTTCCTTTTCAATTGTGCATACAGTACTACACACATTGTTGTTATATCTGGAAAAACAAAGGCATGTATTGTAACAAACAGATAGTCTATTTAGATGGATTCTTAGAACAGAATTAACTAAATTAATAACAATTACCCATTAACTTGTTTTTCTTTCTCTTTCCAGTCTGGGTTTTCATATTCTCCTACATTTTCTGTAAGACAGTGATACAAAGATAGAAAAGCATTTAAGGGAGTAGAACTGGAAAGGCTCCATCAAGATGTCTCATCCCATGCACTCACTTCACATTATCCCATCAATACATTTGCAAGCACCAGTCGAAGATACAGTTTATTTATGCCCTACTCCTTCATGACTCTTCAGAATCTGAATCTTCTCATGAGGAGAAATATTCCTAATTTACAATCTAACTGTGAAGGTAATCAGCTTAGTTTCTGTTGTTCTTCCAACATCTTCCCTATAGTTTAAAGAGCTCTTTTCCTGTGCTAACATTTGAACCTTAGGATATCTATAGCCTGGAGTCGTATTTCATTCCAGCCACCTTACAAGGCTGATAAGAGAGGCTGATAAACCACCCCCTTCCTATCTCCCCTCCTCTCATCCAGCTGCCACCTTCCGCACCTGTTCAGTTTTAATTAATCTTTGTGATCATGAGAAAGCTCACACACAGTATTCCAGGAGAAGTCTCACAGGGAAGCAGGAGGTGATGCCAGTACTTCTCTGGCATTTAAGTGTACTTGCAGTGTTCCTTAGTGCCCAGTGAGGGTGCAAAGGCAGAGCAGCAGCGTGTGCCTACCGTCCAGCTCCAGGGCTGGGTTGATGGAGCCATTGGAGCAGGACATCTCCAGCTCATCAGCTTCTGCTTCAGCTCTGATGATCTGCTGGGCTACAGCTTCAACGATTGGCATCACCATGGCAGCAGCAGAGGTGTTGCTGAGCCACATTGACAAGAAAGAGCAGCTAACCATGAAACCCAACATAAGCCTGGAATAGGAGAGAAGAGTCTGTGACTGCTACAGTAACACCTCCTATCTATTTAATATAAATGAGAACTTTGTCAACAGGAAAGTTGAAACACTGAAAATTTAAAGCTTGTAATTCTGAGAACATTTTTTAATTAAAATTGTCTTGATCTGAAACACTGAAATGATCATATTTTGGAGTTTCAAATATGCTTTAAAGTGAAGCAGAAACAATAATACTTATTTACAGAATTATACTCTATTTGAACCATCTTTGAAGAAAGAGCACCATGCATGTAACAAATTCAAATGTGAGTTAAAATGGCTACACTGCTGATGTTATTAATCTCATATTGTACAGTCTAGGTCAAAACCCTGTAGTTACCACTTAGACTGTTAAGTTCTCTAGCTATACTGGTTCAGTTGTTATAGGAAGAAATATTAAAAATTCAGAAAGAGATACAAAACTTAGTTCTTATTCAGAGCACCAAGACAAGTATAGGCATTATTTGGGCTTCAATAAATGTCATCTTCAGTATTAAGTGGGAAAGGGAAAGTCATTATAATTCCTTAATCTGGTCTTGGCTCAACTTCTTCTCGTTTATTACAAATAATAATACACTGAATTGCATCAATGTCTGAAAATTCAGACATTACATGTCGAATCTGGTGAAGTTGGATTGTAAATTTAGAATACAGGTCACAATGTTGTTTTTAATGCATTTCTTGGAGTTGGAAATGTGAACAGTCCTCTTAACTCCCTGCTCCAAGGTTCTGTTACTGACATTAAACACCTGCCATACATCATCACAGCAAGAGAACTTAGTGGAGGGATGGTGGTGTTGCACCTTTCCATCAGAAGACATCTGTGAAATTTGTAAAATTCTTTGCCTTGGTCAGAAGCTTCACAAAAAAGTCAGTTTTACTTAGTACATGAAGCCATTATAGATAATATATAAAAATCATGTAAACATAATTTGATTATATAAAAATACCATCAAAATGTCTCTTATAGCCTTTCATTTCAGCTGATGGTGAAAACATTTCAAACTGGATTTTTCCCCAGTAGGGGAACCTTGTCTTCCCCTGTGCACTTTTAATTACAGTGATGAAATGATCTGTAGACCAGCATGTCACAGACCTGATTCAAGACAAATTGTCATCAGTAGTTTAAAACTCATTAATTTAGGAAGGTTTTGATTAGGTCCTCAGACATAAGCAAGGGAAGAATCGTGTTTCTTATGCAGAAAATACGGGTCAGAATAAGACACTGAATATGAATTTTCACACTGTAGAAAAATTCTCTTTTAGTAGGACTTGCAAGAGGATTTAAAAATAAAACAAATTAAGACATTCACTAATGTATTTTAAAACTATTCATCATAAATTTCCAGCATTAGATGGATTGATCATCAGGTTACCATTTGGTACAATGCGGTGGACTCTACTGAGGGACTCTAAAAGTAGATTGCAAAATTATAAAAGATATCCTGTTCTGTTTGGCCCCCATTTTTCAGCATTATTTTCCCTGTGGTACTGTTAAAAAGATATTATGTATGGAATTTTGGATAATTATTTAATTATATCCAACTACAAAGTCACTCTTTGTTTTGTAGTGCACAATCAGTATTTTATTACCCTTTCTAGTCCTTGCAGGTTGCATAGACATATTCACCTTTCTCTGCTAGTCTGTAGATGTTACTGCATAGCTCAAATGACAGAAAGCCTTTACACAGAATCACAGAATAATCTGGGCTGTGAAAACCCTTTATGATCATCCAGTCCAACCATAAACATAACTGCCAAGACCACCACTAAACTATGTTCTTAAGTGCAACATCTACACATCTTCAAATACCTCCAGGGCTGATGACTCAATCCTTCCCTTGGCATCCAGTTCCAATGCCTGACCAACCATTCACTGAAGAATTTTTTCCTATTGTCCAATCTAATCCTCCTCTGGCCCAACTTAAAGCCATTTCCTCTTGTCTTTCACTTTTCACCTGGGAGAAGAGGCTGACCTTTCCTTGGCTACAGCCTCCTTTCAGGGAGCTGTAGATAGTGATAAGGTCACCCCTGATCCTTGCTTTTTCTCCAGACTGAACAACCCCAGTTTCCTCAGCTGCTCCTCATAAGGCCCTCATGCTTCAGACCCTTCACCAGCTTCACTGGACTTGCTCTGGACTTGCATCATCACCTCAATGTATTTCTTGTAGTGAAGGGCTCAGAACTGAACACAGGATTTGAGATGCAGCCTCACTGGTGACGAGTACTGGGAGACCATCGCTGCCCTGATCCTGCTGGCTGCATATTTCTGATACACATCATTTTCTCCAGAAGAATATATAATGGAAAATCAGAAGTCTCTTGCTATTTTACTTTCACTGCTGCACACTTTATGACCTGCAGTCATACTGTGATATCTCTGCCCTGGGCTGGGTGGGGCTGCAGTGTGCGCAGGCTGGAGGCAGCTGAGGAGGGAGTGTGCAGAGAGCATCACTGTGCTGGCCGCGGGCACAGCTAGCGAGCAGCAGATGCTGAGAGGTGGGTAGATCACCAATCTACCTCCACTCATCATTTCATCCTTCACAGATCATTTCATCACAATCTTATCATCCCTTTGTCATGACCAGGAAATGTGATAGATCTGGAGTTGCCTTAGGTATTCTCAGATGTTGGCTTCAGGTTTGACTGTTCACAGCAAGTTCCCCAGCAACGTTCAGCTTAGCACAGCACACCATCCACTTGTGTTCTCCCTTTCAACATTTCAGTGTTCAAAAAAGAAGCCGAAATAACTAAACCAGCATAGCACAAGAATACAGCTTAAGGTAACAGGAGGCAGTAGAACAATGCCAGGAGAATTTTTTTCCTAACAGAAAGCTACCAGCTATCAAAAGAGGCAGAACTAAATCAAAATACATTTGATATTTAAAATTAGGTCAGTCAAATTACTGATGAATAGAAATAATCAAGCATTTTTATGAGAATGTCATTAGTTAAATCACTTAAGAGGTGTCTTATTTCTTAGACCTGGGGTTTCTGGTTTTCTGACCTTTTGCTTCCTTTCTGCTTCCTGGCAAGGTATCATGAGCTTGATGTATTCTGGGAAGCTAAACACGCTCTACAGATCTTATGAGAAGCCTTACTTGTACACTAACAGATGCCTCTGTCAGCCTAAACCTCTTCTGGAAGTTTGTAAAGCAAGGAAAGCAAGATTTTTCACTTCCAAAAGTATATGCTTATAGTGAGTAAGAAGAGAGTGATTTCGTTTACCTTATCACTTCATCCAGCTGAGGAAGTGCCTATCCTTTGATTTTTTTTTTTTCATAAGTAGACAAAGGAAAACAGCTTAAGTAAATGTTAATGTAACACTTTAAATTATGTTAATGTGTTTTTCCTTCCCCACCACCTGCTTAGTTGCATGATTTGCTTTTTCCCCCTTACTGTGTATTTGAACACTTTTTGTATTCTTGGGAATGTCCAGAATTTTGAAAACACTATCGAAATAAAAAAAATCAGCAGAGAACAAATTTTGTGTTGTAGGCATTGGGTGGGAATGTTCCAAAGACCATCAAGAAATGGAACCCCTATATTATTTACAAACTAATCATAATTTTTGTTCAGAAGGATCCTTATTATGAATAGAAGCACTTCAGGGAACTTTCAGTTAGAATTTTAGCAAAATATTAAAGTGTCACCTACAAACTATTCATAGCATTTTAAATATCTCCTTTGTTTGAGTAGAAAAGAAAGGCTGGATTTCCACTGTAGAAAAAGAACTAGGCAATTATTTCTGGAATACATAGCTTTCCACAAGTATTATTGTCCTTCAAGACATTGTTTAGCACATACCATGCAGGGTTGACACCCACCAGCATCACCATTTTTAAAGCCACTCTTTTGTGAAGATTCCATTTTTCTATTGACGTTGCCAAACAAATTACTCCAATCAGCAGCAGATGAAAGTCTTTAAAATAAGCAGATGCTACCTGAAACAAAATAAAAATAAAAAAAAAAAAAAAAAAAAAACAAAAAGGAAATTTAACCCATTTTTAAAACTAAATGGTGAATTTCTTTCAGCATTTAGTAATACTATTTTAATGAAATAAAGTAAGATTATATTATGAAATAAATACACTCTTTTTTTCTTAAAATGAAACTATTAAGGTCATTGGTACTGTTAAATTCATTTAACCAAATGAGTCAAGAATAAATGCACTAAAGTGCATATGGTTAAAACAAAATAAAAATAAAGCTTAGGATAAAACAGCCTATAATCATCAGTTGCATCTCACATACTTACTAAATCAGCAGTTTAATGTTGGGCTTTTTTACCTTTTTATCTATCCAGCAGGTAAAATGACAACTTTAAGCATAGACTTAGATTATGATTATCTGTGATTTCATCTCTTTGGCATGAAGGTGTATAGTCAGCAGTTTGCACATGGTGTCATTATTGTGACATTTTGCCTCTGTAATATTAAGGGTATTTCATAATCATAACTACCTAGCATTTTCCCATCTACTAGAATCTAAACACTGAGCCACCATCTAGAAGAATTTATTAAAGAAATTATTAAAAAAATGTGCACAAGTCCTGAAGACAAAGCACGTGAGCAAGTCTTGAGGCAAAAATATTGTGATCAGCACTCAGCAAATCCATGCATTTGCCTGACAGGTTTCAACATTAAGTGCTTCATTCTTTGGAGTTTTGATTCCTGATATGCACAGTATAAAACAGAGAAAAATAAGGCTTACCTGCTTGGATCCCATTATACCAAACAATGGGAACATAAAGGCAGGGAGCAAAGCTGAAACAGCCAGTGGCAAAGCTTCTGTGAGCCAAAAGATGGCAACTACAAACAGCGTGTATGCACATTCTGCTTCCTAGAATACAAAAGGCACCAGTAAAAACATGTGTCGGTCATCCAGGATAAAAAATCACAATTCAAAAAGTTCACCTCTATTAGTAGATTCCCCACACCTGAAAAAATGAGTCAAAGGACCTGCATTTAGGGTAGTTATTGTGTGCTGTTGAGAATCCTGCTGAGTTATGAAATACAGTCAGTAAAAAAAGGTGTAGAGAATTTTTTTCTAAGCGATAGTAAAATTATTTAAATTCTATCACTCAGGAACAGTGGGGAAAAAAGTCAGCTGCCTATTCCTTCAAGGACAATTAATCATCTTCTAGGTCATTCTGGAGCATTCTCATGCCATGAATTCCTATAAATCAAAAGCATTTTGCCTCTGTAAGCAAACCTTTAAGACTCTGGGGTACTCGCAGTCAATAACTGGTCAAATGTTTTCTCTCCTTAAGTCTTGTCATCAGTAGCAATAAGGCAAAAATATAATCTAACAAAAAAGTTATCATACAATACCGACACGAAACACAGCTGCTGTTTTTCAGGCTTGTGATTTTAGTGATTGTCTTATTTCAACTCCTTAAAACCAGGAGGGTTTTTTCCCCTTTGTTTATCTTCTTTTTTCCTCCCAGGAGAATAATTTTCAATACTGTCTGTAAAATGCAGCCCCAGACAAATATAATGAGGTGAATTAAATCTAGTTTCTTCCAGAGTATTAGAAATCTCTTTTGTGTAGCTTTTTATTTATATTTCTGCTTTCAAGGAAAATGGTTTGGAGCTCTTAGTGCCCCTGGTTAGGGTATAAAATTACTCAACAGCAGCAGAGATTATTTGTACTGGGAAAGGAAAGGAACAGCTTAATGATGAACCTTTGACTGGAAAATAACAATATTAAACCTAAGTCAGTTAGCTGTGGCTATAATTTCTTTTGGGGAAGAAGTTCTGTTATATATGAAACAATTTGAAAATATCCATTCACCTAGCAAATGTTCATCTCACTTAAGTCTTATCATATTAAGAATTTCCCATGAATTTCCTCTCAGAAAGGAAACTGAACTATTGGAACTGTGATGTGAGAGTGTGAAGTCCATTGCCTTGTAACCACCATCTAACTGTGATGCAAAGAATTCTGAACCAAATTTTCATGTATTGTCATACATAGTATGTATGATAACACATCACAGAATTCCATTTCATTCTATATCATTCTGCTGGCATCAGAGCAGTACCAAATAGAGTCACTAATAACATTGTTAGATAGCTGTTTCATCAATGTGGAGTTGTCCTAAGAGTTAGTGAATGCCAGAATTTATTTCAAGTAAAATAAAACTATAGATTTTGCTCTAATTAGGTAACAGAGGGAATTTTTCAGATCACTGAATTCAGTAATTTCCTATCAGATAACATAAAATGTGATGAACTTAAAATCCTTTATTAAATAAAAAGTAATTACAGCTCTTTTCCTGACAATTCTTCTCCATTGTCCATCATAAAGAGCTCTTTAAAAGAGTCCAAAAAGTAATAATCAGAATAAAATTTTCAATATAATCCAGATGTAGTTAGAAAACAAATATGTGATTCAGAGCTTCTTGCATTTAGTACAGAATTTTACATTGAAGCGGTCTTCTCTACATTTCTGTGAAAATACACTGAGTTGACAAAAAAATAATCACAATGCAAATATCATTATTCATTCAAGGTCCTTTCCAACTCAAACTATCTGTGATTCTGTGAATCTGAAAAGGTCTAGTAATCTCAATCTTTACATACAGGTGCATAATAATTATCTCTCCAAGCAGGTCACTTACTTTGGTTTTGATGATAAGTGGAAATGGAAGTAAAAGCAGCGGGGTGAGGACAATGAGCAGGAACCTTCGGTAAACCAGGAGGTAGCTAAGAATCTTCATGGTTGATAGCTGTTAGATGAACTTTCCTGAAGAAACTGCCAAAAAACATGTCTGACTTTAAATAGCTGACTCTGATTAATATTTTTCCAAGCTATCACCTTTAGCCATTGCTAAAGCAGGCCAGTAAAGCAAGTTAAAATTAAATCTGGATCTTTACTGTTTTAGTGAGTTTATTAACAGTAGGTTGATAAGATAAGTGTCCGCCTTAAACCAAGGCTAGATGTCAGTCCTCTCAGGACTTTCTCTCCCTGCCCTTCCTCATAACAAGTTTATGTAATTAATACAGGTTCTAGACAGTCAGAAAAATAAAACCTTCTGATGCTTTCCCAGTCACTGCTGACTTCCATAGGAAGTCAAAACATATAACATACATAGAACATATGTTCAAAACCAGTTGGGGCATTTATGTGAAATCATAAGAAAGATCATTTTATTAAACGGAATTAAAATTTTTTCATTGTCTTCTCTATCTATGGAGATATTAAAAACTTCCTAGGACAAGATCCTGACCTGAACTTTGCTCTGCTTTGAGTAAAAGGTTGGACTAGATGACTTGCAGAAGTCCCTTCCAGCCTCAGCCTTTCTGTTACTATTATCAGTCTATAATCTAAAGTATATGAGAAAAACATGGCCTTTTTTTCTGTCTGGCCAGGCAGGGAATAGCTCATTTTCTCTTCTCACACAGAAAAAGGGTAAGTTCTTTTTTATGTACATCATACAAAGTTTTGAGGAAGTCTAAAAGTAGGAGATTTTTTGAGACAAAAGTCAAAAATAAATAAATCCTTTTGCCTGAATTCTCCCTTTTGTCAATAAAAAGAACACTTGGTACTGTCTTTGTAATACAACAAAATAGCATCACATAAAGAGCAGGAAAAGGTAGGAAAGAAGCTTGTACACTATCTATGGGTGAAGATTAAAAGGGGGAAGAACACTTTGTTTTGTGCTCAGAATCTTACATGAAGCAGAAAATTGGAAGAGGAGATAGATGAAGAGTTGAGCTGCCATCAGAACTATCCAAAGGACAGGTAATAAAGGTAGATTTTTGCTATCCATACAACCTTTTGATTATAATTCCATGTGTCAAGGTACAGGCAAAGGAAGTGATGAGATTGTCGGTGTTGAGTACACACTTCTGGTTTCATGAAGGCAGGACTTTGGCTATGGGAAAGCAATATCTCGTATCTAACTGTCAGCAAGCAATTGACCGAAAACCCAAAGGTGGGAAATAAACTGGAGAAAGAAAAATTACATAACAGCCTTGCTACTGGGGAATTGGGTAAACAGCTTTGACACAACCTAGGGAGATGAGACTGAGGCTTCATTGGAAGATGATGTAAGGGATTAAAGATGTTCAGGTGAACTGGTAACTTTTGAAAGGGGCTGCTCTAAATATATAAAGACAAACTTGTTTAAAGAATTCAGAAACAGAATTAGGAAATCTTCAAATATCCAAAAACCAAAAAAGAATTGGGTGAGATCTGGAAAAATCTGTGCTATAAAGGAGTAACAACCATTTAGACTGATAAATTCAGAGGATTGTGACATGAAATATATTTCAGTTGGAGAAGTCACAAAAAATTTCTATTAAAGTATCAGTCAAATTAATTTTAATATGAAAAATGGAACTATAGGGACAGTAATGGTGGGAGCAGTGAATATTTAGATTTAATATATGTATTCAAGTCATAATTCCAGAAGAAATTCACCCATAATTCATGGGTGATAATTCATACAGTAATCTGAGAACTATTTTAGAATATATTTGAATATATTTTGTTATTCCAAGTATTTGAAAAACTTTGGAGTATTACTACAAGTTTCTAGAAAACTGATCAGACATAAATGAAAATTAAATATGTCACATGAACTCAATTTAGTTTTGTTTTTTCTTGGAACAATTCACTTAGTGATCAATAATGTAAATTATATGCATTTTATTTTACTTCAATAAACTTTTTAGATAAACTAAGAGCAAGTCAGAGATAAGCAGAGAAGAAATGCTCTAGGGGAAATTATGCCTGTGTGCACAAGTTATTTCTAAAAAGTTCTTCTTGAAGAGCAGTTGAAATTGTTTTGAAGATATTACGAATGGCATCCTTAAGAGGTCTATTTTGCTTAGTTTTCTAGCTGATATTTTTGTTGATGTTTTTGAATCATAAACTAGTAATCAGCAGGACAAAGATGAGACCTTCTAGCTGATACTAGACCATAAAATTTGCTTTTTCAGCATTCTTAGAAATCACTGATATAGCAAAATGCTGCATGGAGATAGAAGTCCAAAAAAAAAAGGAGAAAAGAGACTTTCAATACTAATTCAAACAAAATATTGCTGAAGTGTAGAAATTGTCCTCCATAATTAAAATTGAAATTCTCAAAACTGTCTGCAGGTTCCTGGTCAGCTATCAGAGATGGTCAGGGCAGAACAAGGAGTTACCTCCTACACTGAGGAGGTTTCCTTCCAAACTTATGCTGGGATGCTTCTGGACAGTCAAGCTCCTACAGGTAACTTGAGGATAGATTGACAGATAGATGCTCAGCGAGAGAATAAATTTGCAGTGCACTAAATTTAATGGTGGAGAGCTGAAGGCTTTCTGAAACAATGGAATCTGGGACAAAATTTTCCTTACAGACAGGAAGAAGGAACGAGAGGATATGCAATCCTGCTTAAATAACTTTAAACATACAGCTCTGCATGTGAAGATAATATGGTCTTAATGTGATTTGAGACGTTACTCAATGATTATGAAAAAAAATTATAAATTCAATTTGAAAAATAAGGACGTATTTGCATCACTGTAAAAAAATTTAAGAGAGGCAGAGTTTCTAGGGATAAAGAATATTTCTAGTTATGCTACCCAGTTAGCTGGTCTGGGTCAGTATTGATTCCTTATTCCCTAGCCTTCTTGGAAAGCTAATTTATTTTTATTATGTCTTGAGTTAACTGTGGAAATCCCTTGCGAGTTTTCACAATAGTTGAATTTTCTGGTTCATTTTTTCAGACCTTAGAAAAGCCTGTAGGAATGGTCCTTTTATGCCGAAATTTTGTGTAGATAGCTGTATTTACAGCTTGGTTGAGGACTGCTATTTCTCTTTAATACTTGAAGAAGGCCTTGTGCGCTCCAAAACATAGTTGTGTGGGACAGCAAACCAGAAGAAAAAGAGGAAAGAAAAATTCATGTTGTTCCAAAGTCTGATTTTTCAATAAAACAAAGGGAGATGGGAGATCCAGTTATGGGGAATGAGATGGGAAGAGGGGTATCACCACACCCCAACAGATATAAGGAGACAGAAATCACATCCCCACTGGTTAGCAGACAAAAAAAAAACCAAAAACTTTCCTAGGCATTATGAGTAGAATGCATATTCCAGGACTCCCATACACTTGTGAGCTCTTTCTCCTGAGTGATCCAAGAGAACTGTTTTGACTGAAGCTCTGAGCAACAAGCTGTTGCACTGATCAAGCAGCATATAGTTCATGCAGTCCCTGTGGGCCACTCCAGCAGGACCAGATGAGAGAAATGCACTCCATGCTACTGCCAGGAAGCATGACTCCACTGGAGTCTCTGGCAGAAGGCACCTGCAGACACCCAAGGTCAGCAGTGTCAAAGGTGCAAGGGTGTTGGAGCCAGGGCTACAGGGCAATTTGCTCTAAGACCTGGGCACAACTCATGGGTAATGTGGAAGAATGGAGATATCTGTTGTATGTCCCAAGGACATCAAACCCTAGGGGAAAATAAAATGTGATTTTATTTCCGTATTATAGGAAGTACTATGTCGAGAATCACCTGAAGCAATGGAGAATGAGCCCGGCAAGAAGACAGGCAAGCACTGCAATGACCCAACATGAGCCAAAAATGTAACACAATCTCTCCTGTCCTGAGCAACACATGAGGCCAAGTCATGCATCACACAACTCAATGGACATTTCACTAATATTTTACAGGGATGATCCATAGACTATGATAATCACATCTGTATATATATGTATCACATGACAGGAGAGAGAGTGGCACTTAGTAAGGTTGTATTGGATAGTGTAAGACTTGAGCGTGGCATACATTGTATGGACTAAGGGCTACAGATTGAGATGGGATGGATGGATTTTGCTGCATTTTCATGGCAGTCTGTCATGGTGCTAGTTTGGACCATGTGATGTTTTGAAAATGTGACTAAAAATGTGGATAACACACCTGTGTTTTGGTTATTGCTGAGAAGTCTTCCATGGCATCAAGATATTCCCACTCTGCCTCTCAGGGAGTAGGCTGAAGGTGTACAAGAAGTTAGGAGGGGACACAACAAAGGTAACTGACACAAACTGATTCAACAGGATATTTTCTGCCATATAAAAACAGGTTTAGCAATAAAAACTAAAGCAGGGCAGGTGGGACAGGTATTTTGGGATGAGAGACATTGCTCAGAGCCTGGCTGGGCATTGACCTATTTGTGGGAGGTGGTCAGTGTTTACTTTTGTATTAATTTTTTATTCCATTTTATTATTCCTCTTTTTCTTGCTTATTAAATATTTTAACCCTCAGGTTTTCTCACCTTTGCTCTTCCTATTGTCTCCCCTGTCCCACTGGAGTCAACAGCTGAGTAGCAGCATGGTGCTTAGCTGGTGAACCAAGCCAACCCACCACACCTTGTCAATGGCCTTGTAAATTACAGTACCACTCCCCATCTTAACTGGAGTTAAAACCCCTTGGATTATCAAAGACAGTGTGGTAATATTACCAGACCAAGAAGAACATTTCAGTTAAGCAATATTTCCTGAAAATTTCAAAGCATGCAGAATTTAGTACAATGTGCAGCAAGGCAGGATCCATAGAAAAGTGAAAGGGGAAGAAAAAAAAAAATCAGTATTTCCTTGTCAAAGGTTGATCATTCAGGATTAGCAGGATAAGTTTACAGACTGAGATAAGTACTATATTAAAGCAGCACTCTAATAGGAGGAAGGTTTTTTTACACCAATATATGACTAATTATAGTAACAGAAATACTGCATATACTTACAAGAACTGGAAGATGAATAAGGTATTACTCAACAGGAAGAAATCTGTGGAAAAACAGGGCAAAGGAACGTAATAAAAGAATCTTAAATACGTTTGAAGGATTTATGCTTCTACAAAATTATATTAATTATTTTCAAAATTATAATTATTGATAACAAAAAGGAGAAACATTACCAAAATTGTTAAGTTTTTTTATACAGAAAAACTTGAATTCTGAATGTACTAAGTTCTGCACTGTAGGGGAAAGAGAAGAAAGCTTCAGAAATGGCTTGGGTAAGCACTGCTGTGGGATTTACTTCTGATTTTACACTTCCATATCTAAATTGGTCACCATAACCTTTGTTTCACAATCTACAGATAGATGGAATACTCCCTCCCTGCTCAACTGAAGTTCTTTAACCAGGCTGAGATGAATTACAGGGTGTTTTTCTTCACTGACTATAAAGCCTTATTCAAGGCATCTAACTTTTAGATGTCTATGGTAGGACAGGCTTGTTTTATCCTCTGCTTGTTTGGGAAAAAAATTTAAGAAGCTCTCTGAAGTTAAACTACAAAAGACCTGGAGCACTGAGCAAAGAAACAATTTTCTTTCCTTTGGTCTTAGGGTTTAAGCAAATGGATATAGCATGTACCTATCATTAAACAAGATTTTATCATTATTTTCAACTTCATTATTTTGTTGAAGAATTAGCTTTCAATCCTTATCACTGAAAATAAAATTGAAACCATCTCTAATTTTATTTGTATATTAACTTCCCAGTGGCTGGGATCAAAGGGTTTCATCATTGCCAGAGAAAAATTAAATGTCTTTAGTACCCAATACTGATCTCCACCTTTAGAAAGATGCCATTGAGAATAAATTTTCACTAAATAGCATGAAAATTAATTCAAAAGCACTAATTCCCAAAGAATTCGCATGTTCTTCAAAGATTTTAACAGGCACAGGAAATTTTGCCTGTTTCCCATTGTTGCTGCTCATTATTTTTCTTCAAAAACATAAAAGCTTTTGGAACTGAAAATTCTATTAACATCCCCATACAGCATATAGAGAGAATTAAATGCTCCTTTTCTTTCTCTTTTTCTTTTTCTTATTACGGACGTGAAAGCAAAGCTGCACTGAGTGCAGTTCCACAGTGCTGGAATTGGATGTGTGGTCACATGCCCCACCCTGAAGTTTTCCAATTTCTAAGTACCTATCCAAGATGATAACAAACAACTGCTCCAACAACTCTAAATGCTCTAAAAACTAGGTTAATAAATATTTATGGAACTTAAATTGTATTTTAAACTCTGTTTTTCCTTTTTTCAAAGTATTTCCTAAGGAACAGACTCTTCTAAGCTTAGCAGAATGCTATCAGAGACTATGAGATTTGTATAGAAAATGCAGTAAAGAATCAAAACAAAAGTACCTTCTGGGAATTTCAATAGCATAAAATTTTGAATAATATGTGATATTTATTTGCAGATTGATCATGGAGACTTTGGAGGTCTCTTAAATAATTTGGGTGTTGTATTCCTATATTCCTGGCCTGACATACTAAACACAATAGTAAAAGAACACCTAACCCCATTTATTTTTATAATATTCCTTTTATTTCTCTTTCTACACTACAGAACAGCTGAGAAAATTCTCTTTGAAAGAGATCATTGACATTTTTTGGAGAAGTAGTTCACAAAAACCAGATTAAATCAATTTTCATCATATTATGAGAGAAGAAACACATTTTATACCTACTTTCAGTCTATATTGCTGAATGGAAAAAATCTGACATATTGAATACACTTCCACACTCCTTACTGCATAAAAGCAAACAAACTGAAAAGAAACAAAATCCAATTACTCGACACTGAAAATTTTAATGAGCAAGAAGTCCATTATTCATTGTAAACGTGTTCCTTTTCACTTTGAATAGAAACACACTGTACCTAAAGTACCTTAGTGTCGTGATTTTTCAAGATGACCTGTCTTAGAGCTATTTTCTTTGAATCAGTTCAAGGGTTCCAGAAATCACTATATATTCTTCCAAGTTTCTGAAATGAATTACTCTCTTCCAATGATGCTAGGTAGCACAGAGGTTCTCCAAGATTCTCATTTATTCTGGCTACTCCATTCCTGTGATAGTTCCTACTGGAATCACTGCCCAGTGACACAAAGGAGAATTTCCAAGACATAAACTACATGTAAGCTTCCTGCTCATGAAAAAATGTAAAAGACAAAGAAATAATGGGATTTTAAAACAATAAAGGGCCTATATATGTGCTTCCTATACTTGACGCACACCTTGAGAGCTTAAGAAGTCTTAGTTATTTGAGATTCATTATACAAACTCTGTCTCTACATCAATCTGCTTCTCTCAAACAGCTCCTTGGATAATGCTTCCCTTCACCTTTGAAGCAGCTGTAAGCAGTTTTACGTCAGAGCTGAAAGCAATTTAGCTTCATCAATGAGATCTTGTGCCTACAGCAAACAAGTTCTGCTTAGAGTTTTTTCTGGATGGAGCATGACATTAACCAGGTGAGTCAAATTCCACATACTCAGAACCCATCCTGGACACTTGTCAAGCAGGCCTGCAACTCAGCTTCCACAGCATGTTATTTTCTTGGCCAGGACCTCTCTGTAAGTACAGTCCTCTCAATGAAGGAGCTGCCATGCTTCCAGTTTGTCCAACGGAGGTTTTCTCCACCCTTATTCCAAGGCTTCACTGAATGCCTCAAACTCCCGTACATGGTGTCCAACGTGCACTTTTTAAGGACAACAGACACATGTCTTCTGGCAACTGACATCTGCCATATTCTGGCAAATTTCCCGTGCCAAAAAACAGTGTTGGCTGGAAAAACCCTGAAGCCTTTATAAGCTCTTCATCTTCCTGCATATTCTGCTCATCGACTGAACAGGCAATAATACCATTCTGTAAGAGACATGTCTTCTGGGTTGCTGTCACGTGCCCTTGGTACAAAGTCACAACACAAACCTTGAAGCATTTATAGGCCTAATTTACCATTTAACATTTTTTTTCACTCCTTAAAATATGGCTCTATGTTTATTCTTGTTGAATGACATGTAGTTGGTGCTGTGTGAACCCAAAATTTAACCTGCAGTGGATCTGCATGGACAAGCCTTCTTTCCAGAGGACACACTCTCACAATCTGGGAGAGTTCATGTGCACATTGGAGTAGCTATAAAGACAGAACTGTTTGTCTTGCACCATGACCTAGTTCTCTAACAGCACATTTTTCAGACCTCTTCCCACTGAAATGTGTACATTCCTCATGAAAAGATAGAGATTGTGGTAGAGTTAACATAGATTTGTAAGACTTAATTTCATAAAGTGCTAATAATATTCCTCGAACTTAAAAAACACCGGCCTGGTAATGAATTTCAAAGTGTATGTGTGAAAATAGTCCATAATTGTCAGCAAAAGATCTGAATTGCAAAAAAACTAGGCCTGCTCTGATAAAGTACCATCCTATACTTTTGATTTTTTCCATTTTGGAGGAGGAATTCTGTTTTAAAATTAATTTCATTATATACCTCCTAGGTAAGAATTTTAACTTTCGGAAGTCTATACATTCAGGGACAGCTTGGATGAGCTTTAAAAGACCTGGTCTAGTAAAAGATGTCCCTGCCCACAGCAGGGGATGGGGTTGATGTTCTTTAAAGGTCCTTTCCAACCCAAACCATTCTATGCTTGCTTTTATACAGAATGCAAAAGCAGCAGGAAAAAATTTTGCCTACAGTGGCACTATAAAAGGTGTCTTTGTTGGCCGGGGATTTCCCTTCATGACAGCAAAATCTTTTATGTGGACTTTTATCAAATAAAATGGGAGTCAGTAGTACCATAATGCCTGTTGTGACACAGCATGAGAAAGAAAAATATTTAAATCCTTTCCCCAATCATTTGCTAGTTTTTTGATTTTTAATTATTCCAGGTGATGACAGAATTGGAAGTGCTAGAATTACGCTTCTCATAATTGATGTTGTCTGTGTGATGATGACATGCTAATGTCATCAATCATGCTGGCCTTTATCTAAGATGTTTAATCAGTTGTGCTATTGTTGAGAAAATATATTAATCAGCCAAAACCATTAACTTAGAGCAAAGTTAAAATTAACTTCCTTGGATAAATTTATTCTGGTGAAACACAAAATTGAATAAAGGTAGTTTTTCAAAATTTTGTAGGAACTTTTAATTGATAGATATAACTATATGAAATTTCTCAGTGGCATAGTTATTCTAAACCAATCATTCCTAGATTTAATCTTATTTTTTTCTTTTTTTCAAATTACTAATGATTTTAACAGTTTGCTTCCTTTAGTAAAATACATTTATATTTCCATTTTATCAATACACTTTGTAAGTTCTCACATTTTTCCCCCAGGTGATATTTTGTTAATCAAGTTTCTGCATAATTTTATTGTATCATTTGGAGATTTTTGAATTCTTTATTAGATCTTCTCCCACCTTGACCTTCACATTAAAACTTTGTTCTTCTGAATAATATCTGTTTGTCATTAATGTCCGCATGTTAAAAAATGGCATGAATAAATGCATCTTATAATGTGTAATGTTTGACTTCAAAATACGTCTGAGTTTAGGGGAAATTTTTTCTGTCAGTCTTCTTATGTATTCTTTTTTTTATAAAGTTTATCAAACTGCTAGAAGACCTCATCCACAGTTTACACATTGACAGCAATATATTTAGCCAACCTTCAGTTCTGCTTTCCTTGTTCCTTTCTTAAATTTTCAGTCATTCTTTTTCTCTCTTGGAACTTTCAGTGATCAGTTTATGATCACCAATAAAATTGTTTCAGTAATTTTTTTCTGTAAGGTCCTGAGAATACTTCATAGCCAGATCAAAGCTGGGCTAATAATATTCAAGACATTGCTTTCTAATCTTTCACTAATTTTGGACAATAAAGGTACACATGTATTTACTCAGGGATTCTTTGTAATCTTAACTTTCTCATAAAAACTTTCTATTATATCTACCATCAAAGCAAACCACACAAGTACTCCTATTGCCCCTTGTTGCTGCAAACAAATTCAAATGGCCATAAAACTGACTTGTGAAGCCTTGGAGTTAACTGTACATATTCCTCTTTTTCCTCATTCTGTCAAGACCTAGCAAAGACTCTCCAGCCTAGGGTTGGCAGAGTGTCTCCTACACTACCAGGACACCCAGCACTTTACTGGCAGCAAGTGTGGGCTCCTAACATGCCCCAAGCCAAGCAGTACAAGGAAAATGGGCCAGGCTTAAGGAGAAACCTTCTGCTGGAATAAGAACATAAGGTACTAGTACACATTTCACATCTCCAGACCCATTCAGCATGGCTGAGGAAATTTCTTGTTTACAAAGTTAAATTTCAAGCTGAAACTGCAGCAATGAGAGGAGTCTGTAGCCAAATAACCTCCACCAGGGTGGAGTAGAAGTGGTGAAGACAGTAACTGCTCTCCTCTTCATGCCTATATCCATGTGTATGTATTTTACTACCTACGGAAATTAATCACTGAATATTACGGTAGCTGTGTCATTAATAGCATGTCCTAAGAACAGTCCAAAAGTCAGAAACAGTGCTGGAATGTTTCTATCTGCATCTGCCTTGTCCCACTGTTTACATTGCCCATGCCCAAGGCCTATGCCTGCCATGTTAAAGAAAGCTGAACTCTGAAGAGTAAATTCTGCATGATAATAATGTATTTTCATATATTACTTCTTTTACTATGGCAGGAATTCTCTGAGGGAGTAAAGGAGAGTCAGGAAAAAAATCACCTGAAAAATTATTTTTGAAAAGGTCATGAGATGCAAACTGACCAAGTGCAAATTCTCTTATATCCACAGAATTACTCTGCACAAATTAGTATGCCTCCTTCTTAATTTGAATAAGGAGCTTTCATCAAGTTCGGGAGCAATCCTCTTAATGTCTCATGATTTAGGCAACATGAGACTTATACACCATGTTGGAATTATTTTTCTTGCAAAAAATTGATTTCTTGTGGGATGAAAATCAACCTCCTAACAAGAAAGTATATTTGTATCTGTAATTTAATCAATAGTAAAGGAAAACATGTATTTCAAAAAAACATATTCCAGTGAATAAAGACTAAAATTCAGATGTGAAATCACACTAAAAATCCCACTTTGATTCCTGTAATGTTTTCATGAAATTAATACAGAAGAGAAAAATGTTAATCAGTAATTACTTAACTATTCATATTTTCTTTAAAAATAGACCAAGCTCAAGATCAGGTCCAGAGTTGCACTGAACCATATTTTAGGGCTTTTCTAATTTATTTCATTTGAATTTGATTCAGTATTAAATTCTAACAGCATGAAAGTTCGGGGAGCACTAATCATGAGGTTTGACTTGCACCATCCCCTTCACCTTCTTTCTGAAATAATTACCTTTTTCAGGTTCAAAGCAAGCTCTAAATTAATATTGTATGGCCATTCTATTTTTGTGGAAAGAATCAGACATCTTAAATGAACTTAAGAGGATCTATTAAAAAATGCATAAAGATGCAATTACTTTGTTATTAGATGTAATTCTGAGTCTCCTGCAGATCCCTGGAGCTCCCTGATTCCAAGCCAGCCAGCTCACTCACGTGAGGCTGAGCCCTCAGCCTCCAGGGTCAATGGGCTCACGCAGGTTTACATCAGTGGTGGGCAAGGCACTGGTGGGCAATCACAATCACAACAAGTGATTTCAACAGAAATTTAGGAGATGGCTTTGCAACACATCAGCTATTAGCTCTGTGTGGCAGATATGAAGCAGGAACAAATGATAGAAATAGATTATTTCATATCACTAAGAGCAATGCATAGAAATATGTTCAGGTGGCCAGCAGATGCTCCCAAAGCCAATATCAGCTGAACAATTTAATTTTGAAACACCTCATGACTTAAAAATAAGTGTTCTGCCTCTCTTAATTTTCTAACATGGAAGAGGCTTTTGTTTTGTTTTTTTTTTCTTTTAATCTAGTTTCAATCTGATAAAAAAACAAAATAAGTTTATATATTAACAGCTCCTGTGGCCTGGAAACATACAACCTTTGCCAGCCCTACTGACCCACTTGCCTGAAGGATCTGCTTACGTCTGGGAAGTCAAATCACCAGATCCAGTGGGTGTGAAACAGGAAGAAAGTGGCAAAAGCATACTTTATGGGTCAAAAAACCTGAAATATATTTTATGTCTTACAAACTAACAGTATTTTTTTTTAAATTATCAAAAAGTCTTCATTAGCTGTATATTTCAAAGTCCCAGAAAAACATGAAAGACAAGAAGGAGAGAGATATAACACCACAAATATGTGAAGTATGGAAATGTGGAATTCCTCACTGGAATTAGTTATGGAGTGACATCAAACACTGTCCCCTCTAACTTAGCTTCAGGTCACTACCTCTTAATTACCTCTTTGCAAAGATTAACAATCAGCCAATTTACATATACATAGCTCTGTAAAAGATTTACAGGTTTAAAAGGTAGGAATGAGTTTCAGGTATCCTGGCAAACTTCCCATCTTCATGGTTCTTCCAAATCAAATCCCAGTATATGCTCTCTTCCTCACCACCCCTCTCCTCCAAAGTAAAATGAAATTCATCCAATAGTGGAAGTATACTTAAAAATACCAGAAAAAAATTGTATTTTATTCTGACTTTTTCAGAACAGGGTCACTATTTTCTAAAACATATCCTGTGTGATTGTAACGTTACTTATGAAGAAGTTCAGGGTATATAGTTCACAGTAAGAGATGTTTTTGTGTACTGCTGGGTAGAAGGGCACAGTAGCACTGGGCTTCTATGGGCTGGATTAACAGAGCAAACTGAACAGCAGTAGCTCAAATTGGGCTCTCAGCCAACTCTTGGATACACTTGAAATAAATTGCCTGCATTTCAACAAAATTATCCTTTCCTCTACTTTCCTGATGTGTGACACAGTAACTTTCATGTCAAAAAACCATGCATAACACTCGTGGTCAACATCCCTTATGCTATGAACACTGTTTTCTACCTGATTTAGCAGTTTAAGATCTCTGTAGAACGCAATTATTTATCAATACAAAGGAAATACTTCTTGAAAACAACTTACATTCCCAGCTATGGCACTCAGGGCCAAATTGATATAGAGCCAGCTGTTTGGGCTTTCTCTGTTGTAACCCCTGATGAGGGCAATACAGCTCCCTTTTTCTGTCTCCAGTAATAAGACAGGCACAACTTAATGCTGGCTCATCCCAAACATCAGGTTGTCCTATGGGACACCACCAGGCTCGTTGCTTTTCCCTGAGAAGAGGCAGCTGCTAATCAACAGCAATCATTGGCAAGCAGGCACATTCCTCCTGCCTGCCCAGAGGTGCCAGTGTGGAGCAGAGGCCAGCTCTGCAGCCCTGGTCCAGGGCAGGGCTTGACCTTCAAAACCAGACCAGTCTCTTCTGGCTGCTGAGATCAGGACAGTTTGGAATAGAGATTTCTGCTGTGTCAACAGCCCCATCAAGGGGCTCCCATTTCACTTTGGATTCGTGGGCACTAGCTAAGTGCAGATAGTAAGTGCTGCTAACCCACTGCAGCCAAGCATGCAGAGTGGTCATGGTGTCTCTTAAAAGACAAATATGTTGTGTGGCTATGCAGATAAACACCACTTTCCCCATGTATTCTGAGCAATGATAATGGGAGGTTAATGAGAGTTTCTGTCAGATTCTGAAAACTCTCCTGGCTACTCAATCAGGCTGCAAATTCCTCCGTCACAAGGTTCAATGCCTCCACATTCCGTTGCAGAGTGTCAGAGTGATCTAACAACAGGAAGCCTGCTGTTGCTGGTTGCAGAGCAACCAAGGAGACAAATAACCTGTGTTATAACAATTTGGTCTTCAACCAGGCTCAAGTTAGTATTGTTGGGGCCAGGGAACAGTTGATCACAGCAGGGTGATGACACTGCAGGCTTCCCACAGTGTTCAAGTGTCCTCTGTATTCCATTTTCTTATAGGTCTCCTCAAAGGCAAGTGAGGGGCTTGAAAGCTTTAAAAAACAAACAAACAGCTCCCTAAACTAAATAGGCTTTATTATAATATAAAGTGAGTCAGCTAACATTTTAAATAGAAAAATATCAACTAATTAGTATGCTAGGAAAAATAAATAGATAAATACTACCTTTTTACACAGACTGCTCCATCTCCAAAACAGTCCAGTCTAATATTGGTTTAGCTAGTTTTGTGAAAGAAAATTCTGCACAGCCCTCTGATGTGGACAGTTTTCCCTCTGCCCCTGTCAAGGGCTGGTCAGCTGCTCTGTGCTCCTTCAGCAGTTCCCATATCTGAGTTAAAGGTTCCCATTTCTGTGCCCTGATCCTTTGCTACCCCACCCTGACAGCTCTTGAATCTGCCCAGTCCCTCAGCACTCTCCCATAAGAGCAAGTTCCCTCATCCTGCCTGCTTCCCATATTGCTGAGACAATTAAGTTTCTATTTAAGTGATCAGCATGAGTACATCTGTAGCAACAAATCAAGTGTTAAAACTGCCTGGCTCCAAATCTTTCAGTGTAGACCAACTGGCTTTTTGGTGGCCAGCACTAGGGTAAGATCAGTTAGGCCCTGCTGCTCAGTCTTGGAGGCAAAGGGAGCTGCGCTGCCCACAGCCTCATTAAAAGCCATTAATTCTGTTAATATCTTCCTCACCTGTTTTGTCTCTTGACAGGCCACACGGCAAATTCAGCAAACTCAGGCACTCACACAAAAAGACCTGGCAGTGTCACCAGGGCTGTGCTGTGACTGCCACATTTGGGTCTCCTCAGCACTCTGCTTTGCACCCCGGCTGCCTTCTCCACGATGCAGGTGACTCAGGTCAGCCCTGTTCCCCGAAAACAGACAGCACGAGAGCTTCTGGCACCCCCTGAGTCTGAATGGCATCATCAGACTTTGAGAGAGGCACGTGCAGGCTTGTGCAGGAAGTTGGGGGTATTGTGGAAAGGACCATTGCAATTAAGGCCCATCTCTTATTTAAAAAAAAAAAAAAAAAGCACAAAAAAAAACAAAACAAAAAAACCCCAACAAAACAACAACCCGATTAAAACTCACAATCAGAATAGACTAAGCTGCAAAACAACATTCTTGTTAAGTTCATGCCCACTGTTACAGATACTGCAGGCAATGGGACTATAAATATAATAATTAGTGAGGAAGCTCCTTACCTAATGCAATTTAACATTGATTAATCTCTATAGCTGGACATACTTGGTTTACAGCTAGTGACTGATGTGGTGCAAACTGTGGCTGTGTCAAATTATGACAGTGGGGTGAGTTATAGCTGAGTATAACCCAAAAAACACATTGCACTCTTCTGAGTTTTAAAAGTCCACATACAAAATTCCCTAATTTCCTACTAACTCACTTAATTTTAATTAATTATGCATTTACATTATTTTTTGGCAAGGTTTATTTTTGCAGTGGTTCTCCATGGTTTGCTGTGCTATGATTTGACAAAAGTTTCTCACAGAAAACCTCAAAAAACAGGCTATTAATACATTGCAGTAGGACTGTATTTTATAGAAAGCACATGCATATTTGTAACATAAGTGTGTACCAAGTTCAAACTTACAACAAAGCAACAAGAGCAACTACTTCTAATACTCAAAGTTTCTCATAAGCACTGCTGTTGCACAGGTCAGTAGAATTCTAAAGGCAGTAAACCTTCAAACCTCTATAAGTATATAAGATCACTTAGGGGGGATTTGTTAGGATTATTTAGGGGCTACACAGAGCACTGTTAGTACATAAAAGGAAAGATTTCTTTGTTAAAAATTCTCAGTAATCCTCACTAACATATATTTTTGTGCGTCTTATTACACCCCAAAGGAAAGAAAGAAGAAGGATTTTTTACTTTTTGGCGGGGAGGGAATGGTGGGCACGGGAAGTGCTTTATGTTTGTTTACATCCCTTTTGCTAAAGAGTCTGAATTATTAGTACTATATTGTTAAAGCTCATATGTATATCCAAGGAGTTTACATTAGTCAACTGTTAGCCACTGTTTACCACAAGCTCTCTAGAATATCCACCAAAACCAAACAAAAAAGATTACTTAAGTACAATCAAAGCAAATCCATTTAGAATGTGAATGAGTATTCATGGTATTCATACAGCCGTAATTATTTCATATATTCAGCTTTCTTGTCTCTGGACAGTGGAGCTGAGCCTTTTTTGCAGTACCAGAAACAACTTTTTCACAGGAAGAATGAAGTTTTTCAGGGTTTCCTTTTTTCATCTCATTTTCAGTATGCCCTGTTATTTCTGTCTCTCTGCTCTCTTTTCTCTGCTCCTCAGAGGACTTGCTGGCAGGTTGAACTACAGAAAAGTTCTGGCAGGCTAAACTACAAAAAAATCTTAATTAAAAATGGTTCCTTTCCCTGCTTAACAGGACAAAATCCTCACAATTCATTTAACCACAGAATTTTGCCACAGTCAGGCAAAGAGTATTACTTCAGGAGAAATGGAAAGGTTTTCAATACTGGCTTTTGAAAGGACTCTGCTTTCACTAACTTGTTGAAAATATCCAGCCTTCACAAAACTTGAATGTTCTGTCATTTGTCCCTAATCTAGCTACAAAAAATGCTAATAACTTTCATTCATTCTTCAGATAATAAAAAATAACAATTAATATTGTGGTCCTGAGATTCTGAGGTTGACCAGGCTTGAGTGATTACTTGTTTAAAGGGTGAAGGCGAAGCACAAGCTTCTCCTGCAGGAAGAGCAGGATTAAAGATGTATGACCTTTTTTACTTTGAACATTCAAAATTATTTTGAATACAGGACTGCTTACTGAGATTCTCCTAATATTTTTTCAGTTCATATACAATTAAAAAGTTAGAATTTTTCATCTCAGCAATTTGTATAAGGGAAAAATATGTATTAGGCATCTAAGGATCTGATTTTCTTACAGCCGAGAAAAACCCCAGTGAAAGAATTGAAGAAAATAAAATGTTCTGAATGTGTGGAATTATGAAAATTGTTCCTAACACCAAAACTAATGAGATACTAGAGCAGATATTCAGGGAAGTTCATGAGAGTACTACAGGGAAGCAAGGTCTGAGGACAACCTAAATGGTGATAAGACTCCTTACAAGTGATGATGGCACCTGGAGCTTTTGCTGTGCCTCTGTGTGTGTCAAGGCGCAGCAATGGCAAAGCAGAGGTGGTGTTTCTCTGTCTGAGCAACAACAAGGTGTGTGGGTGGAAGCTTTGCCTGAATATGAGGAAGAACTTTACTCTGCAGTGCTGAGCACTGGAACAGGTTGTGCAGAGAGGCTGTGGAGTCTCCCTCCCCAAAGATATTCAAGAATGATCTGGATGCAATCCTGTGCCATGTGGTCTGGGATGACCCTGCTTGAGCAGGGAGGTTGGACCAGATGATCCAGTGTGGTCCCTTAAAACCTAACCATTCTGTGATTCTGTGAGATATATAGATGCATAGATGGATAGGTAGCTAGCTAGAATATTTCCTGTTGTTTGCTGAGCCAGTGGCTTCTATAGCAGCATTTGGTTTGTCAAAAATTTCTGTTATGTGGTCTACATACTTAACTGAAAGAATATAATTGAGGAGGCATTTTCAAGAAGACCTTGTTTTCAGTGCAAAATCAAGGATTTTATGGAGCTACCTTACAGCTAAGTAGTTCTTAATAGGACTACAACAGTATTGTGGTGTTTCTGCTCTAAAACTGGACTCCTTTTTAGCTCTCAAAATCACCTGTCTTAAAAAATGCTAACAGGAGATTATGAATTTGGTACTTTATGTTCTTACAATCTTGATGCAATCATTAGGCAAAATAGGATGCAATGATAAAATAAGAGGATATCAGGACACTTGTCCTTCCCAGATGCTTTTTAGGAATACAAGACTCAAACACCCATGAGCAAAAGCAGCAAGGACTATGATTTTGTATAGGTCTTTCAAGGCTTGTTCTGTTTCTCAAGAACCAGTTAAAAAAACCTGGGGGGGAGGACATCCAAAAGACCACATCAACCATGTTTCGTCACTTCCAAATACTTCGATATTCTTTCACATTCAATTACAAACATGGCTGTAACTTGCTACAGATTCCTTTGACTTTTTGATTTCTTCAAAGAAAAAATCCAGTACCATTGAACTAAGCCATAATTTCCAAATGTTTCTCCCCCTTAAATACAGTTATCATTGCAAGGCACCTGGCAGATTGTGTGGGCAGAGGAGAGATGGGGGCACCACGCTGTGCTGGCAGATCCCCAGTTATTACAAAAACAAGGGATGCCTGACAACAGAACGAAATCAATGCCAATTTGCTCAGAAATGGTTAGCAGAATAGCCATTACTTCACTGATTAAATCATCAGCTAACTACCAGGTTAATTCAAAACTTTAAAAATTAATGGAAACTTCATATTTTTGCTATGTAAAATCATCTCCATTCTGTTTTCAAGCTGCTGTGTATTCTGGTGAAGAACTGCTTTGTCTCTCAGAGCCTGTTGCCATGGAAGTGACTGAAATATTGTTAGTTAAGCAATAGCCTCTATTTTCTAAACAAATAAGCAGGTTCCTTCTGAAAAGGGCTTTAAATGGGCCTTGTGGTACTCTCAGGTGTGCATTGTACTTGTCAAATGCTTTTAAGCACAGAGCTCAGCTCTAAGCAAGCAGGTCACCTAACAGGAAGGACCAGCTAGAAGGTGTTGCCTTGTGTGGACAGAAGAAACCTCAGGTTTCACACTTGACAGTGTTTCCAGATCAGATCACATCAACCTTCACTTCTGCTGCTTACTGGCTAAGAACATTGAGAAGTGGACAAACATTGCAAATACTAAGAAGTGGAGAAACAATGTACGTTTCAACTCAGGCCAAACTTAAAGCCAAAAGTCCAAATGGATGGCATAGTCCCATGAACAAAAATAATGAAGCAAAACAGGCACGATATTCAAATGTCAAATCAATTCTGCCTGTATGATGGGAGTGTGATAATACTTTGTTTGGAGGAGACAGGGCAGGACCACCATACTGCAGAGGAGGAAGAGGTAAATCTGTATAATCTTCAAATTAGTCCCTCAGGTTTTGGGGGAGAACTGCTAATTTTATGGTCCTGGACAAACCACATGGCCTGCACAACCAGGCTGTCTCAGGTATTAGCTGAGCTTATTCATGCTTATATATGGCAATATACTGTAGCATGCTAGAAAAAAGAGGCTGTATTCTGACAAAAAGCTTCAGTTTTAATGTATACATGAACTGATTTCCATTAATATGTCAAGATTTGGAGACCCTTTCTGTATCAGAAGCTTGTATTAGTATCTGGTATGAAATGACTACCACCACAGTACTACCAGTAGAGTGAAGATTCAAGGTTCCTTAAAAGAAGTACCCAATAAAAAATTGTTTAACATTGGCCTTAGTGTTTAAAGGGGAAAGATCATCCTCTTCCCAAATACAGTAAAACAATAATATATAATGACAATAATGAAATTATTTCACTTTGAACACAAATGACAGTTGCAAGTGCCCTTCAGGGTGCAAAGTGCTAGAACACAGATTCTATTGCACTTGAACTGTGCTGACACTGAGACAGGAGGCCCAGAGAAGCACACAAGCTATAATTTTGATCACTATGTAACTTCCAGATACAATATAAAGAGCTTCTGGAATGAGAGTCCCATTGCAGAGCATCTGCATCTGACCCTGGATTTGCAGAAGATGCATGCACTCCTGATTAGACAATGGGCAGATTTACTTCATGAGTAACATGCAATCTTAGTCTTTGAAGTGAAACCACCAGCTATCCAGATGAAAACAGTGACCCTGATGAAGGAGGCCCTCACCTTTTTGATAAAATAAGTTGGTAAAAGTAACTAGATCAAGTGTTAGCCAAGAGTTTCATAACAAACAGAAGATAGGAATTCATTAGGCAAACAATCTATATCTTTCTTAATTTTTAGACACCAGTTTTATAGAGAGTTTCAGATATTACAATTCAGAAAAGTCATCATTAATCTTTAGCTCATTTACCCATTGCCAGAAGTATGCTTAACCCAATAAACCCTTTCTGCCCCCTTGAACTTCAGAGTGCTATACAAGCAATTAGAGCAGAAATAGGTTCAAATTATGTCAAAACATGAATGAACTATAAATTCCCTGATCTATCCAGTGCATCATTTTGTGTGCTATTTAAGAAAAAATAAACAAACAAAAAAAACCACAAAAAAACCCCAACAAATCAAAACAAAACCTAGATGAAAACCCCAAGATACTAATTTATCTCCATTTAGGTATCTATTAATCACTGTTAGACCACAGAAAATGGTAGCAGTAAGCCATTAAGGTGTAAATTCTGATGTCAAAACAGATCAGTACTCTGGCAAAAGCTCCTGTTAAAATCTAAATCAATAAAAACTGATGGAACTGGTCCACTCTGCAGTATAAGTACATATCCAAGAAAGCTCTACAAGCAAAAGCAGTCTATTTTGTTATTGTAATATCAGTTAGTTATAAAAAAATAGATGAAACCTCAGATTTTTCTACTCAGAAGTCAACTTTCTGTTTCAAGGACTCTGGGGTCTAATTCTGATGTTTCATGCAGGTGTTAAGAGAAATGTAATATAGCTGCACAGTACCCTCCTTACACTCCCTTTCAGCTACCTCAGAATCTCTGGAGCGCAGCCAAATTAGTGACTTCTGCCTTAGTTTGCAGACAGCCCCAAAGAGTGGCTCTGGGAGAGAAAGCTGGAGATTTGAACAACATTCCAAAACGGCCCAGCATCACACAGCTGTGCCTACTTCTACTGAGAGTGGCTGGGTCCTTTGTTTTCAGTCTTGCTTTTCTAGGCAAGGACTGGGGAAACCACCCAGAAGGGCAAGGATTCTCACTGTGGAGGAAGAGATGATGATCTGCCTTTCCTCTTCCACATTTGTTTTTCCTCTTTTTCACTAAAGAGAAGAGCTGAGATTGTTGGGAGCCTGGGCCATCCCTGTTCAGTTGCAGTCTGAAGATACACAATGAGAGAAGGTGTCCACAGCTGGATCTTGATTTTCTTTAACTATCTTCTGCCATAGGGGGTCTTCATAGCAGGACACAGAGCACTCCAGACCTTGCCCTGACACAGGTTATTAGCTGAAGTGTGTTGAGGCATGTGGAGACAGCAAACACATTTACTGAACTGAAGCTGGTCCTGCCTCTCAGGCTGTCAGTAATGTTGATCCTGCCAAGGCACTTGGCTATTTTTTTTTTTTTTTTTTATATTTCCCCTTTTGACAACTATAGTAAAGATCTTTCCTCAATATTGCTACACATCAGTGTTTGCAGATATCTGTTTTGCTTCACTGCCAGGATTTTGTTACTCAGCAGCAGGAATAGCAGACCCAGACAGGAACCTGCATCTCTGCTACTCTAGTGCACAATCTGATACCTTACATCACTGGTGCAACAAGAGAGCACGGCAGTGTGGTCCTAACAGGCAGCTGAGGCACAAATATACATGAATGAAAGGCAGGATAGGTAGGGACAGCAATATCTTAAATCATGCCAGTACACTTAAGTGAAAGATATCTGTTAAATAATTAAATTGATCACTCTGCTATCCGCATGCATCCATATTTACCCAAAGTAAATAGAATCCACAAAATTATAATTCAAATGTTACATCAGAAAGCCCTTAACTTATCCATCTTCCTAAATTACTTTTATGAAAGCATTTGTTAGGGTTCTCTTTTACATTACAAACATTATTTTTACAGTTTTCATTAACGAAAGTTAGTTGCATATGATGTCATGCTGACTGTACACCATTACTTTTACACAACTAGCTAAAGAAATACCAACAGTAAAAAAGGGTTTCTCAGTCTTCCACTGAACACTTACATTTCTCTCTGCAAAGCAGAAAACATACAATCACTCAGTAAACGATCTTCTATTATGGCAATAATGGATGACATAAAAAACAGTATAAAATGAAGCTCAATTATAATAATTCAAGAACATACCAGCTCCAGGGGTTATACAGAAATCCAGATAATCTGGAGCAGGGAACCTGTTTTTCCACAGGAGGTATACAAAAAGTTGTGGTGGAGAGAAGGAAGCCACTTCATTTGTGGGACATCAATAGCAACTGATTTGCTCTCGGGCACTGTTGTAAGTCCCCTTTCCACCTACACAAGCAGGAAGATTAAGAAAGACACTGGCCCACATTTGGGTGAGGAGACACTGCTTGTTAAAGGAACCACCCCTTGGTAAGATCTCTTTTTTTTTTTTTTTTTCCTTGCCCCACCCCCCTGTACTTTAAACGTTTTTAAGCCTTTAGAAATCTGAGTTCTGAAGAAACTGTTCCTTTCTCCTTTATTTATTTTTAATCGGTAATGAACTAACATGAGAACAGGACCTTTTATTGGCAAACTGAAGATCAGGGGTTTTTACTGAAGGTATTAGACCCCATGAAATTTTTTGGCACTTGTGCAGATTGAAGGCATTGTTTTAGTGTTGCTTTGGTTTCTTACTTCCCAATCTATTTTAATTGGCAATAAATTAATGTTCCATAGATCTTTTTAGCCCATAGAGGTATTGCTAAATGGTATCACTGTCTTTATCTTGACCCACAAAATTCTCCATCTTATTTTCTTCCCTTGTCCTGTTGAGGAGGAGGAGGGAGAGAGTAGCCAAGTGGGCATCTGGCAGCCAAGCAAGGTCATTCCATCACAGAATGCAAGATTAAAACACAGCCTTTGGGAGAAGAAGCCCCGTGCCCCTGTTATGTGCATCATCGCTTCCTCTTGTTCAGTGTAGCGATAAGATTGTCACTCTACTTGCCCTGAAAATCATCACCACCACTGCTATGTTTTGTGGAAGCAGTGATCAGTATCCAACATTCAGACTTTTTTGTGTCTCTGATTATCTTAGGAATTAGTTTTCAAGGTAATTCATTGTTTTGAGCCTCCATAGCTTCTCCTGCTTGACCTCAGTTTACACTGAAATAATTACAAAGTCTTTAATGCCTGAGCATTGCCTAATAATTAAACTGATTTAGATTTGCATATAATTTTATTATTCACACAGAAAGAAAGGTGGAGCTAATTACTTCATTTAGTTTTGCCCTGTAGATGGAATAACCTGTCTTCCTTTATTGCCTCCATAAAAATACTATTCTTGGACTATTTCTATTATAATTTTGTGTCATTATAAGTCATTGATGGGTTTCAGTAGGATTTGTGAAATGAGTAATTTCACAGGCAGACAAATCAATAGACCAGGACACAAATAAAGAAGTTGAGATTCTAGCTCCATTTCAGCTATCCCTTTCAATAAATGATTATTGCTGCATTTTGTGATGAAATAGCTTATTTCTTCAGGATTTCTGTGTTTAGTTTTGGGATTTCTCTGGTTTAACTCAATTCTTCAGAGTTAAATTGATTTTTTGAGTTTTGCTGTAGTTTTTTAAAGGTCCTGATTTTTTTCCATAAAATTTAATTTATATATATATATATAAATGAAAAAAATGCTTTTACTTTTCTAACTCATACTCTTATCCATCATCTCCTTCATCTTTACAGTGTATTTTTTAAATTGGTAGAGAAATGAGCTAGCACACACAGAAGTCAGTACTTCTGATAAATTCAGCGAACTCTGGTAGAATTCCTAAAGGCTCACACTCTTCCAGACAGAGCTAATATTCTGTCTGGAATGGCTCCCAAAACAGGCATGTTTTAACAAGTACATTTACGATTAAGCTGAATTGTGAAATGAGAAGTATGTAGAACTGAAAGGCTCCTGACAGGGCTTCAACTTTATTCAGAAAGGGAAACAAACACAGACAGGTGCAAAATCCTCCTAGAATTTCCTGAGGCATAGTCCTATTTACAAAGAAGGAAGCCAGTCCTGCTGAACGTAGTGATTAGTTGTCCTTGTCTCCAGCCACAGGAAGCGTGATGGGCAGCTGCAGGGCTTTCAGCAGCCTGCATGGTCCTCTGAGATGGGGTTTGGGGTATCTGTGTCCAGCTGCTGTCAGCAGGGGTGGTCCCTGTGAGAAGAGGCCTGAGCAGCATGGTGGGCTTTTGCCAGCCAGCCAAGGTGAGCCCATCCCATGTGCACAGAGAACACTTCCTTTCCATGACAGACAAGCCATTGTCCCCAGAGCCCAGTCCACCTGGCCCACAGGACAGCCAGAGCTGAAGATAGTTCCTTTCTTTTCCTGATGTGTTTTCCAGCACAGACATCACAAGGATAAGCCTGTGGTTTGATCTTTCCATTACAAAGACATCCCAAGTCGCTATAGGAACAGACTATATGCCTCCAGAGGCCCTGCTTGCCAAAGCATGGTATCCTTGCTGAGAGAGAAGGTAGGAAGAAAAAGCTTTTCTCTATTAAAAATGCCTTCACCTTCACCTTGGAATGTGTAATGCCAAACACATCAAACAGCTCTTCTGAAAGAAGCTTATCTTTTCCTCATGGTACAGTCAATATGAGACTGTTTCCTTGTCCTCTTCTCCAGAGTCCATCCTAGGCAAGCAAGAGAGGATATAGGCATTCCCAGTGCCATACTATAATCAGGACACTGTGAGCTGTATGAGAGCCCACAGGCTCAAGAGCAGGCTGGACAAATTTATTTGCTATAGCTATACCCAGATTTATTAAATAAGAAGGCAACACTTCTGGTTGTGGAAGTACCTGAGCTAAATGGTGGAGAATGGAGAACATCTGTAGGGAGCACTAACAGATGCTCTCCATACTCATACCACTGCTGAAGATAGAATCCTAAGCTAGGAGGCCTGATAAAACTCTTCTTCAGCTCTTTGTATTGCCACTGTTGAATAAAATCTTTTCCAAATTTTGCTGAAGCTTGATAAAAGTCCTAAGAAAGCTTTTTTTCTATGAATCAAGTTCTTTGCATTGCATTTCCCTCTTCTAGATATACTTACATGACTTTTATGTCAGTTTTCCGTCGTCATATTCACACAACTTGCTTTGAAGGGAGAATTAATGGAACAAGTCCAGTTGTCTCCTGGCAACTAATTTGTGCAAAGAAAATAAGCCTTTCTAACACAGAGGTTCCGTGTAGATCAAATGCATTCTTTGAGGTTCAGAAAAGCAGTTGAGAAAAATATTACAGCACAGGAGACACCTCTGCTAGTTATGCGACACTTTCCTTTTGTTTTCCAGGTCAGGATTGAATGATTCAGAAGGAATAGCTTCAGACAGCATTTAATCTACTTTTTGGACTGCATAATAAAAGTGTGACACCCAGAAGTGATGGATAGAAACTATAGTCTTTCTAGATAAATAGTTGATTCTAACTGCCTTTCCTCTGTATCATTGTACCATGACATGGATCAAGATCAGAAAAGTTAGAATTTTTCTCATTTTATTAATGTAATTTTGTCAAGATTATATTCTGTGGGTTTTAAACTACTAATTGAACATGCACAGTCATAAAAATGTTTGAAAAGAAATAATAAAAGTCTTATTTTTACCATTTTTTTACCATTTTATCATTGCATTTTACTATTTCCCAGTTCTACATAAAATTTAGTAAATCATTCCGTAATCAGATTACCCAGTTAGAAGATGCAGTTTGTATTAATTGCAGAAGAATACAGAACACAATGAATGTTTTCAGGCTTCTAGAAGCACTGAGATGACCATAAAATGCTCAGACTTAAACAGTACATTGACACAGTGCTTCTAATGATTTTTATGCTATTAATTTTCTTTTTTTTTGTGAACTTCATAACTTTTCCAAAGTTGCCTGTAAAATGGAGCAGGCTAAGAAAACTACCTTATCCCTGTTAAGATGCTGTCTGCACCAGCACATTCAATCATAATAGGTTCTCAACTTGAAAATTTGCATTCATTGCCGTGACACCAAATATAATTTTGTGATCAGTTTGGACAAAGACCTATCTGTCACTGACTGACCTCCCATCAGCTGTCCATTGCTAAAGCAAACACAAGTCAGCATTATTCAACAAAATTGTCACAAGTGTTAGATAACAGTAGATGGAAGCTAAACCTTAATCTACCCACTCTCCTTTGTGATACCACATCTGAACAAAGTGATGTATTTTGAAAAGACTTCTCAGGATCATTTGTTTAGTGATTTATATTTATTAGTTCTGTACATTTCTGGATGTTTTACTCAAGATAAAAAATTTCAAAACACACTTAAAATTTCTTAAGATGTAGCATCATCACGACAGTAAAGAGCCTTTAACAGTATTTTCAATATATAATTTATCATCAAATATTTTATTATTCCCAATTATCTGTGTTTTGGTATGTTTTCTTTGCCAATAGAAGTTAATCTGAAGGAAGTTTTTAATGGTCTTTCTAATAGCCAGAGAGAGTAATAACCTCCAGAGTCTCACTTTAGAACCTTAACACAAAAAGCTGTTAACAAATGATCATAATAATAGATAGAATTATAATTGTTTCCAAACACAAGGATCATTTTTATATGTAGTTTAATCATCTGCTTTTCCTATGATATCTTTTTAAGTTAAACATATTATGAAGTAAAAAGGTTATAAAAATCATAAACATCAGACCCGGAAAAGCCACAGTGGCATTAAGTCAACCCATGGCTATTCTGTCTGAGGAACTGATAGAGCTGGACCTTTGGGATCATCAAATCTGCTGTTTGTTGTGAGCTGCATGATCATATGTATTCCATAGGTCAGGATCCACAGTAAAATTATAGATGTCACCAAGCCCATCCAAATTCCAGGAGTGAAGAAACCTGTACAGTCACTTGCATAGGAAAACTGGTTGTTTATAATGTTGAAGCCTTGAATCTGAAAATGAGGAAAGGTAGATAGATGAGTGCAATTAAGCATAATCCTTACTTTCAGGATATATGTAGTAATTACAAAACCCCACATCTTTTAACTATCAATCATACTTTCTGCCCATTAAAAAAAAAGAGTGAGAACAAAATTCTCTGCAAAACAATTTTCCAGATCTCCTTTTCCCACAGGAACTTAAAAATGTTGAATCCATTTTTTTTGGTAAGAAGTAGGTTTCCCACGTCAGAAATTTTTATTACTTTTAGAAATAAAGTCCCAGAGAGGACATGTGGTCAGTATTCTGCACTCACTGTATTCTGATCAGTGTTCTGTATTCACATAACCAGTATTATCAGTATTCACTGATTATCAGATCTATGACCACTTCAGAACCAGAAAACTTAAAGCACTCAAAGGCATAAGTTAAAGCTCTTCAGATCACGAGATTTGTTGAAATAGTCTGAGAGTTTTAGCTAATAGCTCATGGACTAACAAAATTCCTAGAACCTACTTTAAAATGCATCTAATGAAGATGTCCTTTTTTGGATGAGTTTTAGTGAGAGTTCAAGGAGAAAAAAGGTGTGAAATCTTTCTTCCCCTCTCCTTGGAATTCAAAGACTCAAAACAGGAGGAAAGGTTTGCTTTATTGAGGGATGGGATATGTGTTGTCTATTAATTTATAAAATCGATATAAACCTTTCCAGCAGTTAGAAAAGTTTGTAGTATCTCTGATTTGACTGAATTCACTGGCTGTCCTTCGACCCTATTATTTTTCTCAGAAAAATCAACTAATTTGGAAATATATTCTCTGTCTAAATCCCAATTGTTCAAAAATATTTACAAACAGAACGCCTTTGAGACCACTGAAATTAGAAATTTTCTTCAAACCAATCAAAGGATCAGAAAACTATGAAGAAAAGGAAGACAATCCCCCCTCTACGAACATGCACATAAAGGCATGGGCACTGATTCCTTTAGAAGGAAGGGAACAAAACCGGTGGAAGAAGAGGAAGGAAAGAATTAATCTGATTAATTTTTATTAATTCTTAAATAATTGTATAAAGACAAATTAAGACTAGGATTCTTATACATTTATAGAATCTTTGAAATGGGTGTGCAAGGAAAGCACCAAATATCATGAACCCACTAGTAAAGAAATGGCATGTTAAAAATTACTATTTTCCATAAAATATTATCAAATTAAATTAAAAGAGAATTACTTTATTTGAATCACTTCTCTCATCCAGCAATAAGCAAGAAAGCAGAAGATCATGGATTTCTACTTTTATGTGTTCCCACACCCTGATTATTCCATGATTTACAATAAAGTAAATTGAAAGCTTGAGTTTATTTGTGGTAATAAAAGAGTTTGTACTTCCTAGGAAAGGTGTTGGTACAAACTGAACAAATATACCATGCAACAAATGCACCAGTAAACACTCTGGGTTTGCATGCAGCCATGGCTCAGGTCCCTAAAGTTTATGTAATATGTGTGCTATAAGCAATGTCTGTACCTTCCAGAATGGTGATTAATAAAAATAATGTTATGTGAGGAACTAAAGGCTCTTAAGATAATGTGGAGGTGAAGACAATTTTAACAATTCAACCTTTTAGAAGAATCTTTCCAAGTTAAATCATGGTAGCTAACTCACAAAGACTGTCTGCTTTCGCCAAAGGTAGTCAGACTTCTGATTAAAGCAGGATTAGTGAACATAAGCTGCAGGGCTGGACAACTGTTTGCACAGCTTTAGAGAATACATGACTGCAAAAGCTTTTGCTTGTTAAGTCACTGCTTTGACCAAAAGTGAGAATGTGAATAGGAGTAATGAATGTAGCCTGAAAGACTCATTGACAATAAAAACAGACAGAAGGTGATGATTTATGTCATTTGTGTTCCCAAAAATGGATTGAAATTCTGGAAAACAATACACATTTCCTACCACATTGACAAGGACTCTCTGAAGTACTTAACAGTTATATTCAGTTTAGAATGACTTTGCCATTCCTGATTTAGAGCCAGAAATACTGACATTTATTATTTCAATTCTACTGGTCTTATATATATTTTTTTTAACAGCATTATGCTTATTGAACGATCTAGGTGAAAGATTAAATTTTACATTCCTAAAATGCTCTATCTACTTGTAGGAAGGAGATTAAGAATATGCTGGGTTATTTTATTGTTTTTCTGAAGCTTTATCATTTCTGTGGGGGTGTTAGATACCAGGCAAAAAATGAGAATCTTAGCATCATATATAGAAAAGTTAAAAATACTTACATGTGGTTCTCTAATATTTATAAATGCAAAAGTAATTTGTATACAGGCCTTTGTCCAGTGGAAGTTTTGATTTTGGTGTTTAGACCAGTCATTTGTCTTGATTATACAAGTCTGTATTTACAGTTGATTTTAAAATATTTTTGAATGTCGATTTCTCATCATATGGCCTTTGACAAAAACTTCAAGTAAAATATGCTGGGTTTATGGCTCTTTAGTGCACACCAAACTTCTAATCTTTGAACTGTGAGATATTTTAGCTACGAAGATTCAAAATATCCTTGATTTTCAAATTTTTGGCAATTTTTGATGGGTTTCAAAGTACTTCTGTACCACACATACTAAAGAAAAGCAGTTTTTGGTGTCAGCCTCCTCTTTAACTTCATTGACAAATATGAGATCCTCAAAAGCACAAAAGGTATCGTGGTAGAACAACCATTCCTGTAGCAACAACAACCAGAAAAACCCCCACAAAACCCAGAGCAGTTTTGGTGCTCTGCAGAGGTGTGGTGACATCCTGGGCTGTGACCATGACTAGCCAGCATCCCACAGAGCTTCTTTTAGATGGTAGTGAGTGAGGCAGCTCCAAATCTGAAGTTAAAGGCTACACCTGTTCAACCTTGCCTAGGAAAAAGCTATACAAGGCTTCCCTGTGCAGCTGCCATTGTCCCTCTATTACTGCTTCCAGGACCCAGCATTGCAAAGTGCAATTGTGCCAGTTTGATTGGCATTAGATCCTGGTTTCTAACTCATTGCATAACATTGACATGAAAATCATGTTTCTCAGTTTCAGCAACAAGATTTTGTGCTGGCTGCAACCACTAAGCACATCCCACATGCTTTTTTTAACATGCAATAGAGTTTGGGGGTTTCTAAACCTTATGCAATAACTAAGACTTATACTGAGATCACCTTTCACTATGTATCAGTGGATACCTGGAAAAGTATGATCTAGGTTAGATAGAACTTGGAAATGAGCCCAGAATGGGGACCTTCTGTTTTCTCACACCACAGAAGAGTATTAGACTGGGAGTTTTGAGGTTGTGTTCTATGCTTAGGATTTAACCAGAGTAAAAGCCCTTTCTCAAGAGGAACTGGAGTTTCTGTTGTCTGAACAGTGGAAGCAGCTGCTGTTCCAAATCAATAAGGAAGGTGGGAAACCACTACTTCTACTCTTGGTTAAGATCACAATGAAAGGATGCCTACTAAGGTTGGAGCAATGCCTGTTTAAGCTTTAAGAAGGCAGTAATATCAGTGCATATAGAAGCTGACAGAAAAGATAGGTGATAAGTACACACTTTGTAATTTCATAGGTCATGTCCTTTCATATCTTAGTGATGTGAAATCCTATCTCCAAAGAGTTTACTAGGCAAAGTACAGTTGCATGAACTACGGTATTTTCAGGCCTTTACAAAAACATGACATCATAAGGAACCTTCACAACACTGGTATGTATTGTAATATTGTTTCTCAAAAAATGGTGAGACTTGATACTAGATTTTGTGGAAAATAAATCTAAGCACTAATGCTCTTTCTGTGAGTTCTCCATTGCTTAAGCAGAAATGTCAAGTCTGAAGTTAGATTATTGAGATTTGGTTTGTTATCAAAATTATAAATACAATTATATCAGCATTTGTATCCAGTTATCATGGAGCTAGCTCATGTTTGACAAATAGAGTACAGTTTATAATTATTCCCATTATTTTCATGATCTCTTTCATCAAAGAGATCCCTTAGCGCAAAGTTGTTTTAAGATATAAATGTTGTTATGCTTCTCTTAAGTCAAGAGCAAAGCTCAAAGTAGTAAAGGTGTCATCATCTACACCTCACATATGTTGTCTTAACTACTACTAAATATGCAGAAAAGCTATGTGTCATTCAAAAAAAGCCATCTGCTTTCCTTCTGGGTCATGCAGGAACCAGTACTGTTCCTGACTGAAGTCCAAGGCAAACCTGCCATTGAACCTAACTGTGCTGGGCTTTGTTTCTATCTGCAGGAGTACAGACAGCCCATGTCACCGAAAACAGCAGCCACACTAAGCTGTACTTTCCTAGGTAAACAAAGCACCAAGAAATCAAATGAAAACAAAGTTAGCAGCATGAAGGCACCCACCTAAGGAGGCCCCTGTTTCCAAGAGCAGCCCAATTCATTAAACAGGCATGAGGACTTAGCCATTCTTTGCCTGATTAAGCACATTTGGTTTAATTGGGTTTTCTTTCTGTGGACAACTTCATAGTTTTGTTTTTCAAAGCTGTGCTTTCATGTTTTCCTTGTTCAGCAACTGGCATCTTTTTTACCCCTCTACTGAATAGCTCACCTAGGGGAACAGCTTTTCTTTTATGTTTTCCCTCAGGCTGGAATGAAAGTAAAGGCATTATGAATGTTTGTCATTCACCTCCTACAATAGCAAGTAATAGTTCTTGGAGTTATCTCTGAAATGGCAACGTGTACTCACTTGCAACTTGGAAATGAAAACATCCCAATTTTTTGCCTCATTGTTGGATGGAACCAGCCTTGCAGGATAGAGATTGCTTGTTCCCACCAGCTGACAATGAAATGAATACTCTGCAGGGGCAGAGATGCCAGAAACATTAAATTTAGCTAACTTTTCTCCATCTTGTACAATCTCAACTAAATGTAAAGTGGACCATCCTCTAGCCGAGACTTCATAGAACTTGTTGGTCATTAAAAACCTAGGAACACAACAGAGGACAAAAACAAAAAGTCAAAAGGTTAGAAGGAAAAAATTAATATACATTTGCTAAAGTAACAGCTAAAGTAACAGATAAAGGTTCACCATTGCTGGCTGCAAACATCACAGCTGAAGATGACATGGCCTCCCACATCTTTAAGATTGTTTGAAGTGAAGAGGTTCTGTGAATGTGTTTCCTACTTAAGGTTTCACCTCACAAGCACAGCTTTCATTAGCTGTGGTAGGCAAGAAGCAAATGCAGTTTCATTCTTCAAGGCCTCTGTCAGTGCTGTATTTCATCAGTTACCAACAGCTTAGAATAAATGGAGGCGAAGCTGAGAAAGTGTCAGCAAGACTGCAGTGGCTCTGAATAAATATTTTATGGGATTTTTGGAAAATTGCTTTTATGATAGGTATAGGCATGATAGCCATTCTAATTTATCATTGCAATTCTTTCTTGGCTCAAAAGCCTAAATGGCAATTTCCTTTGCAAAAGTCTGAATTTGGCGTAGAAGACAGAGCTCTCTCTCACCAGTGGGTCAGGAGGGATTGTCAGCTCTAGTTTCACAAATTGAAGTCGGCTAGGCACAAAAACCTATTTTCTTATTTTGAAAACATCTGTGTATGTGTGGTATTGCAGCAGTTTATAATAAGGGAATTTATATTACTACCAATGCAGTCTGAACAGCTCCCAACAGATATAACTGAGAACATCCAGACATCCAGAAGTACATTCTGATCCTTTACAGATCAGGACTATGTGCTACTCTTTACCACTTTTTATACAGTTACTTTTAAGTATTCAAGCTATTTCATAAGGAAATTATAAGCCTTTCCCCTTAGTGTACATTGTTTAATACTTTAACCCTTACTTGGTCTATGCATGTTTATCTCTACATAGTTTGCTAACGATTTCTTTTGATCATTGGTAAGCATGAAATATTTGGAAATCTATTTATCAATAAGAAAGACTTGCTTCAAAATGAAATATTTTAATATGTCTATCCACAATAGGTAACACGGTATGTTGACTTTAAAATTTGAAGAAATAACTTAGATGCAATTATGATTGGTTCAAAAAAAAATAGTATAATCATCTTAAATGAGGCACAATATAGACTATTTTATGATCTATAGGGTATATGTATATAGAGAAAATATTCTCTCTGTAGAATATTGCTTGTTTGTTCAAATTAGTTACTGTCAATATTGTGTCATCCACACAGCATAGAATCTAAACATGAATGATGCTTTTAAAAAAAAATATTTATTTATAATCAGTGGCTTTTGATCCATTTAAGTTCAGAAACCTCAAGAGTTTCAGAATGCTCAGAGGAATTCCAGAATGCAGTGTCATTGAAGTGAGACAAGGATATTTTTTCTTATGGCATTCTTTATGTTTTAAGCCTGAACAGTTCTACCCATAAAACATTGAGCTGCAAGCATCAGTGAAAAAGGAAAAAAAAAATTCCATCCAGTCCACATTTACAAATATATATAGAAAATATTATATTCTTACATAGTTACAAAATTAAAATCTTGATATTATTGCTAGAAGAAAGGAACATTTTCCTGATGTACAGTATGATCTGAACAGAATTTCCAGGGTTCCCTAGTAGCAATGCTGTAGGCACTTGCTGAAAACCAGTTAGAGAGAAGTTTACTTAAATGTGTGTGACAACCACAGAGGCTGGGTGTGGTCTGTACTTTTGCTGATAAGATGAGAAAAGTGGTAAAGAAGGAAATTCCTTTTAAACTGATCAAATAAACAAAAAGTTTTAGAAAACCATGTATGTGAGTACACTCTAAAATTACTTTGAAGGGAATGCTGTCTCTACACATTACACCAAAGACTAAAATACTGTGTTACTTGCAGACTTATGAGAATTAACATTCTAATTGGTTAAGTAGTTGAGCACAGTTAACTTTAGTAATGAAGGCTGTTATCCCTAGCATTTTTCCAAACAACTAACAGTGAATAGCCTCCAACAAGCACACACAACTGATAATGAGTACAACTATAGTTCATTAAATTACAAGAAAAAAATGCATTCAAACAACAAAAATCTATAGAATTACTTAATTTAGTTTAACATTTTCTCAAATGGGTAGATGGCAAATAGAAAATTTTATAGCACATTAATGATACAGAGCATAGAGAGAACAAAGGTTTTATCTGCAGAACAGAAAGTACCTTGTATTCTTAAGGAAATGTTCGTGTTAAAGATTAGAGACAATTATGTACATTAGAGACATTATGTACTTTATGTATGGTGGCACAAAAAATTCCTGGTCATGGGCCAGGTTCCCTTTGTGCCAGATAACTTTATGAACTCTGAATGCCACCACCACTGATCATGTCTCGTGTGGCTAATCATTACAAGCAGAGGTATTTCTGAAGCAGAAGATAGCTAGAATTAGGTTTCAAATATTCAAAGAGAAACACAACTGTTAAGCAAAAGACTTAAAAACATATTTTTGGGGTCAGCTCTGTTCTGTTCTATACATTGAGCAACAACAGCAGTCAAGTATGTTTCAATGTAAGTTTGGAATACTAATGTTCTGCACTCCCATTCACTTTGACACTTTTTCCCAGAGGAAATGACAGACAACTGCTTGAATGGTTGGATCAGTTTAGGAGAGAACTGAGATGGTGCTTCTTCCAGCAGAGGACTACTGCCCACTGCTCCCACTCCTGCTGCAGCAGTGCCTTACTTTCCTAACACTATCACAACAACACTCTACAACCACTCCCTTACAGCTCATCCCTAGCAAGTGCAGGAGGATGACTGAGACTGTGGCTCTTCTGGAGGGAGCAGAGGGAGGTGCCAGCTGTGTGTGCAGAGGATGAAGCAGCAGCTGCAGCTGTTGGTGGGAGGTGGGATGTGGCCAGCCGCTCTGTACGTGGGCACAGACTGCTGTTGATAAGGGGGGCAGCCTTTGGATCCTGCTCATGCTGCTGAAGTTATTGAAGAATAAACTCAGCTACTTGAACATGGTCCTCTCTGGAGTCACTTTCAAGGTATTCTACCCTAGACTTAAATAAAAGGCCTTTACAGAGGCAAAAAGTGCAGTTGTGGCTCTCAGCTCTGTTTCTTCCACCTCTCTGCCCTGCTTGTGTCCTGCTTGTTAAGGCAGACCATGATCTTACCACGGTGTAATCTTGAAAAAGAAATCAAATCAAAATGACCCAGAAGGGGAAAACAGAGGTTGCAACATATCTCCATGGATTTTAGAAGCTCTGGACAAGAGACATGGTGAGATACACAAGGTGAATATAAAGTGTTAGCAAATAATGAAAAAAGTCAATGGCTTGTTCTGGTTCTGTTCCATGTATCTTATTATTTGCATTATATAGCATGTACTGCTGTATTATGGTAGCTAACAAAGGCCTAAAATGACACCATTGTCCCATCAAGTGACAATCCAACAGAAAACTAAAGATAATCAGGCGAGTCTTCAGAACTATTATTAATTTATAAAGGCTCTGAGGTGTTATGTGTTGATACCAGCCAGCAGTCAAGCACACTTTTAGCTGTTTGCTCACTCCTCTTGTTCAACAGGACAGGGGGGAGAACAGAAAGAGAAAAAACGAGGAAACTTGTGGGTCAAGATAAATGCAGTTTAATAAACTAAAGGGAGAGGGTAAAAAAGCAAAAAAGCAGTCAGTCTCTATCTCCCACACACAGGCCAACGCATAAGTGAAGGTCTAAGAAATGGTTACCCTGAAAGCTACTCCCTACATTCTTCCTCTATTCAATTTTATATTTCTAAGCACCTGTGTCATAAATAAAAATCTATCAATTTAGACATATTTGTGTTTATTTGCCCTGAAGTTCTATTAAAAACCTGGATCACACATGGCTCAGTGGAATAAATCAAATTCTCCTGCAAAACACAGCCAGCCTATGCTATTCTTATTTGCTTGGCATGAAAACATCCAGACCTTACCTGATCTTTCTTTTAAAGTCCTCACCTATTGTGGAGCCTGAGTTTCTTATTCCAGCTTCAAGGGCTGTTTATGCATTTTGGTATTTAGCTATAACATGTTCAAACAGAAGCACAGTTCAAGAAAGACTCTGTGAATATTTCTGCCTCTACTACAACAGGCTCAAAGGATAGAAAAAAATTTCCTGAAAAAGAAAGGAAACATGAACCATTCACCTTTTGTACTGGCATTTTCATTTAAATTACAGTTTGTTTGCAGAGTTGCTTCAAATTTCTTCTCTTGAGATGCAACTCATATTCATGACCAGTTAAATTTTTTATTCAATAATTAATTAATTAAAATCATAAGTTTTTAATAAACAGGCTTCTAAACATAATTCTAAATAATCTTCACTAATCCATATGTGCACTAACATCATATTTGATCTTCTGCCAGTGTCAGAAAACAAAATCTAAGATAAATGTTTCAACTGCCAAAAGATTTTGTTTCTATAGTACTGTCTCAAGATTTGCAGTTTGCCATTGTACAGTTAAGTGAAGCCTGTTGATTACTAAAGGAAACAACACCTTTAAGATCTAGCTGTTAACTAGCTTTGAAGCACAGTGTCGTGCTCCATAGGATGCTTTGCGATTTGTACTAATTTCTGGAACTGTAATTTTACTAGAAAGGATGATACTATGCTAAGGATAGCCATATTCAGGACAAATGTAGGAAACAACCACATTCATTCATTCATACAGAAAGATATTATAGCAGACCAGCCAAGATTTGTGCTAGGATGTGCAAAGATGAAGAATGAGAATGAGAATCAGAGCAGTGTTTTGGAGGGCCTGTCTCTATCAGAGTGGGAGAGGAGCACTAAAGAGCAGACAGAAGAACATCAGGGCAGCACCAGAGAAAAAGATATTTGGGGACTTGTAGTAAAAGGAAAAATACAGCTTGAGTAGAGCCTTAGTTTGAGATCAGTATCTTTTGAATGGGATCCAAGGAAAATATTTTCTTAATTCCCCATAGTGTTTAGGGAAATACATGTCTATTTGATAATTTACATTACTGAGACCAAGGCATGCTTGACACCATCACCATGTACAAGTCCCAGGGATCCTATATGCTGCAAACTTCAATAGTCAAAAAAGTAAAATTACTACACTAGCAGCAATCTTAACTGTACAGTATGTTCTCTTACAAAGCTCTAGCTGGTTGAGGGAGAAGGGAGATGTATGTCTGGTTTTTTGCCACCTGTTATGACCACTGATACTGACTACAAGTGTCTCTATGCACTCTGAATATCACTCCAAACGCATCAGTGACTCTCCTCAAGACAAGTTCTTCTGGGATCCTTTTACCTTAACACAGAATGTCTCTCTGTCTCAGTGTAAATAATGGTATTTATTCATTTGAGCATTCATCTGGACAGGCTGGATTGATGTACCAGGGACAATGGTATGAGGTTCAACAATGTCAAGTCCTGCACTTGGGTCACAACAGCCCCAGGCAGCACCACGGGCTGCAAAGATGCCTGGTGGAAAAGGACCTGGGGGTCCTGGTCAACAGCAGCTGAACATGACCCTGCCTCTGCCCAGGTGGCCAGAAGGCTGATGCCATCCTGGCCAGTACCAGCAATCGTGTGGGCAGTGATTGCCACCCTGCACTCAGCACTGATGAGGTCGCACCTGGAATCCAGTGTTCAGTTCTGGGCCCCTCACTGACAGAAAGGCATTGAGGTACCAGAGCATGTCCAGGGAAGGGCAGCAGAACTGTTGAAGGGGCTGGAGCACAAGTCCTGTGGCACAAGGAGTGGCTGAGGGAGCTGGAGGTGTTTAGCCTGGAGGTGAGGAAGCTCGGGGGGACCTTATCAATCTTCCTCTCCCAAGAAGACAGAACAAGAGGAAACGGACTCAAATTGTGCCAGGGAGGTTTAAGTTGGATATTAGGAGAAATTTCTTCAGTTAAAGGGTTGCAGGCCTTGGAAGAGGTTCCCCAGGCAAGTGGCTGGGTCTCCATCCTTAAAGATATTTAGAAGATGTTGCAATTAGGATATGGTTTAGTGGTGGACTTGACAGCTCTGGGTTAAAGATTGGATTCAATGATCACAGAGACATTTTTAAATGTAAACAATTCTATGATTCTCCCTTTGATTTTTCTTCCCTGGTCTTCCAATTCCCCAGCTTTTCTTCCCTATTGCCTTGGTAGGAGAAATATGGTCTTGTCACCATCTATGGAGCAGTAAAGACTTTAAAATTTTTTGCACCCCTCATTAACCACAAGCTAGTACTGGCAGAGTGCACTGGCAATCCACATTAGGACTCAATACAGGCCAGGCCTGCAGGTAGATTTCAACCCCTCAAAGTCTTTGCAAATCACAGTAAGATTTACCTGAGAGGACTGTCGAATGATCCCATTAGTAAAACAGGAAGCTGCATATACCAGTACCTTACAATACGGATGTTTGCCTACAATATTTCTTCAAAACTTTACCTGAGCATAATAATATATTTTCTGTACAAAGACTGTACTATTGTTTTTCTGCATCATGACTCTTCAGAAGAGAAAGCAAATAATAAAAAATATTTTCAATTAACTTCTTCCTAATTTATTTTTTTGTTCCTAATTTATTAACCGGTATTGTAAACCACAAAAGATCTATTTAAAATAAATCGTAAGTTACCTTATCTCAAGGCTGCTGATTCCATTCACTGGATTTGTGTATTTTAATGACAGTCTAAGAATAAGAAACAGATTTTTAATTTTAGAGTAGTCAGCTTTAATTAGATCATTGTGACATTTCAATTTGAGGGATATATTGTAAATCAGTAGGCAATTACAAAAGTCATATAGCAAAGGTTCAGTACATAGAAAAATATGACTAAATATTTCCAGGGTTTTATTTACCCAAGAGCAGGTGCTTCAAAGTAAAGAAAACAGAGATCATGTTTCATTAATGTACTTCTAACTGAGTTACTAGCTTGTAACTGGCAATACTCCCATTCAAGGGAATGAAATTATGGTCTCATTAATGCCAGTGGAGATTTTTGTGATTGTGAGATCAGGCACAGGGAAACCTCTTTGGACCAAATACAAACAAAGAAGTGGGGAATATAAGAAGAAAAAAATCATGACAATAACAGGCCTTGTCTGAATAGTTTTTGTGGTCTTAATTTTTTCTTCTAAGAATACATTTTTCTAAATTTTTGGATGCTTTAGAAGAAGAAAGTTAAAATAGCACTGATTTTGCACTGTAATGTTTCTGAAAGTTTTCAGAATTACATGTATTATGATATGAAATTTCTTATGCTACTCACGTTGTGTTGCTGTCTGAGCACTCAGAGGCAGAAATATCCACATTCTGTGTTAAAAATGTTGCATTTGTCAAATCTATTAAAACTGAACTGTTGGCTTTGAGGCTAAAATTACTAGCATAAAAAAGGATGCATGTGTAATTTCCAGTGGTTACATTCAGAGGAGGATATGATGAACTTTCTTCTTCTTCAGCAGCCATTAACTGTCGTCTCAATTCTGCCACCACATCAGTTCTTCTAGAATTCTGAAATAAAAACACATTATCAATTCATGCCATTGTAAGAGTCATTTCAGTTGAAAACAGACCTTCACCATTCTGTACCATGAGCCCCTGTTCTTCTTGAATCCTTAATCAACCTCAACAGTTGTTACTGTCTGTCTATTTAACTGGTGGTGTGGAGGCTAATGGGGCAATGTTAACCTCGGCTCCCAAGGCCAGGTGTCTACATGTGAAAATAAGCACCACTGCTACTAGGCAAATGAATGTAAAACAATATTGGTAGTGTTGCCTTAAGATAGTAGTATTCATTTCTGCTAACAGGTAGAAGAGATTTTTTCCCAGAAGAAAATACTGAAAGAAATTAGCTTTTTTTTTCTGCAATAACATCATGAGAAAATTTCAACTTGCTAGTTCAGTAACACTCTCCCCTTACGTAAAAGTAACAGTTTTTGCAGTCTTAATTTTAACAAGCACGAGAGCAGTCTACTTAGCTACAGCAAGCTTATTTTTAGATTTTTCTGAGGGCTTCTGAAAAAAGATCTTTGATCATTTGGCTGATGTGGCGAACATCAGCCTACAAGAGACACATCTGCTTTTAGGATATTTACAGGAATATTTAGGATATTTCCAGGAATTCCATTTAATAGGTAATGCTTTTAAAAAACGTGCTCGGGGCATCTTTGGTAAAGCAGCCCCACAGATATCAACAGTTAAAGCAACCTTACCTTATTACACAACAAATTTATTTTGTTCTTATCTTACTCCTCTTTTCTTACTCTATTTATAGCTGGGATATTGCACCTATTTTTGTGTCAGCTTTACGACTTTGTATACTATAAGTGGCCTCTACCCTTGTATAACTTTATGGTACAAGAAATGAAAGGCATCACAAGGGTTACAAGGATTACCAGAACTGTAATTATGTGGAACTATTGCCTAGAACTACTTTTCATGGGTTTAAAGACAGTCAAGGACCATTTTCTAGTCTGAAACAGAGATTATAATATCGCTTTATCACCTGCCTGTGGAGAGAAGCCCCAGAAGACTTTGTCACATGAACGGCTGCTCTGTAAACACTATTGGCCATCTGTTATTTACAGCTTGTCTTTGCAGGTACCTCATTCTATCAGTTAAGCAGAGTGGGCTGCATTAAAACCCTTTGACTAAATGCTCCAGTGAAGAAGGCAATCTTCCCCTCCCATACATGCATACTTTATTAATTTCTTTTTAATTCAGAGTAGTGCCTTTTAAAATATATCAGAATACACATTATTTTAAATTAATACCATGTTCTTTAAAAGAAGAGGGTACAACAAAAGAAAATATTCAACTTTTTATATAAAACTTTAAATCTTTCCTTAGACTTCCCTGAAATGTAATCATTTTATTTCAAACTGAGAGAAAAAGCTGAAGTCTAAATTATATCCTGTCTAACTATTGACTTTACTATGTGGGCCCCATGTATCATCAAAAGAGGGCTTTAAAAACCACCTGCTAAGAGCTGAAAACAATGCTACATTGGATACTGTGACTGCGATAACTTTTGGGATTAGGTCAAAATACCTTAAAATAAAAAGAAAGATTAAAATATAATTATAAGACTACAGCTTTATTTCTATTGCTCTCTAAGCAGTACTTTGCCATGAGGCTCTTACATACAGATTCCCTTGTCTCTCTCAGAAAGCATATGAACCAAGAGAGTGTAAACCTGGAAAGAAGGCAAAGAAATCCACTAGTTTGATAGGAATAGGCAGATCCATCAGGTCAATGCATGGCTCCAAGGTTGGTGTCAGTGGAAAAATTTTGCATTTGTTGACCATGGGATAATCTACTCAACATGTGGTCCAGTGATAAATGACGGGACGCACCAGTCTCAGAGGGGAAGAAGAGCTCTAGCCCAGGAGCTAGTGAGGCTTGATGACAAAGCTTTAAATGAGCTTGGAAGGGCGAAAGGAACAAAACCAGGATGTCCAGTGATGAGCAATGAGATGGTGTGCCAAAACTTGGGAAAATGAGCATTAACGGGATCCCTCAATCTGCTTCCATCTCAGATATTCTGTGATTCTGTGAATTAAGCATGCTTGAAATCAGAGAGGGATATTTTAAAATTTAGTCTTCAGGCTGAAAGGAGGATCTCTGAAACAGCCCAGCTTGGGACCCACTGGAGACCTGAGGACAGCAGTTGCTCCTTCCAGGTAAGTCCAGTGGGAAGCTGAGAGCTTCACCACTATGTCCCTGTTTCTCTGTTTAAGGAACATTTTCTTCTTCTTTTGTTGGTTTTTCTTTTTGCTGCACAAACATGAGCTTACCAAATCAAAATCATTCTCTGATGTCATATATTTCATGCTAAACTATAAATTACAGGACACTTCCTTGACAAAAGGATTATATTTACCCTAAATTACTATAAATCAAATTAGATTATTTAGGAACAATACATCGTGGAAGTGTTGCCAATCATTACACCATATTTAATTCTCAGTTCAGTGTGCTCTTCTCCTTCACCTAATCTGAACTGAGGGATGTGTGAATCACTGTCTTATTCTCTGAATTCATTAATGGCATTTTTGATCTCAGTCATGCAGTAAACAACAGCAAGACCTGATTAAATAAGGTACGGAAAACAAAGAATTTATATTTTCCTAGACCACAATGGAATGCTGAATTACTAACTGAACCTGCAATAGTGGTAGCCTGAACAAACTTCTTCCCTTTGATCTGGTTTTCAAGCCCCCTAATTCAGAATAATTTCTCTTGGAAACAAGAAAGGAAGCCGACCTAGGAGCATTTTGATACACTAACATGCAAATCTTTTTCAAAGCAAACGGACCTTACATCCAAAATTACTTGTTTTGTTGTTGTTCCACAAATTTGTTGCCTCTTCCAACACAAAGTGTCTAGAGACAAGAAAGAAGATTTGGGGCCATTTTATACATTTGAAATTACAAATTAGTTGAAAACAAATATAAATCAAATAGTTACAAACACATATGAGAACCATACAAAATACTGTGAAAATGAAACTTTCATTTGCTGAAATGATGAATGGCAATGAACAACATAAACAGATTACATTTTACACTGGTTATAACATGGGATTTTTGAATATCAGTTCAATAGATGCTTGTGTCTTCTGTTTCAATCTTTTATTCTTTGACTTCTATTGCTGTGTTAAAGTGTGCACATCACGAATAATAAAACTGTCCTGGTGGTGCTTGCTGCTCCTTTTCATTTCTAACAGCATAGACTTATGACCACATCATCTCTGTGAGATTACTGCTCTTATTGAAAAGGTATTTCTGTATTTTCAAGGAGTGGGGTGAATAGGCAGAAGGGTGTCTTTTTAGGGTCCCTTTCTCTTTTTAGTTTGTATCTTAGTTTAGTCCATAGATCCATACTACATTGTACACTCTCTGTATATACCTGACTTGGATGGCAAATGGCAATTTTTCCGATTTTAGTCATAACCTGTTTAAGCCAGTTGTTAATACTGAAAAATTACATAAGAATCCTAGCTTCTACTAAATAAAAAAAGTGCAGTATTAGAGCCACATATTTCTTACTAGCATTGCACAGCATAGCACAAATGAAGAAAAGAACCTGAAAATATTTAGGGAATGTATGTAGAGACAAGTTCAAAATACATTGTAAAAATGAGGACAAAGAATATTTTTGGATCACATATGATGCCCTAAATCATGAAGTGGAAAGTACAAGGAAGGGAGGGCAGGTGCTGCAACTGCTACAATAACATGACAAAGACAAATAGCTTTTACCTGAACTGGATTTTGGGTTTGGTAGATGGAACCGCATCCACATATCATGTACCAACTGTAATTCTTTTCACAGGATACCAAAAGAATTGTATGCTTGCATTTTCTCAATTTGCTTTAACAGGGACGATCAAAATATTTTTTTTTTTTTTTTTTTTTTTTTGCAAGATGTCCTTTAAAAAAGGAACACTAGGAGGCTGCCATGTGCTCAATGGAGGGATACTGCAAATTGGCAGATCATGCTTCTTTCTGGGGTTTGGCTGTGGCATATCAGAAGTCTCTCAGCATTCACATCCCAGCCAAGTATCAGCACATTTCAAATGCTATTTCTGAAATTATCGTTTCAATATTCCTTCCCACACTAACAGATCAGTTTTCCTCCATGCTTTCTATGGGGTATGGCCTCATGGTCTCACTATGGATAGCACCACCACTTCTGCTAGTACATAATTTTCCTGAAGGATAGTGTATCATGAATCTGTGATGCAGGCAATCTCACTGCTAAAGGTCAACAATTTCAAAGGCAAGCATTAGAAATTGGTATGACTGTAAAAATGTTCCTTGTGGTGTCAAGTTTACAAAATCACAAATGCAGCAAACAGAAATATATTTGACTGGACTTCATTCTTACACCTGTCAGTGGAAGACTGTAGCATAACAGTGTTTTAAGCTGTCAAAATCTAGAACATTAAGCAGAGTTACCAATTATCTCTATTTCTGAAAGTTTTTACAGTTTAAATTTTTATGATTTCTAACGTTTTGGGATTTTTTTTTAATTTCCCTCGAGGCTGACTTGTGGCTGCCCCAGTTCTGGAAGTGTTTAAGGCCAGGGTGGATAGGGCTTAGAGCAACCTGGTCTGTTTGAAGGTGTCTCTGCTCATGGCATGGGGATTGGAACTGGATGATCTTTAGGATCTTTTCCAACCCTATTTTATGTATTTGTACTGCAACTGTAAGCCTAAACAGGACATCAGAATAAATTTCAATGGTATATTGATATTTTTCCCAGAAGAACCCTTGACCTCTGTTTCCCATCTCTTTTATTACTCTGATGAAGCAGGTAAAAAAAGAATGCACAGAAATATGAATTAATTTATTAACAGTGATTATGATCATTTTAGTGCCTTGCAGATATGACCAACCTTACTGTCTCACATTAGTATCTGACAACTTCCCTGTTGAGCCATGGACACTTCTACCAGCAAGCCAAATGGCTTGGCAACTGTGACACTCAACTTGTGCCTGATGCTCTGCATCACTCAGAGTTTTTCACAAAAACAAGGCTGGGACACAAATGTTAAAGTCAAAATGCATGTCTTACAGTAAGAGATAATGATCTCACTGTAAAACAAAATGTTCTCTTTTATAATCGATAGAACTGTTGTGACTTGTGGAGATTACCCAAGTCATGAGCAAGCACTTCAAGACCTTCTGTTAGAAGAGAAAACAAAACTGCAGCATTTACTATGCTGCTCAGTTCAGTGGTCAAATCCATCCATGCATAAACACCCTCTGCACTATCAGCTCACATATTCATGGCTAGATCTGCTTCTTCACAGGCCTGTCCTGTAGCAGCACTGGGATGGATAAAAGATCTCTTGACTGCCATTTACAGAGAATGGAACTACACTGTGCCACTGACACTGTGCAGAGACAAGAGAGTTAACAGGGACCATGCAAGCGACAGAACCCGGAGCAGAGCAAAGGGTTGTGATACAGCACTTGTGAAAACTTCAATTCAATTCCACTTGAAAGGCTTTTAAATCAGACAATGTATGGTACATACAAGAACATCTGTAAATGCAGTCCCATTTTCTGAAGAAATGTGTATTTCCTTATTTTCTTGCTACAATTTTCAATTGATTTTTATACCAAACTTTTTATAAGAAAGAGCAGTAATTTTCTACAAAAATATCCTAACTTTAGAAAGTAAAATAGAATATGTATAAGCTGGAATAGCAGATGGAAGGATCTACTACACTTAATTTGCCACCTTAAATTTCAGTTAGGACAAATAACCCAAACACAATTATTTCAATGAAAACAATGTATTGGTCATCTTCAAAAGTGTTAGCACTTACTTGCCCCTTTTTAGTAAATCAGATTTTGCAAGCATTATACAAAAGAGAAAAAAATATATTTAGAACTTGCCTTGTAAAGCAAAATTAATCCTGAAAGGAATTGACCAGATGTATCATTCAAGAACTATTTGCTGATGCCAATGTCCCCAGGCTGAGCATTCGATTTTGGGCCCTGCTTCAGGCAATTCTGCCATAGAGGTAAAAGAAGCTACAGATTTTGCATAATTTTTAGACTGCTAGGGGAATACCCACTTCCAACTGGTTGCTTTCCCCCCTTTCTTATGTCCATATGTAAAATTCAAGTTGCTATGGGAGATGTGAAAAAGGATGGCAGAGTGTCTGCTGCAATAAAATGGAACAGATATGCAGTGAGAGTTGGACAGAGGTTACACAGGGGTCTGGTGGGTTACTTAATTGAAAAATGCAGACAGGAGCCAAAGTGTGTTACTCACAGAGCTGGGAGACTTGCCAGCGCTGCTTGTCCCAGATGTAGGCTAGTCATAGGGAAATTAAAAATCTGAAGAACCTTAAAATTTCCCCTTTCTCTACTTAATATTTTGATACCGCAGGACTTTGGAGGACTAATCTGCAAAACTGGCCAATAAATTTAGCCAATTGGATCTTTTGACAGGGAAGTTAAAACAAGCATTTTTTCCACAGAAAATCTATTAAAAGGATGTTAATTTCTACTCTCCTTTCTTGCACTTAATATGAATACAGTAAGGTATGGAAGCTAGAAGGTGTATACATATAAAAGAAATCCACATCAGAAAGTCTAGACAAAGCTAATCTTAGAAATAGTATCCATGCATTTTATAAAGCTTCTTCCAAGAGGAAGAGCCTTCCTCTTCCAAGTTTTTCTCAAAACAGACATTTTCCCACCAAAACCTAGTTAAATCTTCCAGTTAAAACACCTCAGCCAATGTCATCCACCACAATTTCATATTTTCCTTTATCTCCCACCAATCTCTAGTCCATCAAATAAACCAAAATGAAACCAAAGCATGCAATCTTTCCCAGCAGTTAGGTGGAACTGCCACCTCTGTGTTTGCTAGTTATGGATCCTTGTCAGGATGCATTGATATGAAATTTTGGAAAATGGAAATTTATAAGGTGAGGCTTATTAGAAAACAAACACCAACTTCCTTCCACCATTCTTGTGGGATTGCTTTAGCAGCTTGATGCCTATTGCTGTTCTTACGCCATATCCAGGATTCACTGCCAGGTAATGGCAAGCCTGGCTGGAGATTTGGTTCAACCACAGTCAGTTTTTCCTTCTGGAAGTTCAGATCCTGAGAACTGAGTATCCGGAGCAAGGAATATTTTTAGGGTCATAAGGGAATCATGTATCAGGGCGAAGGAAGAAGTTTTTAACAGCGAGAAAGCACAGCAGAATCCAACATTGGCCTTCCGATAGTTCTGCTCAACATAAGGCAAGAAACCCTCTGTTCTGTTGCAGCATTTTCCAAGTGATTTGGCTGAATCCAAGTGATTTGGCTGAAAGTCCCAGAAGAAGATAAATCTAGCTGTTAAAATAACTGAGGTTTAACTTTCCTACTGTAGTGCACTAAAAAGTAGAATGTACATCTTCTGATTCATTAAATATCAATCTAGGAAATCACTCAATCACTTAGTTGAAATAAAAAATCAAATAATAGAATAAAAGTTGCAGTGTTTCAATAAAATTGTAAACATTGAGATTTTCATAAAACAGAAAAGACAGAACAAGAACAAAATGCGCCATGTAATATCAAATTTGGTGTCAGGCATCACTTTATGTACAGCTTTCAAAATAACTCTTCCATCAACAAATTAAAAAATATGTCTGTGACATTTTGTCAGTAAAGGAATTAGCTTCTTGCCTTTTTTCTGGTGTACCAGTGACACCAAGGAATGTGTAATGCAGCAACTCAATACCAGAAGCTCCCGTGTGAGGCTGGAGGGAGCTGCAGGCCTGCATGGGTCAGAACAGTGCTGTGATACTAGCTGGGGTCCCAGAGGAAACAATGACTCGTCAACCTCATGCCGGGCAAATTTGCCTCTTCCCTTCCAGCATCCCCAGTAAACAGGGGAACACTGGCAAGTCCTGGAGCTCTCCCAACACTGCCTCTAGCTCTGCTGTACTTTTAATGCTGCTAGCACAGGTGACTCTACAGGGGTCTGACCATACAGGACTATTTCCTAAAAGGATATTAATACCACAGCTTTCTTTAATCAGTCTATTTTCTTAGCTTTCTAAAAAGAAAGATATCATGTATTAGTAGACTGAAATCGGTTTAAATTTAAAGTTGTCATCTAGCAGGAATGGGTAATACAATTCTCAGAAAGAAATAAGCTCTGTGTTTCAATACCAAAACACTGCATTAACATTCTGTTAACCTTTTATCAACATCCTGGCTACTTCTTAGCTTTGTATGCTTAGTGCTCTAATGTACAAACTTTGCAAAAAGACATGCATGCAAATCCAAGTTCACAGATTTTTATGGAAAAGCCTTTGGGATTTAATAAAAGTAACTTTTAGAAAGAACATTTCAATACCCATCCCTAAAGGAAAGATATAGTCCTCTGCTAAAATCATAAATATGTTTGAAAACTCTGTTAAGAAATTATCATACTTTATCCTAACTTTAGAGGCACGCATGCTGCTCTTAGGAATTTAAATGGCTGCATAGTTTGACAGCTGGACTCAGTGATCTTAGAGGTCTTTTCCAACCTTAATGATTCTATGGTTTTGTATACACAATGACTATGTATGAATAATGATGTCCCCTCCTTACTTTTCAAAATGGCAGGAAATCATTAGTTGATGGCTTTGAACAGTCTAATACTTCAGGGAAACACATTCAGGGTAAGAGTTCAAAATTAGAGAAAAACACATCTGCTGCATGCATAAATATAGCAGATCTAGAAATTCACAACAAAATGTCTTCTTACCACAAAACACCAATGCTCCAAAATCAAAACTTTCTGTTGCATTACATAAAGAAAATAATTTTTTTCAGAAATTTTTATAAAGTGAAAAGAAACACAGAATATGAAATTTCACTTGAAACTAAAATTAAATAATCCAGGTGTCTTCTAACTAGTCCTAACTGTATTACAGACTGGATGCATTAAAACTTAGGGCTTTGTTATTCTGCCATCAGATCTTACATTTCCCAGAATATGTGATCTGCATTTTACTGATTAAGAGCAAATTTTTATGTCCTGTGTTAGTAAAGCCTGTCTTTGTTCCTCAAACAGCTACTTCTCTAACCATAGACAACAGAGGCTGCAGTACAAAACTAATTATACAGGATACAAATGGTTTTCTCAGTGAATGGGGCATCCCTGTAATTGCACCAGCTTTTTCTTCTACAAGATTTAGTTTAATTTCCTAAAGAAGGAAGGAAGACAAGAAATACTGCACATAGATATTTAGGCTAAGGCTTGCTCTGACCACATGCAGAAGCCACCCACCCATACAGCCACACATCTCTCAGCTCCTGTCTTTTCAGCCCCAGGTACCTCATGGGGGTGATTCACATACATGGTCATCCTCTGGGCAGACGTAACTGTTTCCCACTGCTAACCCTGTTCTTCCCTAAAATGGGAATGTATCTTGCCGTGAAAAGGATCATGCCAATGGGCTTTGGTGTCAGGAGAAGGCACTGAAGAGGCAAGTATCTGTGCTCACCAGTAGCAATGAATGGGAAAGAATTCAGAGCTCCCAGAGACAATTTGCAGATGCTTAATCACAAGGATCTTGAAAATGCAGCCTGTCTCACTGTACTGAAAGCAGGGAAGACTGCACCAAGCTTGAGCTGCCACCTACCTGATTTTCAGCTGACACAGTCACTTCTCCTTATGGATTTCCTGGTTGCCAGCAAAACAATGATTTACATGCAGTAGGCTATTTTATGATGTGGCAATTATTTTCATTTTCAGAAGTGACAGTACTACAACAACCTAATAGGCAAGCATGAGGAGGAAAGTCCATGAGCTTCTTATAGTGGAGCTTTGCTTATTGTGTTGTCTGCCTGTTCTGGCTCTTGGCCTTCAGTTAAATAAGTTACATATTACTTTTCACACTCCTGTTTCAGAGAAATGCTATGTCAATATCCCAAGCTTCTACTGCCAAGACACAAGACCAGCTAAATTGTGTGAGGGCAAGGGTCCACCTAGCTTACAGCTAGAGCTCCTGATAATAACTGGCAGCTGAAATAAGAAAGGGTAAATACAAACATTACTTGTCCTAGGATGTCTTTGAGTTCTTTAATCTTTGGGTTAGAAACCTTCAGGGCTGAAGATTGCATTCAAATCAACACATGTAAATAGGACTTTCTTTCCACCCATCCTTCCTATCTTTCTTCCTTTAGTTTATGTAGTCACTGAAATCTGTGTGCTTTTGTCATCCAAAAATAGTTTGTTTTTTTTTTTTCTTTAAAGGGTTTTGGTGCCCCTGAATTCCATGTTACAACTGAGTGGTGATTGTCATGAATATTTTCCAGAAATGAGTAATATTTCCTGTTCAGCCTGTCCACGTAATTGGCGGTTTTATTTATTTCCCTCTTGAATTTCCCTCACTTTTCCTAGCTGAAATATTTTAATCTTCTGTCCTTTGGAGATCACAGAATCACAGAATAATGAGGTTGGAAGAGACCTCTAAGATCATCAAGTCCAACCTATGCCCTAACACCTCAACTAGACTATAGCAACAAGTGCCAAGTCCAGTCTTTTTTTAATCACATTCAGAGATGGTGATTCTACCACTTCCCTGGGAAGACAGTTCCAGTACTTTATTATTCTTTAGGTGAAATTTTTTTTCCTAATATCCAACATAAACCTTCCTTGACATAGCTTGAGACTGTGTCCTCTTGTTCTGTCAGTTGCTGCCCGATGGAAGAGACTGACCCTCACCTGTCTACAATCTCCCTTCAGGATGTTTTAAAGAGCAATAAGGTCACTTCTAAGCCTCCTCTTCTCCAGGCTAAATAACCCCAGTTCCTTCAAATGTTCCTCACAGGGCTTGTGTTCCAAGCCCTCACCAGCCTTGTTGCCTCCTCTGGATGTGCTCAAGCATCTCAATGTCCTTCCCAAACTGAGGGCCCAGAACTGGACACAGCACTCAAGGTGCGGCCTCACCAGCACCGAGTACAGGGGGAGAATGACCTCCCTGCTCCTGCTGGCCACACCATTCCTGATACAGGCCAGGATGTCGCTGGACTTCTTGGCCACCAAGGCACACTGCTGGCTCATATTCAACTGGCTGTCAATAGGGTGGCCAGAACCACATGCACTATTCCACTGGCAGACTTGTGCTCAGTAAGCGCTTAGTGAACTGATGCTGCTTTGCCCTCCTCCTTTCCAACACTCTGCTTGCTATTCAGCCTACTGCTGACTGCTGGGATGCTCCAAGAGAACATCCCACGTTTGTACTGCAATTCCTCTTCTGAGAAATAGCAGCCACTCACTACAGTGTAATCTGCATATTTAAGGTTTTCCTACATGTTATTTTTCTTCAGACTGAATTGTATCTGTCTTTTTATCACTCAGTAATGCAGTGCTGTGAGTGATTTCTCCAACCTGCCAGTACATCAGCAAACTTTGGCATCTTTGGATTTCAGCCCTCTTTTCATACTAATGACTCTGCTGAACAGCACAGGCATCAACATCAATCCCCACAGAGTTCCACTGGCAAATATTCCCCACTGTGAACATGAATCCTTTATTTTTATCCTTTCTTTCCTACTTTTAAAGACTTTACTTCTGCTAATCTCTAAAGATTTTACTTTTTTACCCTTTTTACTTTAGAAACACAGTCACTTTTACTTGCACATCCTATGCCTCTTTGACAACACTGAAACTACATTGTATTTTCTTCATAGATCCACATACTTATGACTACAGTTTCAACCATTTTTGTCAGTATGGAAGGTAGGTTTCCTGGAAGTATTTCTCCAGATATATGGAGCCTCTTTTCAAGCACCATGTTGCACTTGCAATGAATGCTAAGCTATTTTTTAGTCTTCATATACATTATAAAAATTGTAATTCAAAACTTGTAAATTTGAAATCATGATGACAGTTTGGTAGTTTCTTATTTTAGTTTAAACTTAGGTGAATAATATATGATATTGATGATATGACCCAATTAATTTTATTTATTTATTCTGAACTCTCTTCCATTGCTAATGGAGTAGAAGCAAAATGTTTTGAGGCTCAATGACTATCAAAATGTGTTTGAAGCAAGAACTTCTTTATGTTCTAACACAGCAATGATCAGCACAAAGGCCATTTGGCTTTACATTGTTACTCATTTTTCTGCACTCCTCCTTTTTTATTAGATCCAGTACTCTCCAAAAGAATTCCTGTCTAATGTGTTTTTATGAATAGTTTTTGGGTCTTGTGTACATTATTCCTCTGAATTTCTTTAGGTCTGCCATATGATGCTGCACTAAATTTGCAAGAACTTATATTTCTTTTAACTTTATGTATCATACAGGACTATGCTTTTTGATGTGTGACTATTAATAGCCTCACCTCTATTGCTCTGTTAATTGTAACAGTTTGGGATGTTTCCATGTAGGGAGGAAGGTGAGGGGAAAAATGTTTTTTTGGCATATAATTTGACCTTTCAATATGTTGTGTTGAGTCAGTTTGTATTCCAGATATAAGCAGTGTCAATCAACATAATTAGTGGAGATTATTGGGCAATTTATCAAATCACAGATAGATAGATTATTTTAATCCTTATGTTAAAGACATATCACTTGGACATTGCATTCAGCCTCAGTCTTCAAAGACTGTTCTTAGAATAGGTCTCCAGGATTCTCAGAACATTTATCTTTGCCTCCTGGAATCCAAAATTACTTTAAGACACAACATCAGTACTTTACAGCTCTATTCTGTCACTCCAATACTTTTTTTACCTAGGCATTCTCCTTCCAGAAAGTCTTTAGTATGCAGACCAACATGTCATATAAATATGCTTGTTTACAGTTGCACATTCCATTTAATCTATCCTATTTTACTCTTATTCCTTAATTTCATTCTGCATGATTATGTTTATGACTTCTGCTTATATATGATTGTATCTTTTAGAATCCTCATTGCAATATTTATGCCTGCATCTTGCCAATTTATGGTAAATTTTAGTCCTAAAACACAATTCATCCTTTCCTGTGTCCTTCTCCAGCATACCTCCTCCACCCCAGTTTTCTTGGTCCTCAGTTTTAAAAGAAAAATAAATACAACTTTCTGATTTGGTATATATGGAACATCTGTACAGGTTTCATCTATGCCTTAAAAACTTAGCATCTGAAAATAACAAAACTGTTCCGATCAGATAAAAATAATAGCTTAATTCCATGCTGTCCTTTATAAGCAGTTAAGTGCATAAACATATATATATATATATATATAATGTAAGCCACAGTTGTTAAGATGTTTAAAGTAAATGAATCTTAACTTGCTCTGGTGCAAATCTAGAGTTAAAGGTAAAACACTAGTTATTTCTCTGAATTCCCCACTAACACATCAAATGAATCATACAGCATTGCTAACAAGGATCTCTCACATTTTCATCACTCAATTTTGAAACTAATTTGGCTAAATGTATGTTCATCTAGAGTGATAACTAACTGGCTTGAACCTGGCTCAAGCAGTTGTTTTGTAGTTATTTAAAAATACCTCTGTCAGAAAATATTCTCAAAACTGAGCTTTCTAGAAAATAATCAAATGTACATTCTTCATCTACAAGTTAAAGTATATGTTTTATTATAATGGTATTCATTAAGCGGGGAGAGAAGACTAAAGGCTAAGGAATTCCTTTCTTTTTTTCTTCTTTTAGGCTGGAAGCACCGATGCTTTATCATACTGTGCCAAACTACAGTTGTGCCTTCAAATGTAAAAACAGAAGATTAAATGAATAAGGCAATTCCTGCATTCAAGGATATGTGAGGATATTTAATCTACGCCCCAGCTCCTGAAATGGTATTATAAGCATTTTTCTAATGTTTATTCATGGGAAAGCTCACGTTATGTAATGTTTGAGTATATTAAATGGTCAAAAGCATTCCATTAGCCAGAATCTGTGAAGTCAATGGGGTGGCTGTTGTAGCATTTAGTATCCTCAGAGTGGTAAACTGAATAGTCAACAAAAGAAAGGGGAGCTGGATGTAAGTGGAAGATGCAGCAGAGCAAAATATGATGCATTTTAAAATGTGTTACATGGGAGGCAGAAACAAAGAATACATAACCACAAGCACTTGTCAAAGCAGATGAAAACTTTTCAAACTCCTTCCAGCTGGGGTGCACAACAATAGCACCTAAAGAAATTTCCAAGAGACACTTTTTAAGTGTCAAAAGTTACTGCTTGTGTGACAGATTCCAATGTTAGTTCTGACTGTAAAAAGTTCTTATAACTCTTGCTTGGCTCTGAGTGGTATCAAAGACTCAACACGCAGAAACACCAACTAGAGCAGACGGCTTGTAGAATGGAGTCCAAAGCTGATGGTAACTGAAGCTCTCTGAAAATGTGGAGGCAGTACAGAAAATTTAAACAGCATTTCACAACTCATCTGTAAAAAGTGGAGTCAACAAAATGAGTATCAGCTGGAATGTAGCCATAAATCTCCTTTTAGCAGTATGTGGTCCCTCAGCATTCAATCTCGCTGGGAAAAGATAACAACCATAAAACTGTCTTGCAGTTTCAGAAGAAAACTAGTAAAATGTTACAGGGACACCTATGAGTACAGAAGGATGGGGAACTTGATAAGATTTATGATTTGAAGCATATCTGTCTTTAAATCATTGCATCTTTTTTAACATCTCTAATTACAACAGCAAGGTAAAATTATGCATTACAACCACAAGCCAAAAAGCTAACCAGAAGAATGCAGAGAGGTGACCATGATCAAACTCCTCAAGAGCACAGAAATGTATATATTCATGAGAACCCCTGATGAAAGAGTAGAGCAAGGGCTGCAGAGGGGTTTGGTTCTCATGTAGAAAAATAAACTATTAAATTGCTTTCAAAGGGAAGCAAAATTTTGGCTAAACACTCCTCATATCTTGAGATAAGTTTCTGGTTTTTAATGTAGAAAAATATGAGAAATGTTGAGTGAGAGTTGTCTGACTGTATGTACATGTCAAGATCTAACCTAAGCATGATGACTGCCTTTAAGGGTGAGTGTCATCTCATCCTGCAGTGGTCTCCTACACAACAGTCAGAAGGATCATAACCTAAAAACCCTTGTTTGTAAAGAGAACCCTGGCTGATGACCTCAGATATAGATGTATAGACCTCACTTGCCCAGAATTAGATTATACAAATCCCTCTCTCAGACAGAGAGATCCCAGCTCATCCTAACTCAGCCAGACCTCCAAGGCAAAGCATTTCAAAACATGAGCCACAAGACTCAGCAGTTGCCTTGTTGGAGGAAGGCAGCTTCTTTATGAGATGGTGGGAGCAATCATCAGCTGGTTAGTGAAACCATTTCAAGTAGGTCACCAAGTGGTGTCTCTTTCAGAGTCTTAATTCTGTCTTCCTATTTCAAATCAGAGAATCATAGAATGCCTTGAATTAAAAGGCACATTAAAGGTCACCTAGCTCCAAGCCCCTTGCAGAGACACCTTCCGCTAGAGAGGCTGCTAAAGGTCTCATCCAGCCTGTCCTTGAACACTTCCAGGGATAGGGCATTGGCCTCTTTCAGGGCCTCACCACTCTCACAGTAAAGAATTTCTTGCTAATATTGAATCTAAACCTACTCTCAGTTTAAAACCATTCCCCTTTTTTAGGAAAAACTACATGCTCTTGTCAAAAAGCCTCTCTCCAGCTTTCCTGTAAGTTCCCTTCAGGTACTGGAAGGCCAGCAATTAGTTCACCTTGAAGCTTTCTCTTTCCCAGGCTGAACAATCCTGATTCCCTTAGCCTTTCCTTATAGAAGAGGTGCTCTAGCCCTCCAATCATGCTGAAACTGGAACTGAACAAGAACCAGTCTGAGCAAATCTCCATCATGCACTGGGGTAATGAAATTATAATTATGATAGTCTAAAGACATCTGTGTCTGCACTGACTAAACTAAGTAACTCTTGCTCATCAGATCAGAAAAGGTGCTCAATCATAGGTGAGTTTTGCTCTTTAATTCACTTTCTGTGAAGCCAATGCCAGTCTGGAACGTTTTCTAATATTAGCATTTCTCACATCTATTTTTTTCTGCTTACGGCAATGGAAGAACAAATGCATATGACATAGCGATGTTAAGCCATAAAAAGCCCAAGAGCAAGGAGGTAAAGCTTTCAGAAGAGAACCATCACAAAACCATCCTTTTTTGGGTGCTTTATTGTATAAAATTAATTTAGCTAACTAGAAGGAGATTATCTTTTATTTTTTAAGTGTAATACCTAAAGCTAATTTCCTTCATCACTGATAATAAGGAAACTAGAGAATGCAAAATCTTCCATAGCGGATGATAGCTATACAGTTTACATAGTGCATTTGAAAATCACTCTCAACATGATTAAAGCCTTTTACTTCTTTTATATATTGACCTTGGCTATCACTGGGAAGTGATACTGTACCTTCTACATTGTGCAATATAGTCTTTATAGTTTAAGCAAAGAGAGTTAGTTATCCCCATTTACAGTTACCACAGTTAATACCTTCTGCAGTTCAAGTACAGCCTTGTATATGCAATACACACCAAGGAGAGGTTATATGCAAATACACAGAGTGATGAACCCTCAAAAGTGCATTCTGCTTCGGCCTTTCTAGCTCTGTGCAGAAGCTTATAACCTTGAATGCACTGAAATAACTTAAAGTTATTGTGCAGGGCCAAAAAATGCTTCAAATAGTTTTCTAAAGTATTAAATTTATACAACTGAGAAAAGTTTAAATTGCTTTTATTTTAAAAATGTAGAACATCTTAAGATACATTGCTTTAATTATTTAAAAGTGTTTCAGCTGCTCAAACTTAGTTACTTTAATTTGGAAAGCCTGTTGAAATATGCATAGGTTTAAAAGATTTTCAAAACTGACCAAAAAAAATCTTCTCTTAATTCCAATTTTTTATTAATTAAAAATATTTTTCATTCCAATTATTCTAAGTACAATTTTCAGCTAAGAATGCCCATGTGCCTTTATTTCAAACAGTAAAGAGCCACAATAACAAAGTAAATTTTGTTTTTATTTTGGATCTTTGTTAAAAGAAGAAGTAGAAGAAAAGACAGATCACAAGTTCTGGACTAATATTCTCTCCTTTGCCACAAAAACGCAAAGTACACAGAATATCAATGTGAGCTTGCCTACTCATGCTGTTGGGTTTTTTTCTAAGTTTGGTCACCAAAATCCAGCCTCTGGAAGTTAATTTCCCAGGGAGAATTTTTGAAGAAAGTTCTTGTTTTTCTTCAGTAGAATTAGCCTTTGCCCCAGAGCCTGAAGGGAGTATTGTGACCTTGCTGCATTAGTCAGAGGTTTTCAAGATCCTACCTCCATGCAAAACCCCACACTATTTTCGAATGAATACAGAACCCCACTGAGGGGCTCATCCACTACTGACTTAAAGAATATTTATGAAGTCCATTTAAGTGTCCTCTTACTCCTTTGGATAAGATAAAGGGACTTCCCTCCACATCCACTGAATACAGGTTTTCTAGGTTTTATTTTTGTAATAAGAATGGCAGTGCATTTTTCATTGTGCTATCTCCTGAAAACCTTCCAGCCTCTGAAGATCCTGTTGGCATTTCTCATGCTATATCTAGACAATCACACAAATGTCTTTCATGTTGCCTACACCAAGGAAAGGCAGGTGAAATATTCTATAAGCACTTGGCTGATGTTTCATGATTGCTAGGCCTTGTTCTTGTGGGAGACTTTAATTTGCCAGATGTCTGCTGGAAACTCAACACAGTGAAGAGGCAGTCTAGGAGGTTCCTGGAGCATGAGGAAGATAAACTCCTGACACATCTGGTGAGTGAGCCCACCAGGGACAGTGCCCTGCTAGACCTGCTGTTTATTAACAGAGAAGGGCTGGTGAGAGATGTGGTGGTCAGAGGCTGCCCTGGGCATAGTGACCCCAAAATCATAGAGTTCACAATTCTTGGTGAAGTGAGGAAGGCAGTCAACAAAACCTCTACCTTGGACAGTCCTTAATAACAAAAGAGTCCAGGAGAACTAGACATGCTTTGAGAAAGAAATCTGTCTTCCATTTATTCACATTAAAATTATTTTTTTTTTATTATAACTTGTATGTCATACAAAAAGATAACTCTGCATAAATAACTATCCTGCATTGTTACTTAATGCGATATGTTATCTACAAATTATATTCTATTAGCAAGGGTGAAAACTTAACCTTGCAGTTGTAAATACCAAGTATTGCTTAAAAGAAATTAAACCAATTAATTTTGAAGTGGATACTTTAGTAGCCTTCAGTTGATTAGTAACACTCTGTCTATACTAACCAGCCACACTAGGAAGTTTGGTAACATTCCACATAGAAATCACTACAAAATCACTAGAGTTAAACTGAAAAAAAAAAATTAACTTACAGTTCTTAAAAATAATAAAAAGTTCTATAGATAAAGGCAAATTTAGTCTCCTAGAACAGTAAAACTTCAATAGTTATGTGATATAGCTATCATATATGAAAATTCATGCAATCATTCCTGGTCAAAACCTCCTATAATATAGATTGCTTGTCTGTATAATCTTGAAAATCATCTACAGACTTCTTCTGTAAACATGAAGCTATTGGATGATAAAAATCTGACAGTTCTAGGCACTGAAGATTACTCACCCTTGAAGGTCTTACTGCAGTATAAATGACTGAAAAATGAATCCCTCGTTCCTGCAGATCCATGGTCACTCTTCCAATTATTTTGTCTGTAAATAGAAATGTATAACTCAACAAACTTGGTAAGCTGAGAAAGCTAAAATCCTACAGCAGCTGGAGAAGTAATGAGCTAGATGTTTAAGCTTATTCAGTTTGTTTAAGCAACTTAAGTGCTCATTCTATCTAGGCACAAGTGGGATAAGACACTCTCAGTGTCTTCAAAAAATGCACAATTTCAGCGAGATAATTTGAAAAATACAACAGTTCAGAAAAAGGGGTGATTTTGAAACTGAAAAGTAAAAACACAGAAAATATACCCAAAAGTTTGAACTTTGGGCAATTAAAAGAAGGAAAAATCACTTCAGATATTTCTTTTCTTTCTTTAAGAGAGTATACGCAGGATGCATATACTGTTAGCCAAGTGATCAGTTAATAAATAAATAATAAAATTTAAGCAGTGTCATTCTGTGAATTACAAAATATACGTAAATACCACTGAGAACATTCAAAACATGGTGTTTAGTGTGGGGCATGCTATGTGTAATACTGGTAGCAATATTTCTTTTGCCTTCTGTGGATTTAAAGCCTACTTCTGCACCCCCGACAGGACACAGAAAATTTTCTTGTTCATTACATTGGAGGCCAAAGGAAAAATATGGTGGAGTATTTCTGAATAAGGAAGAAGTCAAATAAGTAAGAGAAGGCCTTTCAAAGACGTCCAAATATGCCTCTACAAAAGATCCTCTTCTAGTTCTGAAACCACAGGCAGTTACAATAAATGCTTACAACTGATAAATATTTGCTCAGAAACATGAATATCTGCTTATAAAGAGCACAACAGTTGTGAATCATAGCCATTATTAGTGTTGTTATTGGGACTCCTTGAGAAGCAAGCAAGCAGACTCACGTTTACTGTTTCAGTGCCTTCCCACTTCTTATTCATGTACCAGTCTGGTGGATGGAAATTTGGTAACCTGGACATACAAACTTCTCAAATTTTGAGGTTATACTTTACAGAAATTGTGTTTTATTTGCAACTGCTGAAACTAAGAATTTATATTATTATCCTCTTTAACCACTTTTATTTACTGTAATTATGGTATCCTGGCTGAGTGAAATATTTGGCTTTTGTAAGAATTCAAGAATTGCTTTTTTCTGCAGGGTTTCAGCTGAACTGATTTCCTCATATCAGTAAAGAATCATAGCTATGTGAATTTTCCTTCTCAAAATTATTGCTAAGAGAATCTACTATGAGAAATGTACTTAGAAAAACAACTGCCTAAAAACTACTGCCATAATTACACTGCTTGTTGAGATCCAAGGCATTATGTAACGTTGATTTTGTAATCTGGATTTATAGATTTTGGAAATTCTCTTCAGCCTTAGCAAAAATTTGCAGAACAAAAAAAAATATGTATAAAAATGTAGAAATTGACTTTGGGTTTTCTTGCAATAAAGCAACCAATAGCTGTCTGAAATAACATGTTATTTGCATTTCCCTTCAGAAAGGAGATACATGTAACTATAGCTACCAATAACATCTATACCTCCTGCCTTCAGGAAGATTCTAGAGGTAACTCCTTAATCCAAAGAAGCTTCTGTGAACATCCTTATGATAACAGAGTTGACACAGATCTCTTGTTTGCCTGTGATCAAAACTCTACCTTTCTTATGAAGCATTTTGAAGTTCTCCAAAGAAAAGAGCTCAGTCTGTCCCCCATGTTTTAGAGCACCCAAATTAGGTGCCTACTTGGGAACAATAGTGCAGATTCTGTACTTGGCCAAGCGAAGCGGCACATCTTCCCTAATCCACACACCTTCTTCCTGATTAAAATCTAGTTGATACTAACCAAAAGGTTGGGATAGCCTCTTCTGCCATCCTCCCACAGATCACCACTTTACTTAACTTTCCCAAAACAAAGTGGCCTGGGACAGCAGTTGCTTGAGTGTACAGTGTGGCCTGGCAGCCGGGAGGGCCAGCCCTGTCCTGGGGTGCATCAGGCACAGCATCACAGCCAGGCAAGGGAGGGATTGTCCTGCTCTGCTCTGAGCTGGGACAGCCTCACCTCCAGTGCTGGGGGCTGGTTTGGAATGCAAGTATATAAAGCTATTAGAGTGTCCAAAGGAGGGCAACGAGGATGGTGAAGGGTCTGAAGGGGGAACAGAACCTTAAGAGGAGCAGCTGAGGTCACTTGGTCTGTTCAGCCTGGAGAAGTGGAGACTGAGAGGAGACCTCACTGCAGTTACAACTTCCTCATGAGGGGAAGACACTGCTGATCTCACCTCTCATGACCAGTGACAGGACTCAAGGAAATGGCATGAAACTGCATCAGCGGAGGCTTAGGTTGAATATCAGGAAAAGGTTTTCTACCCAGAGCACTGCAATAGAAAACCTCAGAGAAGTGGCAGAGGACCAAACCTGACAGAACTCAAGAAGGATTTGGAGAACACTGTCAGGCATGTGATGTGATTCTTGGGGTGTCCTGTGCAGGACTACGATGGACTCAGTGATCCCAGTCGGCCCCTTCCAACTCAGCACATTCTATGATACTGTGATTCTAGGGCTTGGGAAGCTTATTCTTGAATCCATGCAGCTGATGAAAGAAATGTCCCATTTAAAAAGTGCCACTATTTAGCCAGGACTAATATTAAGCCAAGGCTCAGATACCTATCTGGGGACAAGAAAATCAAACAAAATAACTCCTCTGCAATTCAGAGATGAAAACCCAACTGCTTGTTTTAGTATAAAACCCACTCATTTTGGACTAGTAGAAAAACAAACAGAAAAGGATACACAACTAATTTCAGTACTAAGGTATTTTCCCCTAATTTTCAAATTTGCTGCTGATTTTACAGTCCCACTAAGAACACTGTTTAATTATCAGCCCACTACACTGTAAGCCTCCAAAACTACCACTTCAGTGATTTGCATGCTTTATAATTTGATTTCTAATTTAGAGTAGTAAGTGAGAACTCTGCAATGAAATGCCTCTCAGTGCCATTTTCATTTATGGCACCTCTTTTTCAACCAGATGCTAGGCAAGAAACATTTTTATAGTATTATATTGAGAGATTCAACTTTTACAAGTAGTGTTTAATACACTGCAAAACCAATAAAAGATTGATATCAAAGGCAAAGAAGGCCATCAGTACAGTTTTATAAAGATTAGAAAAACATTTCCTATCCATACAGACACCCTTTGCTGAGACCAAGGCCTTGGAATTAATTGCCAAATGAGCCTGGCACCTCCAGCTGCCAGTGTGCAAGGTGAGATCAAAGGAGGCAGCTCAAGTTGCACAGACATTCAGGGTTTGGGCTCAGGGAATGAGCAAAGGCCCATGCCTAAAGCAGACGTGAATTTATCAAGCTTACATTTCATGTCACAGACACTTAGTGTCTGACTAAAACTAAGACAACCAGAGCTTATAAATACTGTAGAAGGGGAGTGGGATAAAAGCCTTTAAATAGTAGTAGCAAAGCAAAGCCTGGGAACTAGAGAATGTTACCTGCTCAGGTGAAGCCACAAATGATGAAATGTTAGTTATGCTAGGTAGTATTACTTACCATTTTCAGCAATTGCTTCCAGGGTGGAAATGTCTTTTAAATCACTAGAAGAAAAGAGGGAGAAAAATAATTAAAAATATTTCCTAGGCAAAAATGACGTGAATCAGAAATGTATGAAGATACTGACTGATAAAAGGATTACTGTCTGTCCCTCTGTTATTCTTTCATCTCCTCCTAATAACCCTTTTCTTCTGCAAAGCCATTAAAAATGTAAGGACCACATCTTCAGCTGATTATTAAACCCCTCAAATTTCCTAGGCAGCAGAGAAGCCATACAACTAACAGTATTTTGGTCTGCCTCTGAGAAGCTTTTTTTTCATTTGGTGTTGGCCCCTTGTTTAACATTTGCACAGGAGCTCTTTAAAATTGCTATCATGTCTCTTGTTGTGTAGTGACTTGACAGCTAGAACTGCATTTGTTTAGGACACGCTGATATCTGTACTTTACACCAACATGTACAAATGCCCAAGTAAAAAGCTGGGAAGAAGAGTAAACAGAAGAAGCTCAGCAACTATGCCTTATATCTTCTAAATATACATTCACCTGAAGGAACAGTCTCTCCCTTTGTCTGTTAGATCACAGCACACACAGAGCTGGAAACATGAAGAATTACAGCCTCCTCTTCCTTCTATGGTGATGGAAAATCAGGCTGCTTATTAGCTTCAGGTTTGTCTGTATGTTTATTTGCCTTGCTTATTTATCCTGCCAGTATTTTTGACCCCTGGAATGCCTTCTAGCAATTAATTCTGCAGGCTGAGCATGTGTCGAGTAAAATGATTGAGCCTTTCTGCTAAAAAGTGTGTTGCCATTTAGTTTTATTAGCTGCCCCTTTGTTCTCATATAATGAGGCAAACAAAATAGGAATGCCTGACTGCCTTTCTCAACATAATTCATCTATTACACCTGGTAAGCTCATCTGGGGACTGAATTAATCCTTGTAAGAGAAACAATTTTGATAGCCCTACAAGCTTCCACTCTGTTTTTTTGAATTTCCTGAATACAACTGACATTTTCAAAAGCTGTAAAAGTCATGCACACATGCGGGTCAATTCTGTTCGTGATAAACCCCTACCTGGCAAGTGGTTGTAGCTGAACCACCAGTAAGTTTGGGTTAGATGCATTCACTTCCAGCTGAGAGACATTGAGATTAGTTACATTTGTTAACTTCCAATCTCCTGATTCTTGAAGAACATTCAGGAGATAGCTGGTAGCCTTGCAGTCAACAGCTGGCAAAACTAAAGATGAAGGAGAAGACTGAAGAATTTCCTGTAAAAAAATTATGAGACGTTTATTTATTTGCTTAATATTCAGTTAACCTTTTTTATAATGTATCCTGAATTTAACATTCAATGTGAGGGAACTCCACAGTAAACAGCATGTGAATTCTCACCAGCTTGCTTGATGGTGGCTTGCAGGCTGCTCCTGAACTTTCTTGCAGCAAGCTTAAAGGACTCAGCCACACCAAATTTTTACTGTCTTTTCCACATGTATGGTGGAAGAGGAGAGCTAGATGATGTAGAAGTTCTCGAGCTAAGAGTGCAGTTGTTATGAACACTATCAAAAGCAAAGCTTAGATGACTCTAAATAAATGCTCTTGGATGTGAGAGAGCTCAGTGTCAACCCAGTTCCAGCAGCTCCATTAAGTCATACTTTGCATAGAAAACACCCTGCATTTGTGTACATCCTGGTGGTACAGCACATGGTACAGAATAATGTCTAATTTGTAATTATTAATTTTAAAAGCTGCAGATTTCAGGATCTGCGGAGCCTCCAGACACACACAAACAAAATTTGCGTCATACTTTCCACCTTTTTACTCAAAGTACAAATCATAAAGCTCAGGCTGAATTGGTTCAGATGAAGCATCAGGGTATCATTTACTTTATTTACAAATCTGATAACTGAGTTCCTGATACAGATACTTGAATTAAATTAATTGAAAAACATTCTCATTCTTTAAATTTGGAACATGCATAGTCAAAAAACATCTTTCCAAGCTTTTTTCTTGGTAATAAAATTACCCTGAAATATCTGGGGAAACAAAATGCAAGATGGAGATTTGAAAATTATCAAAATTAATATAGCCTATATTTAATGTTGTGGTGGATTGACCCTGGCCTGATGCCAGGTATCAACCAAAGCTGCTGTATCATTTCCCTCTTCAACTATACAAAGGAGAGAAAATAAAAGACTTATAGGCCATGGAGAGTTCACTAACCAATTACACAAGAAAAACAATCTTGACCTGGGAAAATTAATTAAAATTATTAATAATCAAATCAAAGTATGATAATAGAAATAAAACAAAAAACACCTTCTACCCACCCCTCTCTTCTTCCAGGCACAACATTACCCATGATTCTCTACCTCCTGCCCTGCAGTGGAGAAGGGGGACAGACAATGGGGTCTGTGGTCAGTTCATCACACATTGTCTCTACACTCTTCCTACTTAGGGGGAGGACTCCTCATACTCTTCCCCTGCTCCTGCATGGGGTACCTCCCATGGGACTCAGTCCTCCATGAACTTCTCCAAATGGAGTCCTTCCCACAGGCTGCAGTTCTTTATGAACTGCTCCAGTGTGGGTCCCTCCCATGCAGTGCAGTCCTTCAGGAACAGACTGCTCCAGCCTGGGCTTCTCTCTCCACAGGTCCTGCCAGGAGCCTTCCCACAGGGTCACAGCTTCCTTCAGGCACCCACCTCTCCTGGCACTGGGTGCTCCCTGGGTTGCAGACAGATCTCTGCTCCGCCGTGTACCTCCATGGGCTGCAGAGGCAGAGCTGTCCCACCATGGGCTGCACCACGGGCTGCAGGCAAATGAATCTCTGCCTGCTCCGCTGCCTGGAGCGCCTCCTCCCACTCCTCCTGTGCTGCCCTTGGTGCTGGTTTCTCGTAAATTCTCACTCCTCCCTTCTCAAAACACAATTGCTTCTGTGCAGTAACTTCTTCACCTTTTAAAATATGCCACCACTGTCTCTGATGGGCTCGGTCCTGGCCAGTGGAGGGTCTGTCCTGGAGCACTGACACTTTTGGACAAGGGAGAAGCTTCTGGCGGCTTCTCAAAAAAGCCACCCCTGTAGCCCACCCACTACCAAAGTCTTGTCACAGATGTCACAGAAACTCAATACAAATATAAATACTAGAAGGTATTTTTCGCTGAGTCCTAGTTTACAGCTTGTTAACTTTGCTTTTGTATTTTCTACATTTAAGTCCAGATTAAGTCTGTCACTTGATCCAACATTGAGATCTTCAAGCTGTTACAGACTCTCTCTCTCCCTCTGATGCAGGTGTTGTGGGGTGTTCCTAACACTTTTCACCCACTAATAATTTTTTCCTTTTTGTCTGTTCTTTGACTGCTCTTCTGACCTGCTCTCCAATTCTTTCTAATTGCTCACATCTTCCTTCCTAGGCAAAGGCTATAGATACTTTCATATTTCTATAGATGCTCATAAGGTAGGATTATGTGGCATTGTCTGATTTACCAGACTAAGAGAAAAGTAACTGCAGAAATTAAAACAGAGCAGAAAGATCTTGTGTACAGGTCTTTGAGTAGTGTTTTTAGCACCTCCTGGAGTAAAAGATGAAACATTTCATTTTAATTTGTTTACAGATTTTAATTTAGACCTCAAATTCTGAGCAATTCAATGATTTTTGTTTTATTGTCAATATTTTAATCCCTTGTCCCATAGCAGCATCCAGAATGGTAACAGCCATTTCATCCAAGGGTATATATTAAGCAGATTACTCATTTAATGTAGAATAAGATATAAAATGTATCATTACTGAGTAATAGCTTGATTGTGCCTTTGCTCCTAACCAGTGCTGCACTGCCATCTGTCTCAGCTTCCAGACACTGGTATTCAGCTGCTTTTCATCTGAAGGGTAGACACAGCTGGATATCAACTCAACAGCCTCAGGCAGGCAGTATGATCCCATGCCTCTTTGTCCTTCCTGCCATTTGGCAATTGTGCACTTTTCTTTACAATACCCATATGTTGCTTTACACATTTTAGGATTTCAGCTACCATGCTTGTTCAAAACATGAAAACTCCACTAAGGGATTGAGAATGAAGAGGATATTGAGGAATGCACCTGAGTGCATTCTGCTTAAGAAAGTCACACAGTAGCTAGGAACAGCAGATGAACAAGGAGAGAGAGGAAATGGAAAAGAAGAAGAAAGGGAAGGTTTAATTTTAACTTTCCAATTATTATCTATTCAAAAACTGTTTACACTGTAGCCATGCCCTTCAGATGTATGCAAAAACCCGTAGGTTATAATTTTAATGAAAATTTATCTGATGTACTTTATGTGATAAAGTGTGTTGCAGCTACAGGAAGTATTGCTGAAAAAACCTCCATGCTGAACAGTATAGTGGGAAAAATAACACCTTTTTTTTTTTTTTTTCTGCGGGTTACAGACAGATCCAAGGGACTGTCAAGAAGAAAACCTGAATTCCAAGAATGGGAGGAAGCATTCCAAAGAATAAAACACAGACTATAATAACAACAAAGACTGCACTGTGGAAAAGATTGATGTGGCCTTCACAAAAAAGTTTTGCCTAACAGTTCTGCTGAAGATATCTCAAGAAGTTTATAGGAATGTACTCTAGGAAGCTCTAGATGGTACAGTCTACTTAGACCCACACAAGGCATTTGGCAGAGTCTTGAAGCAAGGACTACTAAAGAAACCAAGCTGCTTTAGAGAGAGAAACAGTCTTCACATGAAGGTAGCTAAAGAATAGATAAAGATTTAGCAAGCAAAGGGATTGAAAAGTATCTGTTTCTGCACTAGAGTCTGTTCTGTTCCATATGTTCCTAAACTATCTGATAAAAAGATAAATATTGAGCTAATGAAAATTGCCCATCATGCTGATTTCTTCAGGTTAGTAAAGGCAGTGTGTGACTGATGAACTACAGAAGTAGCTTCTGGCAGAGCCTCTAGGTCAACTGAGTAACTGATAACATTCAATGTAAATTGATTTTAGCACAGTACAGGGTGACAGAAAAACAAGCCTAATTTTACATACACAATAATAGGTATTACACTCAGAACAGAGTGTTACTCTTCAGTAATGAAACCTTGAGAGTTACAGCAGCTCTTTGAAAATGGTAATTCAGAGGCTGATAGTGATCAAGATTGAAAAAAAATCAAATATTAATAGTATTTTAGAAAAGGCTAGAGAACAAAACATCATCATGTCACTGAATAAGTCTATGATGAACTTTTATCTTGATTATTATGCAGTCCCATTCATGTTATCTTGTCAAAAAATAATATAAAACTAAAAGAAAGGAAATAAAGACAGTCAAAACATGACTAAATAGTAATGCTCAATCTGTGACCACTGAGTGAGGATAGGATGGAGTTATCAGACTACAAGTGGCAATGACTTACAGTCATAATTATGTAGATGCACAGCTAGCCACTAACTGGGGTGTGTTAATATACAATGCAGTTCTAAGGAGCCAAGCATTGTCTAGAGAAAGCCAAAGCTAATATTATAGAAAAATAGTCTTTAGGGTAGGTGGCTCCTTGAGAAAGAGATTCCCTAAATGGTAATCTCTGTATTTTATTATTTAATTTAGAAGATGTTTGAAAGTTCAAGATAAAAGATCTACTTATAGGATTCCCTTTGTATTAACTGGAATAAGATTCCTTCATTGCATGCAAACCCATTGATACCAAAATCTCAGAACAACTGCTAATGCAGCTGAACAAATCAAATATCTGCAAATGTTTCTGGGGTTTACAAGTCTATAACTCTTTTTCAAATAACACTTTCTTCTTGTAGAACACATGCTGTTACATGCTCTTATACATTCTAAATGAAATCTCCAGCTTAGGTTTATGAATAAGTTTGCATTTCTGAGGTTCATAAAGGAGGATTCTTGAGAGCAATGGAACATTTATTATAGCTTCACTGATCATTTGTATAATATAGAATGTGTAGGTAAAGAAACTTCTGATTATGCAACATCAAGGATTCAAATTTCCCAGGTGAGAAAATTCAGACCCGACCTTCTCTTTGCCCTGTGTTGTGTGAGTATTATTGAAATCTTTCACAGCATGAATAAGAATTTATTTCCTACCCAAAGTATCTCAAGTGGAGTTCAAGTATACAATAGCAACCCAGAAAATTTTTGTAGACTTTGTTATGCCCAATATGGGTGACTATGAAGTTCTTTTCTGGCCCTGAGAACTTCTGGCCCTATGCAATAGATATTGACAAAACTCCCTCTACGGGCACCTAGGTGAAAAGGAAGTATGTAGTTTATACCTCTCACTTTCTTTCACACATGTGAAAGAAATGAGAGGTATAAACTCACTCACCCCACCTCCATCAAACTACAATAAAAAAGCATTAAGATTGCCAAATCCAACAGAACAAATGTAGGAAGTGATGGAGTTAAGGTGAGCAATTTGTAAAAATAAACTTTCCAGTTTTAAAGAAGCCATAATACAGAAAAAATTCTCAGCTCCAAGACAGAGAGGGAACAGAGGCAAGGTCAGAAAGAAACCAGTTGCTGACATTTATTCAGATTGTTAAATACTTGGGTATAAGTGTTTGACCTGCCAGATACAGACAAAGATTTACTTAAACATGACATTTTGTTTAGCTGATGACCTCCTCCTCTGCCCTCACTGGGTCCCCAGTCCCCTTGTATACCACCTGATTTCTAAACCCATCTGTCTCTGGCCTTATCTCTAGACTTTAAAGCCTTTAATCTCTATGTACAGTGCTGATGGAGTCTTGATTACAAGGCAAAGAAGAATGTTTTAAGTACTTTGATATGCCTCTTAAACATCGAGGGCCTACTTAAATAAGACTACCACATAAGGAACTTGCAATGCAATGCATTGCAATGTCAAACAGCTGAAATTAAATCAGTTTGGTAGTCAGGCAGCAACAAAAATTTGCTCTGGACACAGCCTTACAGAGATGTAACCCTGAGAAGGTAAGACATAGCAGAGAAGAGCCAGTGCATCTGCCTGCAGACACAGCCACTGATCCTTACAGTACAGATGATTACAACTCTCATTCATTCCTCAGAAAACCCATGTAGATACTCTGAATAATTGTTTCTCTTCCAGCATCAGCGTTAAAATGCTGTTATATGACAAAGAGATTAATAGTTCCAGTTCTACTTATACAAGGAAGATGTGAGGTTCTTAGATGTAGAGACAGGTATTATGTGAATATTTATGTATTTAATTACATATAGTGCTTGCTGTGTGGTGCTTGGGAATTTACATTTCCTTGTGTGCTCTGATACCATTTACATTACTAATAGCTCTGTTCATCCTGCACTGCCTCCAGGAATGTCTTTATGACTTCCACAAGTGAACATTTTGTCTAATTACATTTCAATAAACTGTCATGTAAGTACAACCATAGATGCTCTGCACAAAATCTATAAACCTTCTCAGTGAGGACAAAACTTGAAGCTGTTCACTGACTCAGGAGGAGTCCATCTTAAATTCTGTGCCTAGAGTTTATTTCAAGTTAATCAACCAGCATTATTTTTTTCATAAAGATTAAGGCAATATAGCATCTAGTGATATATCAACTTAATGCAAATATAAAAGTTAACTCCCAAAATGAGCTTCAATTTCTGTAAAAACAAAATAGGCATTAAGTTCTGAAAATAAGGAAAAAATTATTGGTTCCTATGAGTTATTTTCTTCCTATGGTTTCAAAACAGAATTTTGGGGTGTTGGTTTGGAAGTTTATATTGTTTCTTACACTCGAAAATTGCAGCATATTTAAGAAGAATTTTGTCAGTTATGATAAATTGTGAAAACTCAGTCTTTAAAAATATAATAGCTACAAAGCATGTATCTGCAAACTCTCTTTATTTCCTTTAACACGTCTGCTTTAATTGGAATAATCTCAATATTTTAACAGGAAAGCTTCTTTAACTCAGTGCCCTTTCCCCAGTTATTGTCTCTATGCATCTTTCTTACATCTTTCTTTTTCTTTTTAAATACTGCACATAAAGAAATAAATGAGATAAATGCTTGCCTGAACATTTTGAAACGGATTCTTGTTGCCATAGGATTCACTGAAGTATGTGAAATCATCTATGCTAAGCTGAAAAACAAAGAGAGTACGTTGGTGAGAATGAGCCATGGCATCTCATTTAGGTACAGACTTGTGCTCAGTATTGGTGAGAAAAAAAATTGGTTTACATACCCTATCTTGCAGGAACAAGACGAGGTTTCTGGAGTTCTGGGTAAAGAGAGGTTGCAAGAGTGCTGTCAGCTCCTGTGCTGAGACAACTTGTCCTTCGTGCACCGCAATGTCTGGATTCCACTGTGATCTACAAAGGAATAATTCCTTTTTCTGTAGAATTTTCTGCCAGTGATGACACCTTTCTTTAAATATGCAGTGGCAGGTAATGAAATCATCACTTTTCATTTAAGATCAACTTTGCAGTTCAATTTACTTTCATTCTACTCAAGAGAAAAAGAACTTGCCCATTTATGCCTGTATCAAATTGACTGTATTACAGCAAGAATGAACAGGGGAAATTTCTCTCTCTATTTTCTTGTTTGTGTACAACAGCCAAATTGCATCTTTCCAAAAAAGTTACCTACTAAGCGCAATGAAGAAGAATACGTTGAAAAAATTCAGAGAGAATTCCCAGATGGCATCCCAACTCCAAAAACACTCTGCAGTGCTGACAGATGGAAGTCAGGAGGAGTAGAACCCAGACTAGATCAGAAGTTGTCTTAAACTAGTATTTTTTTATAGAACTTTTGTTAGTAGAAGTGTCTTACAGTGCCATTGTACACAGGTTCTCTCCTAAGGTGTTAATGATGAAGGAACCATTCTACAGAAGCCACTCAAGAAAAGCCACCTTTCCAGCAGCAGGAGCTCTTCTGAATGGAATGACACAAAGCACCCAGCTTACAATTCTTTTTCCAACCTGTCACTATGAGGACTGGAAGAGAAAAAAGCTCATCTGTTTAGTTCTGCTGCTCCAGGAAACAGGCAAAACAAGAGGTGGCATTACTCTTTCAACACCTCATTGGGATTTTAACAGTATGCAACATGGGTCTGTAGGGATGAAACTTTTTATAAACATTTTTATCCTAAGTGTTCTGACCAATGAAAATTGTCTTTGGAAAACCAAATTGAACTTCATGCATAATCTTCAATCTTTGCCCAGGGACACATCAATTGCTAAAACCTGAGAACACAGGTATTCCAGACAATCTAACAGGTTCTAATTACAAAGAGTTGAATATAGGCAATTGTTGTGTGCTCTAACATAATTTATTATTGATTGCAATTTGATCAAGTTGAGATAAAAGTTAAATTTTCTAACCCAAAGCAATTTGCAAATGACCGTTGCACAGCAAGCTTTTACGAAGGAGAACAACCTTTGCAGTCCTTTTAAATGGAGGCAGAACAGGGTTAAGAATACATAGGTGGGGTTCAGTGTTGTTTTTTAGATAAAGAAAATCTAAATTGCACTCCAAGTCCTCCTTGCAATTCCAATGAAGATTGCTGAAAGTGAATCGAAAGTGTCAAATTGCACCCATGGCAGAGATAAAACCAGCGCAGTCCTGCAGCACTAGATGATCTCCATCTCACTTCAGACTACATGGTTTGGGAAAGCTTTAGGCCAAACTCTGTCCCAGAGATTCAGAACGACTCTTCAGGAACTGACTTTCATATTGACTTTGTGTCATGGACATCCACATCAAAATACTAATAATATTAAACAAAAAGCAGATAGAACAAATTAATAGATGATAAAAAAAATGTCTTGTGTAAAAGAAAATGACACTGAATATCTTGGTATATTTTTTTCTAAAAAAACCTAAATAAATCCATTTCGTACCTAATCTCAGAGGAAAAAAAAAGACACTTTTGAGAGCTTTGGGGATTGGCAATTAAGAATAAAAGGTAACAGAAAGCACATCAAACAAAACCAAATTATTTGCAGCAGCACAATGGTAAAGGTTTTTGCTGTGAACTCAAACCTCAGAAGTTTAATGATCCTCTTTTAAAGCATACTTGCTTCTAAGAAATTCCCTGTTCCTTGAAGCAGTGCTTACCACACTTTTTAACTTTCAAGCAGTCAACTTTAGTAACTTCATCATCATTAAAAAAAAATTACAACAGTTGATTAATAATTCTATTAAAATGCAGCATTTGCCTAATACTTATCTTCACAATATTATGCATGCATTTATTTTGCTTCTTTTTTGCTATGCACTATGCATGGCAGTAGGGAAGGCTACATCCTTCACCGAGGGAGCTGTTGCTGTCTGCTTGGTGAAACAATATTCTCAGCATGGTTCAGGCAGGAAATAAAACCACAGCAACATTTAGGCTGGAAGACTTCTAAAATCATCAGGTCCAACCAGCAATCCAGCACTGCCATGTCCACCACTAAACCATGTGTCTATGTGCAATATTCACGTGTTTTTAGAACATTTCCAGCTGACTCCTCCACTTCCCTGTTCCAATGCCTCACCACACTTGTAGTGAGGGAATTTTTCCTAATATCCAACCTGAACTTCCCCTGGTGCAACTTGAGGCTGTTTCCTCTTATCCAATCACTTGCTAGTCAGTTCTTATTCTTGTCTATTCTTATTCAGTCTTCTCTATTAGTGACCTTGTGATTTCCATCTAAGAAATCATGTTTTCCCCTACTCAGGAGAAGTAAAATAGCATTCATGCTGGCACACAGTGTCTCCATAGGCATCCAATAAAATTATAACTAAAAAAATTATTTTCCTTTCTATGTTACACTTTCTTTCAGTAGATTTATCAGTAAAGTCCCTGTAGTTTAGGAAACAGTGCAAATGTACTAACTGGCATTAACACTTTCTCAAAGTCACTTATAACCTGGGTTTGCCAGAAAAGGATTATTTTCCCTATATAAGCATAGCATAAAAAAAGGAAGTAATATATTTTAAAAGACTGTAGGCAAAAATCATTCCTAAAACAAACACATGAGGGGGCAATCACAAAAGCTAATTTTAATTAATTTATTCACTCAAACATCTCTTTATGTGTGGAGAGAAAGAAATTCTTCAGAATATTAGTTCAAAATGGCTAAATCAAATTTGTTATGTGTATCATATGCAAGAAGAGCCTCTCAGCTTTCCCTGCTTCAAAAACCCAACCAGAGAAAATTAGTTTGAAGGCTGATGTAAAATAAAGGTCAAATTTTCCACACCAAAGTTATTTGAAGAACATCTAGTGATATATTCTTTTGTGAAAAACTGGACAGTGTGACATACTGAGTTATTCCCTAGTTGAATTGAGAAAGAATGCTGTTTTTTAAAAAAACACTTTTCTCCAAGCAGGGATCTGCATTTTACTTTCTAGAGGAAAGAGGTATTTGATTTCCTAATATCTCTGTGAGAACTGGTATCACACTTCCCATTGTGCACTGCATGTGTTTGTCAGCTGTAGGTTTCACTCTATCTGGCATTTAACATTATCTTTAATAGCATGAATATAGTATAGTAATAATGCATAAAAGAGACTTCAAAGTGTTACATTCTCTAATACAGCTGTCCTGAGATATGGCTTGGCAAACACTGGCTAGTTCTAAATTAGAACAAAATGTAATATCCTTCAATTATTCAATATCAAATCCTAACAGATAACCTGGGAAAGGGTGAAGGGATAGATCAGTGAATCACAACTTCTGTTGATTAATGAATCATTAAACTTTTATACTGGTGGGACATGTTCCTACAGAGTGAACAGATATCCATAGATATCCATAATTACTGCAGTTCTGTAGTTAACTTTCCTAAGACTCTTAATAGTAATTTCCAAATTTCATAGGCCTGTGGATGACACACTGCAAACCTTGCATCACTGTGAAGTACCAAATGTAAAGCACAGAGCTAGGGGTTAGCAAGAGGAAGTTTTTGTAAGTGTTACTTTGGTTTTATAAAATAACGAAAAACTTTTCACTTGCTTCATAGACCTTCCCCAGAACTAATTTTGGCCCCACAAGAACTTCTCCTTTCAAAGTGCAAATGTCATGGTTGGAGGAACACTTCTTCCAATAAAGGTTCTATTCTTGGAGACATGAAACTGTTTACTCAGTCCAGTATCCTGGTTTTCTTGCTCTGGATGTGTATAAACCAGAAAAATCTGCAGTAGAAAAAGCTGCTAATTTCATTTTGATGGAAAGTTTGCTTTTATGACCACATGGAATTAAGTGATAAGATCTTGTTTATATATATACAGCAAGTATGTTTTTATATAAACCAGGAAGTAGGACAAAGGAAGCACTGGTCTTTTCTTAGATGCTTAGAATCAATTTTAACATAAGAACAGTGCTTTCCAACATTTACTTTGCTTTTAAATGCTTTAAATTCTTTGCAGGGGTATTACACAGAGGTAATATGAGTGCCTGTCTTACATAGTGGTGAATCACTAAATATTTTGAATAAAAAATTACCTTGATGTTGAAACTTTTTTTTTCTTTTAGGGAGAGAAAATAAAGGAAAAGCTATAAAATCAAACTTTTTCAAAACATACAGATTTCCATATGCAGTTTCAGGTTTTGAAAATCCATAAAAGATGAGTAAACATATAGCAAAGCTAGTTAATAAGTGGCCTATTTTTCTGACAACTTTACATATTGAATATCCCCCTGAAGCTACTGCATTGCCCAACCTGCCATATTTCTGGAAATCCCAAGTAATGGTACAACATCCTTAAAGTGATAATGAATAAAATTCCTGGTTGGAAAGAAAGAGGTCTGTACCTGATACTTTCAAAGCTTCAAAGTCCTATTTCATAAGTATCTGCAAACCCCTGAATTTCTCTGGATCTGTCAAGACTGCAGTTGTTGCTAACAACTGATGCACATACATACAACAATCTACTTAAGAACCTGTATTTAAAAGAACATTAAAGTGAAAAGTCAGGGTTCAGAAGTTAGGACATCCAAGGCTTAAAAAACTGCCTTTTTTGGTCAGCTCCTTTTTGTGTCACTACCTTATGTTGTGGCTTTAACTCACAACATCTCTAACAGTGGAATTCAAAGATGCTTTAGGGTTAATAAAGCACTTCTACTTCAGTTTAATTTACAGAGTTTATTTACTTCTTTCTGCTCAGCTTAGAACACTTAAGTAATAAATAAAAATGGGTAAAAGAATATGTTGGCTTGTTTGATGGCCATGGCGCAAATAATTTCATTGCCCAGAGCTGATTTACCGTATTCGATGGCACAATATATTCTGTGCAGACGCACACAGAGCAGGAGCACCAGCGGGGATACACTTTGATTCGATTTCTTACCTCTGAGTCGACCAAAGCAGCACGGGCACATGGTGCAGGGCCAGGGCGGCCGGCAGCAGCAGGGCGAGGGCGCAGAGCGGCAGGGCCGGCGCGGCGGGGCACGGCGGTGCCATGGCCGGGCCCAGGGACGGTGTGAGCCCCGCGCACTGCCCCCGCGGCGGCCGCGCCCCGCGCCGCTCCCGCCAGCACCGCCGCTTCCTTCCCCGCCGCTGGGAGCCACTCCTGCTTTTAATGCTTTCGGATTTGTGATTTAAACAGCTCGTAAAACACTCTGCGGTGAAAGCATTGTCAGTTTCCTCTAACCTTCAAGTGCGAGGGAGAGCCATGAAGTCCAAACTCTTGTCCTATGCAGGCTGATAACAGTTATATAACTTCAAAATGGAGTTTACAGGAAAGTTTTCTGTACCGCACAAAAATGTATTCTGCAGAACTTCTATCTTCTTCCCCTGCTATATATTATTATGTCCCTCAGCTTATTTTTTTCACATATATTGAGATCTGGCGTCACACATTTGGGTGTTGACAGGTTTGAAATCTGCAACAAATTTGCAGATTTCAGCAAGGAAGAGAGAGAGAAAATGGCACGTTCAGAGCCACTGAAACTCAGAATTGTTAAGCTATCTTTTGCATGGAGCAATGCTGCCCCAGAAATCAAAAATATCTCACGTCAGGGGCAAATTATAATCACTTCAGAACATGACACAACTTCAGTATTTCACAAGTCTCATGCAAGAACAAAATAGTCTTAGAGAATTCCTTCATGCCCGGAAGCAAATTGCTCTGGCACGCTTTTTTGTGCCTGCCAAGCACTGAGCAGTTTCTGCACCTTGTGACTGCATAAGGCAGCAGCAGCCTCAGCACATGTTTGGCTCTGGGCACAAATGCCTCATCAGAACAGGAAGTTAGAGATCGTACACAAAAGAAGTTTTGAGCCATGTTAAAACAAGTTGTGTTAAGGGAAAAATAAGGAAGCACAATGAAAACTGTACAAGATGACACAGAGGTCAGAAGACATGTCTAAATCTGAGCACAGCCAGATTAGTTAAATCCATTTGCCTTGAATCACAGTATGTTGTTATAGTGTGGTTGCCTAATATAAGGCAATTTGTTCATAAAATCACCCTGAAATCTGATTTCTCAGAAAAAGAATAATTTTAAGGGTAGCAATAAAACATTTTCATGTTCCTTTTCTTCTCCATGTTACCTTTACATAAGAAAGAATTTAACTCTTTAACTTTACTTTTTCCTCTTCTCCTCGGAGATATATTAGAAATCCTATCTGTTCCCTTTAACAAGCCAGTGTTTGTTTGTCTGTTTTAAGAGTGTGTACAGGTAAGACAGCAAACCTCAAAGACAGAAGTAGAAACAGAAGCACCTAGACAGAATAAAGGAATTGCAGAACTTCCAAAAAAACCTAATTTTGCAGAAGGACAATATTTGACACACTAACCAATTCACAGACTGTTACAAAAATGTCACCCTAGGCCCTACATCAGATGCACAAATATTTTGCAAGTCTGATCACATTCAGAAAAGACAGCTGGGTTCACAAATCCATGGTTTATTGAATGTAGCTTCTTTGGGATTGCTGGTGACAAAAGCAGCTGCTGCAAAATATATTGCATTAACAATATAACTGCAATCACAAGTTTAATTTCCTGAATCAATACTCAGCATAACTGACGACCTAAGACTTAACAAAAGGCATCCTTTTTGTGGAGGGCAAGAAAGACAAGCCTGTCAGTCTGTCCCTTAAAATTTTGTGTCAAATTCTCATCCCCCACTGAGATACAAAATTGAGATACATTTTATACCTTAATAACCACTATTGTGCAAAGCGCTGTCGGTGGGACTGTGGTCAAACCTTCCACTCTGTGCAGTTGCAATGTATGGAATATTTCCCAGTAGGAGATGTTCAGTTTGTACAAAACATTTCTGGGCAACAAGTGGAACACAACCACATGGTTTCTACCCTCACTTCCTGTTCCTCCCCATGGCCGTGGCAGCACAAACCACAGACTCCGCCTGGGTTCGTACATGCTCTGATGGCCATCGGTCCCTTCGTCACATCCTGAGCTTTGTCCTCTCTTCACTGCTGTGAGCTTCCAACACACACAAGTGAGATGCACAGTTGGTGGGTATACTCTGTATTCTGCCTTACAGAAACAGTCTTAAAACTTCTTGAAACATAACCAGATTGTTTTCTCTCAGATTACCATATCACTTATAAACAAACTTTTAACTGAAAACAAACTGACTTTTCCTTTTTAATATTTCGCCACAAACCACAGTTTGGGAACAACGGAAGTTAAAAAAGCTTTGGAAAAAAAAAAAAAGGAATAAGAAGAGCCTATTGAGTGGGATTTTAATTTGCTTCACTAAGTAAATTTAGCTCCAAAATATATCTGCATATATTTTCTCCTTTTTTCTTCACTCCTAAAAATGATGGGGTTTTTTTGGACACTGATTTGAAGGATGACATTAGTTAGAAGATGCTTATTTTGCATGCTTTGGAAAAGCATGTTCCAAATATTAGTCAAGCATCCAACTCACTATACTTCCAGAACAAATTTTTAACTATTTACACAAAAGTGTTCACAGTGTGACTAAAGGGCACTGCTAGGAAAGAACTAATGGTGGTGGTGAATGGAGTTCACATCGATCTGGCACAGTCACCAGTGGTGCTCCCCAGGGCTCAGTACTGGGGCCAGTACTGATTAATGTCTTTACCAATGATCTGGCTGAGAGATCTGTTGTTTAAGGCTGAAGAAAGAGATTGAGGTGTTGGAGCATGTCCAGAGAAGGGCAGTGAAGCTAGTGAAGAATCTAGAGAGACAAGAGAAGATGGCCTCAAGTTGCACCAGAAGAGATTTATGTTGGATAATAGGAAAAAGTTCTCCACTGAAAGGGTAGTCAAGATGTGGAAGAAGCTGCCCAGAGGAGTCATGGAGTCACCACACTTGGAGGTATTTAAAAGCTATGTAGATGTAGAAATTAGAGACAGTTTAATGGTGGACTTGGCAGTATCAGGTTAATAGCTGGACTCGATCTTAAAGGTCCTCACAACCTAAATGACTCTAGGGTTCCAGAAACCTCCAACACTGCATTGCATTGAAATCAATGGACTATTGGCTTTTCACATTTGTTTGAACTATTTCCTTACTTTTTATTTAAATCATCCTTCTGGACTTGTAAATTACCTTTTCAAAAATATGTTTAAGAAGGAAGAAAAAAAATTATGAAGAGGCAGATTTCTATCTATGCAACTCATTGCTATTCAACCCATAATTTACTTCAAAACGCCTTTTATCACTCTGGGGGAAATTCAGACTTAGCAACCATTCCTATCCTAAGGCTCAGATGTCAGAAAGAATGTTAAGTCATCAGCTGGAACGCTCATGTGCTGCAATTCTACAATTAGTTCAGTACTGAACTACAATCCAGAACTTAATTAAACTAAAATTCTGAATTTAATGGTAAAATCAGTGGAAAGGTTCCAACAATGTTAAAATGCACTTATCAGCCAGGTACCAGTTCTACAGTTCATGTTCTGTTCAGGGAGTCAATTTTGTTTTCAGCTGTTTGCTGTCAAATATGTACTTATTTCTCTTTGTAAATGCTACTGCTTTTTCCTAGGTAGTTTCATCTGTTAGAGCAAAAGGCTGGGTCAAAGGCACATCTTAAAACAGAGGTTTCAAAAAGAACCTTGCAACCTTCTGTTGGATTTTTGAATTTACACTATATCATGTTTTTCTCTGTAACTATGATCTAATGTAAACTGTCTTAATTATGGGGAGAATTTACTTCTTTAAATAATACAAACTCCTCAAAAATAAACATATTTCAAATACCTGAAATGCGTATTTCAAATTATGATATTTAAATTATTATACTTACAATAATTTCAACATCGGATACAATAATTATATGCTGGCAGTTCCACTATGACCATCTAGATGAGCTGCAAAATGTTAAGTTGTTCTTTTGCACAAATGTTTGCAGGCAAAGCAGCTACATTTGGAAAGCTATGTATATTCTATTGTTCTGTAAGAATCCAGGGTTTGAGGGGGTTTCTGACTTATGTGCTTAAGACAAGAAAAATAAATAGTGTTATAGTATTCATTTTCTAATTAAAGGGTGACACAGAATTCCAACAGGAACATTAAACTGCAGACAGACTGTTCCAAGCAATGCAGGAATACACAGAAAAATAATCATTGCTCTAAAACCTGAGAATTTACAAAGCTCTTTAACATTTTATTTTTTTAAAAATGAGGTTACAAAACTTGAAATGCAGTTAAATTAACTGATTGAGATAAAATTATTTTATCCTCAGAAGTTTATTTTGATCTGTGTAATACAATTAGGGTATTGATGAAAAAGTATATTTCTTTAAAACCTAGGAATTTAGTTCAGGTCTTTAACTTCGAAGAACTATGTTTTTTGTAGGAATTTGCATTCGACTGATTGTTACTTCTATGCAAAAATGATGACATCGCAGGAATCTGAGCAAAGTAGTTTTTTGCCCGGATATGCTTTTGTTCTATTCTGTAAATAAATGGAGCTTCATAAGTCTGAAAAGAAAAATAAATTCAAATACCATAAATACAATTAAAATAACTAAAAATATATGTGTTGCTTCATATTTTAGACATTATAAATATTTGGACATATTTTATACATTATAAAGAGTGACCATTTTATAAACTAAGGCAGATAATTTATTTGTGTATATATATATAAAATGAAATATTTTGTAGTTCAATAGTACTATCTTATGGCCCAGTAGAGAAAATTTCTCCTTGTGACATATTAGTCATGTTTTAAAACCAGAATAACTTTTTTACTCCATTCAAGATAAAACTTTTTTATTTCTTTATTTCAGGTGAGAACATCTTTACTTCTATTTGAAAATTAAATAAGGCAATGCTTAGATAGCAGCATTTGCAAGGTGAAGACTGTAGGGGCATTCCTTGCATTTCAGGAGGGAGAATCAGGGCAAGATAGAGTTCAGGTACATGGAATGAGCTGTACATGCCAGATGCCTCTTGGATTACTGTATATTTTGTTTAATAGTACAGATGCAATCATTTAAATAGTCACAATGAGCCAATTTAAACGCAGACAAGTGTAATGACCAAATTTGACCCAACATTATTAGTCACAGGATTCTATTAAAACGTAACATAAATAATGCAAAAAAAAAGCTCATTGAAATTTACCTTCTGAAGGTTACACAGCTTAAGATGTGCATCTGCCTCTTCTTTAGTGAGGAGAATAGTGTTCCATGGAGACCACTCATGCTGCTTATCCCACCTGACCATAACCAAATTATACAGGTCACTGCAGGCACTGAGAGCTGACTGGCGGTTCCATATTTTCTCAATCAGGTACTGCATATCTGGAAGCTGAAATAGAAAACAGGGTTTAAAAGGAAGGAGCATGTTTCATTCTACAAGTCTTGCACCCATGTAAAAATCCAAATAAAGCTTTGGGTGAAAAATAATTTTTATGCACATGTCATATGATCACTTGGTTAAAGAGCATCTTGACATACATATATACTTTTTGCATAGTCGTTGGAACATCTGATCCTTTGACCTGTCAGCTAGACTTCTTCTAGTGTATAGCTTGCAAATCACCTTTTAAAGTAGACCTATGCTTCAAGAGCTTAAGGGTTTCTTCCTGATGGTGTGGAACATTGCGTATCCCAGGAAGAAACTGCAGCTTTTAGCCTATTTCTCAACCTGTCCACAACATACACAAAATAAAGAACATACAGTCAAAGCCACTGGGTTGCAATGCTCTTTCCAACAGTACCTGAACTAAGAAAACAATTTTGCTATCATCCTGATAATCGACTTCAGACTTCCTGAGATCTTCTAGTATAAGTCTGTACTTGAAATATGCTTCTCGTTGCCGAGCCTCATTATCAAGCCGGTAACATGAGCGACATCTGCCAATGGCGCGGGAATTTGCGGGAAGGGGAAACTCAGTAGGTGCTAAGTACTTTTCACAGCTATGACAGAAGTAAACATTTTTATAAAGCTTTAAGGGATCTTGCGGAACCTATAAAAAAAAAAAAAAAAAAGGTTCATTTATGTTAAACTAATTTAAGTTAATTTTTATTACTTGTATGTTACTCAAACACTATCAGGATATGTCTTCCATATCTTCATGCAAGTACGTTAATACATAAAAGCTAGAAGTATTTATTTTAAAATGCCCAATAAAGTATTGTGATTTTCTTGGATAGGATAACAAGAGTCACTGTATTTTCTTACTTCATTTGCTAAAATCAGTTATATAAATCAGTCAATTCATTTTTAAGCTATATGAAGATCCTAAAAAATTATGTTCCAGTGCTCTTCCTGGTGCTTTTATGTATGCAGATTTTTAGTTATTCCAGAAAGATGACAACACAGAGAAAACAGAAACTAAATTCTCTGCATTTGATTTTTCATGCAGAATCTTCCCTTTATGGCAAAGACAAAACCCTGAGATTATGGGCATATTATTATTTTGGGATAAGAATACAAAATCATCAGACCCACATGTTCAGTAACAACACCGGGAAGAAAATAGACTAAACTTAATAGCAAACGCCTCATCCCCATATTCCATCATGGGTTCTGAAAAGAATGTAGTGTAGTCTGTGCAGACAGACCAAGTCTGTAACTGGATAGTTTGAGTAGTCTGATAATCTTCAGTCTCTGCTATTGTACTTCTCCTAATAAACCTAGTGTAAAATTAACTGTTAGTTGGTTCTAAATCTAACATCTGCATCTAAATCTGACAGATTCTCTACTCCTGAGATAACATTGACCACTGTATGAAGAATACTCTTCTGATAGATGCAAAACAGACATCGCTACTTAGAGCAACAACATATGACAGTGAATTATATTTTTATTTGTAACCTGTAGTCAGAATAGAAAAACGGTCACACAAAACTAACTCCATCTTCTTTGCATACAGTAGCAACTGATTCTGCAACAGAAGCCTGTGACATTTTTTGTTTAGGTGCAAGCTCACTAGACATTGACATGGGCTATGTTTTTCCTTTCTGGATGCACAGCATTGCTGCCTCTTGACCAGTAGAAAAAACCATGACTTCCTCTCTTAGTATATTGGTACATCTTTGCTATTACATTTTTCTGATGCCATCCCATAAGATCTACCATTTATAACTTCCAGATTTTTTATTTCAGACACAAGAGTTCCTGGGCTCTCTCAGTGCTGCCAGCCACTTGTCAGGTGCTTATGACCATGTCTGTGCCCCATGCTTCCTAACAGGACTATAAAAATTAATTTGTGTGAAACCTATGTACTTGAAGCATTTTACTTCCTGAGGAACTCCTCCACCAATTCTACAGCAAATCATAAAATAAAAAAGCTTTCAATATTTTCTATCCATCTTCTCTTTAATTCAGTGGCCACTATGTCAGGCTGCAAAATAAGAATAATACCTTAATTAACCCAGCAACCTGAGGGTTAAACTCTGGAGTTTTGATGTACTGGAGAAATAATGTACAAATTCTTTTCCTCAGTCCTTCCAAGTTGCATTCTTTCACCTCTCTTGACATAAGATCAATTTCCCTGTCAATTAATGCCACTATTTCCTGTGTTAATTTACATTCATGTTCCTGGAAAAAAAAAAAAAAAAAAAAAGGAGAGAAAAAGGAAAATAAACTGCTCAACAATAAATACACAAACAAACAAAATAATTCAATAAGACATGAAAGCAAACTATGGAATCTGTCGACATTACCATTCATACCTCTCTATGTTCATGTAAGAACATGTTCACAGAAGAACTCGTTAGTATCTCAGGGAAAAAAAATCTCCAATGAAACAACTGTAGAACTACAAAAATGAGAATGCTTATAGATTCTGTTTTAAAGGGCCTGTATATGTATACCAAAACTGTGAGGATCTGTAAGCCTGGAAGCACTAAAAGATGCTTAGCAGAGGTACTCAACAAGTGCAAATTTTTAAATCTTCAAACGCCCAAAGAAATATTTCCCTAAGAAGCCTCCTTTGTATGAGATCAGAGGTGTAATATGGATGGGTTTTAAAAAATGTTACAAGAAAATCCAAAAAATCCACCACACAAGAGGCATGGGGGACTTTGACAGCATACCTGGAAATTAGTCACTTCAATATTTTGAATGCTTGGCAGGAGATTCTCCAGGGAGAGAGACATAAGAGGTGAATGAGTTCAGTGATTTCTCAGGTTAAAGAGAGTGCTAATTTACAGAAATACACTTGTTCACTACAGCAATATTGACTTGTGCTAAGATGGGCAAGAGTTCATAAGCCAGAAGTGCTCTCAATGCCATAGTGACTTTAAATCAAATACTGGCAATACTAAAACAAACAGCAAGGTGCTTCTTTGTTTTAATAAGATCAGCAAGTAGCATTCTATTCTAGGCAGATGTCATCAGTGTCATCCTGAAAGGACCTAGAAACTCATTCTTTTTGTACATGAATAAATAAATAAATAAAACCAATATGAAAGACTAAAAAAAATGCAACCATCTTCTAATTCATTGGGAACACTAACAGCAACAGCGGTGGTGGGGAGTGAAGGGCAAAAGAAGAAGAAAAAAATAAGTAATTGCTACCCATAAAACTGGTAATCCAAACCAATAGATAGATAAGGTTCTAAACAGATATTTCAAAGAACTGAGAAAAAAAATAAATGGCAATTGCCACATATATCTCTACCACAGTTCTCATAAGGTTGATATTAAGTAGTAAACAAAATTCTGTACTAAAATTGTATTATGTATTAATATACAAAGACATCTAAAACCATGGGGTTAAAATTCTAACACAACCTGAAGACAAATATACACATGATAAAGTAAAACATTAATTTAGAATGTATCTGGAATGTAAATTACACTCACATACCAGATAGTACCTGAGGGTCTCTAGCTACCAGCTCACCATCACGGCACTTGTTTGCCAGCAGCAGCATTGCTAATGTGTCAACATAATTAAGTGGCAGGACCTTTGGAAAGTACAGCTTCAAGCTAAACATAAATAGAAAACTAAACCTCACCTTCACTGTCCATTTGAGTGTTAACAGCACAGATGTTCTCTCATCTTTTGGGATGTCCCTTGTGTTAATGCTGCGGTAGATTTCAAGTAGTTCTTTACCACGGAGTGAGTTCTGTGTATCCATTTCAGTGATTTTTCCATCAAATGCTTTCCACCTCCTAGGTTGTGCACACTTTAGAAACAATTAGTAGAATACTGAGCTATTAAAATCTGACCATCAACTTAACAATGGCATTATGTTACATCAAGTTTCATCAGAGCAAATAGGGACTTAACATTAATGCTTGACTAATGCAAAAGTCTAATTCTATTGTCAATATTGATACAACACCTCTTCCACCAAAGCAAGCATTCAGTTGGACACTTTATTTAAAGCTGCAGGTCATGACAATTTCAACTTACAGGATATTAAAAGCAAATAATATTCTCCTACAAGGATATGCTCTACTTCTTTAAAGTGAAATTTACTGACAGTAGTATTAGTAGTATTTGCTCTGTATTTCACTTTGCAGACATAAATCCCTTCAAACTATCAGTAAAAATCAATAGGTCTGTTGACTGTATAAAAATTGAAAATTTAAGACCTTTAAGTCTACCGCAGTAAAAAATATCTCCAGGGAACTGTTCTATTTATACTAGTTGCAGAGAAGGACAGAAGGAATACGGTTTGCTAGAGTTAGGGCAAAGTATGTGTTTACAGTTTACCAGACACTTCACCTAGCTTTTTTTTGCTAACTTAACCACATGCCATATGCCTTATGCTTCAATTATCTCTTTGCACATCTTTAACTTCTATAGACAGTAAGAAGTCACATGATGTCACCTGCCCCACAAGGTCTAAAAAGTACAACCATTTTCTTCTTTGCAGAAGATTGGTTTTGGTTGCAAATCACGCTGTTACATAAGGAGACAGGTATCCAATTCTAATAGAAAGGGAGGTTTCAAAAGCCTCTCCCCCATCATTACTTAACATTTCCTTTACTTAATCGGGAGAGGTATTTGAAACCTCTTTCTGTGTATTAATTATTCTTTTTCACTAAATTTGGAGCTTAAGTGTTCACAAACATTCACAAACTTCACCTTGCAGTCTTAGTGTGACCTAAAAACAGGAACACTTTATGCAGTATTCATATGCCTAGCAGTTTTCTGGACATGACACCAGCATTGACACAATTATTATTTTAATAAAATAGACTTGCTATGGTGCTAAGTTATAAAAATACCAAGAATATTAGATAGCTAGAAGAGATATGATTAGTTATCACCACGATGAAAAGTTTTCCTCACTTTTAAATAAATAAAGTTAGGTAAGGAAAAGAAAGACAAAATAATTTTACAAAGGATTTAACATCAAATTAATGACACTTAATTACATTATCAGTGTGGGTAAAACTCTAATTAAAGGCGATATTGTTAACCAGAGCCAAAATTAAGAAATTTGAGAGACAAAACTAAGAAATGAAATAGCAAAACCAGACATTAGCTAAAAAAAAAAAACCCAAAACAATCAACTCTTAATTACTTGGTGAAATCTTTGAATTTCTGCAAAACTAGAGCAAGGTAATTTTTTGTCTGCCATAAATAAGGAGCATTCTACTATATTTTCATTTTGTTTCATTATCTTTATACAATACTAGAAATTCAAAAAAATACCCCTTAAAAAAAAACAAAAAGCAAACAAACAAACAAAAAAAAACCCTAATAAACCCACACTTTGCAAACAATAAAATTCAGACCAACTTAGAGGGTCTATCATGCTGACAATCCTTTGTATGTTAGACTGGTACAAACCACTGTTTTCCATGTAGTAGTTAATTCAATACCTACATTTGATCTTCTTCAAGGAAATCACAATAACAGACAAAGGCCATTTGCTAGAAAGAATCAATGGCCAGAGTAGACCCTAAGAAAGTCAGTAAAATTAGATTTTTCTGATAATTTGCAAACCCAATATGTGCAAGTAGTCTTGGTATCCCGTTCTGCAAATGACCCTTAATACAGACCAATTCTGTTATTATAATTAATTCTTCAAAAATAAATCTGTAACTTCTGTATTTTTCTTACTACCTTATCATAGCTGGGTACATAAAACAAATTTTAAATGTAAAAAAAATATGCAGCTTTTTACTGAAAAAAAGAAAGAATCACAAGTTCTCTGATTTCAAGATTATTTTTCTGTACTCCAGACTGACAGGAGAAAAACTAAAACTCTGAGATCTTCTGCCAGCTTTCTCTTGTCTTTTAGTTTGCTGGCAGTGCTGTGGAATTTACAATAATCCTGGTATCTGTATTACTTCAGAAAGCAAGGTTACTACAACTACACTCTGCTGCCAATGCATGAAAGCAGAAAAAGCGCCTGAGGAGAGAAACACACCACCACAGAGAGAGAGGAAAAGGTAATAAAAAAAAAATCCATAGGATGTGTGCAGAAATAGTGCAAAGCATGAAAGGTATGAAATGAACGACAGTTAATTGTTACACAAATTTCATTAAGTCAATATGATTGCTGTATAAAAGCTTAATCAAATTCTTCCTCTCCAAAGTACAAATGCTGAAGAAGAACGAGCTCAGCATAAAGTACTCCCTAGAACACAGGGTACACACAACCAGTAGCAACCTTCATGAGGGCACACATGCCTGTGGAGGTACATGCTTAAAGTAGCAAAGAAGGGAACAAAGGTTTCCATGGAGAAGCAAGTGTCACACCACATTGGCTACTGCAGCTTGCAGTCTTCAGATGTGAAAGATATTGCAGCTTTTACTGGCAAGTGTCCAAATTGACATTACCAACTTGAAGTTCAAGAAAAAACGAAATAATCCTTAATCAGGCGCTCAAAAATAAATTTCATATTGCAATTTAAAGTGCTTAAACTTCACTGTTAGTGTCATAGCAAACCATCCATTTAATTTTGAGATTTACAAAATTATCTTTTTAAACAAATGCAAAAATTGTTACTTCTTCTCCAAGTTAGAGCTAACTATGTCAACAGTTTGAAACAACACTCAAAATCCTACAGCTGACATGATAAAAAAACATGAAAAGTTGCTCTAGTTCAGAAGCTCAATAGATTTTAAAACTAAAAAGATTACAGTCTCTTTCATGAAAAACATAATTTATACATTTAAAATAGGAATATATAAATTATTAGTAACTACTTCAGGAAAATGTCCACTGCTTGGAAAGACAATATATCTGTTGTCTCTAATGTGTCTCCTGATTCTCCAAGCATCAACTGTCACTGAGAGTTCTTGTGCTGAAGAACATTTTGCTTCTGATTCTAGATGCAAGAAAGCTGTACAGCTTGTTAGAATATGTGCTGGAAGCAATCTGTACAAGTAGGACACTGGAAATCAGTCCTTATGGGAAAAATAACAACAGAGTCAGTTAAGAGAGAAATATATTTGCTTTAACTGCTCCCGGCTTCGTTTTCTTAGAAGGTAACAGAACACATTGTAAATAGTAGAAGCAAACATTAAACATAGAAATTATTCAAGGCTCTGAAAATATTCCTCATTATTTGGTTTTCTGGGTTTTTTTTTTCATTCTTGAAAGCAGTAAGAGAAAAAACAGTCATACCACAGCAATAAATGTGGTAACAGTTCCACTAATATTTCAGATAAGCAACTTTTTCATAATGAGAAATGTAATACATTTTATCAAATCGCATTAAGACTACAGTTACCCTGAGTCAGTAATAAAAAGAATGAAAAAAAGTGTCTTCTGTGCAAAACTGCCATTTTTACTTTTGAGCACTAAATAGTCAAAATTTAAAAATAACAATAATAAAAAAAATTAGATAGTTAAAAACCATTTCTGTTGCAGTATTTCTTTTCATAACCATGTCACAAACTTTGAAAATAAACTATTACATTTTTCCAATGGCTGGACATCTACCTAAAAGGACAAGGTTTTCTGTATTTTACATTAAGATACCATTTAATGTAATGCCATTTAAAATCATCTTTGTGAATGAAGGAATTCTCATACTTTTTTATAAAGGCTGAAGGAACACTTCCCTTAAATATTACCCCCAAGATTATACAAGAATGAAATCTCAATTTAAAATTCTAATGGAACTAAAGTCAGTGATTTAATAACTGAGTTCAACATCAGATTCAAACTCTTCTTTATACAGGAAAACAAAATAAATGCTTTCTTTAAAGACAGACATATGATGACCAGAGGCCTCTACTCATTTGGGAAATTAATGACAACTTTACCTCCTGAAGGATAACATATTTATATTATTATAATTAATTATATGCATTGCTTATAGTTTTTGTAGTTAACAGCCTTAACAATGCATGGTTCAACCTTCAATTGGTCTGACAGCTATGAAATCCTCAGCTTGGAAAAAGAAACTTATTGAATTGTATTGACATCAACAACCACATAACTTGGATATTTATAATATTAACATTCACATGATTAACTGTTAAAAACTACAAAAGGTACTTTTTGTACTTTGCAGGTGTATTTTCTGTTCCTGTACTTTGGTATTCTTTATTATCAGCCTAATTACTGACCTTTTCCAGAAAGCGCAGTATTGCTTTTTTTTGATTCTCCACATTGGCATTTAGTTTGTGCATCCCAATGCAAGCAATGAGCTCTGTCTCTTCGTCCAGAAGTGCACAAAGTGCTGCCTTTCTTTTAGCTCCAGTAAGAGTTCTGTTAATTCGCTCGGTCTCCTCCTGCATCCATACTGCAGATACAAATATTTGGGGTATTTTTTTACAAGATGCTTTCCAGCAAAACTTCTGCTTTCATATTTAAGAAACAACATAATTGACTTTTCTTTCAATATGCACTAAAAACCAGTTTCCATTTCAGGGAATTGATGGTTATAGCTATTTTCAACACATGCAAGATGGTCTAGAAATGAATGTAAATTATACAGATGTTCTGTGAGAGTATGTGTGTGTAATCAATTCCAGACTGCCAATTTGTACTCCAAACTCCAGGATAAGTAGGAGAAAAAGAATCTGTATGTGAGAAAAAGAATTTAGCTCCTGTGGAAATGTATGATGAAATGGCTGCATCTTACTGTGGTATCACTAGTACCCAGTGATGAGAATATTACTGCTTCTCCCTGCATAAATGAGTAAAATCTAAAGAAGCTTGAAGTCCTCCAAAACTGAGATAAATCTTAACTGACAGTAACATTTATCACTTCAGGTCTTACATTGAACATTGCAGTGGTATTACATTTTGCCATCCAAGGCAGATGAGAACACATTAATAATTCGACAGTCATTGCTTTACTCTCCCTTTCCTTTTCTACAACGTAACTAACCAAGCGGATGAAAGTGGCCACAGAAGAAGCCACAGGATGGTCATGACAGCAGCACATGGATCACTACATGCTCTGTAAGCATCTGACCCCCTGACACTTTTGCTGCAGATATACAGACTACATGACTTTAGAGAAATCTGTCTGAAAAATAAAATTGTGTTTACTGCCTTTGCATATCCTGTAAGAATTCCTGGCTTCTCTGAAGAGTCTGATCTAGTTCAAATACCTCTGGAGTTTTGTAGGGAATTTTATAAGATCCAAAACTTCAACATTCCTGAAGAATACTTCAAATGTTATAATCATCCCAGAGCAGTTACGCGAAAGCAAAACCCAGCATAAAAGAAAACCATTCAATAAGTGATGCACTGAAAAAGTCTGTAAAATCCTGGATCAGGTAAGATTAGAGGCAGGAGAAGGGAAAGGAGGAAGGCTGATTTTCTGCCTGTGGCTTCTTATCAACAGTACCTTATGTTTTCCATTTTTAAGTATTTCAATTCATTTCCTTAAGGCTCTCCAAGCTGTAATATGACAGCTGTCTGGCAAGTTCTCAGAACCCAAAGATATATTATAAATAAAGTCAATTCAGCAAACAACACCATTATATAGAATTTACATGAACCTTTATTATGCCTGAAGGGGGCAGCAACTTCTAAGGGGGAGCTAATAAATACAGTAAGCAATTTTATACTTTCAGAAATGAAGAACCTGTCACTCACCATTGATACTCACCTCTTGATTCCCCATTTACATGCAACCAAGTTAAAACACTCCTCTTAGATTATCGGTTCTCCCGATTATCTATCTACAGAGATTTTACTCATTACAATTTTTATTCCAGTGTTTATAAAGTAAAATAGTTCATACTTCACTTTTCAAATAAATTATAAATGCCTATGCAGACATGCTGACTATATAGATACACCTCATTTGCACTATATAGTCAACAGGCAAGTTTTTGTACCACTGGGAGTTGCTATTACTGGCTGACCCTGTAATAGTAACTCTGTTGTGATTGCAGCAATAACCTTCACAGATCCCTGGAGGACAATAGTCTCAGTCTATTACTGCCACAATGATTTAGCTTGTGTAAATTGTTGGCACTATAAGAATGCAAAATTGTTCCAGATGCAGGTAGGAAAAGAACCCCAACTTCCTAGAATCATTAAGCTCTATTAAAATGAAGAGCATGACTGCAACTAGAGAAGTATCTAGTCACTAGTCAACACCAGTTAATGAAAACTAAAGAGTGAGATTGATACCAACCATTATTTTTAACAAAATATTTAAAAATCCATTTCAAATACTGGAATCTGTTCTAAAGTGGCACATGTATTTTTCAGATTGCCTAGATATAAAATTCCTGAATATGCTTGGCTGAAAGTTATTATTTGTGAATTATTATTATTATTTCAAAGTCATGAAATTAAGCAAGAGACACTTGCATAACCATAACTTTCAAATCTAAAAATATCATGAAGATAGCACTCTTCCATAACTTAATCTGAACTTGGTTGCTTCTACTGCAAGTAAGACCTTTCACACTTAAAAAAAAAAAAAAAAAGTGGCTCATACATCTGATAGACACATCTGATAGCACACTAGTCTAGAAGCACGTTCCTGAATAAAATATTACAGAAAATCAGATGGGAAATAGTAAGACATCTCATAAGTGGTAAGGAAAAAAGTACTATTTGAGTACCTTGGGTTTTGATTACTTAGTCAGATACAATTTGAAAAGGGCTTGATTCTTGGGAAGTGAAAAGCAAACTATCTACAAAGAAAAAGAGTGGGGGTAGACAATCCCAAACCAACCACAAATTTAATGAAGATACCATTCCAACAACTGCAAAGTTCAAGACAAGCAATAATTTTTACATTTGTCACGAACAGTGATATTTATAAATCATTTAGTAATTCAGACAAAGCCATTTGTTCAATGCCACACAAAGTATGACAGTATTAAAAGATTAGTGTATAACTTGGGAATTTTTGAATCGTGATCCTGAGCTCTATGAATAACACATGCCATCAAATTTATGCTCAGTTTACCACTGAAAAAAAAAGCTGAGATTGTTTAAGGACAGGTGGCTTTGCAATGAAGTAGGAAATCTATTAGGTCAGTTCTGCTACAGTGACAACAACACCCAAACTGGCAAAGAGCTAAACCATAAAGCACTGTAACTGAGATAACATAAGAATTGTTACAAGTCACAGTAAAAAATTCTGGCTTTAAAAGAGACATTATAAAAAACCAAAACTTTTCTTGCTGTTCCATTATATGCTGGTACAAGTACACAGCTTTTGACTGTTTTTTATTTTTCCAAAGGACATATTCTAAGCTTTTTGTTTGATTTGCACCATTAGATTCTTGCAAGGTTTTATGTCAATTATCTGCAGTATTCACATTATTTTTCTTGAAAATTTTAGAGGTCATTGCCTGTATTAAACATCATCTACTCCAAGAACAGGAAATGTATGACTTTCAGAATGTCCTGCACAACTCCCAAGAGATTTTTAAAATTTTGACAACACAGTTTTGTGAAACACGGAATGAACTAGATAGGAGAAAAAGCATCAGTAGAGGACAACTAAGACAAAAGGAATAACTAAGATAAAAGGAATAATGTTGTAAAATTCTGTACAAAATTTTTTCAGCATCTTAAATGTACAGTGAAAGATAAAAGCAACTCTGATCTAAAAGAACACCCTTTGGTTCTTCTAGGTGACCTTAACTTTAGACATAAATAAAAACTGTTAATAAAACTGCCAAAGAACACTATTCTATATGCCAGTTATTTCTAAAAAAGATGTACTAGTTTTGGCTGTGATCGAGTTACATTTTAGTCATAGCAGGTTGTAAGGAGCTGGATGTTGATAACACAGGGATGTTTAGTTATTGCTGCACAGTGCGTTTACAGAGCATCAAGGCCTTCTTTCTATTTCTAGTAATACATGAAAGTAAAATAGTTATTTTAAAATGAAACAAATCCCACTGTAAAGCAGAAAAAAACCCCATGGAAGTATCTATAAAAACATGTAAAACTCTAAGTTTGTTTTAAACAAACTGTACTATTTTGTTGCTTTAAGGATATCCCTTTAAGAAAACTTACATTCCAAGTCATGGTACAGTAGCTCAAAGTCTTCATTTGTTTTAGGATTCAGTTTTTTCTCATATTCCCTCCACAATTTTTCTTCTTTCTCTCTTTTTTTCTGTAATTCTTCTTGTGCCTCCCATGCCAGCCTTAACCACTTTTGTTCCTTCAGATTTTGTACTAAATTTATAGCATGCCAACGACGGAAATATTTCTGTAATACTATTGCCTATATGTGATACAATATCAAAAAAATAATGAATTTAAAACAAAACAACGTAGTATTTTGGAGCATAGTATTATTTCTTAACAGTTCTTTTCTCCAGCTTCCTAACTATTTTCTAAGATTTTTCTTATAAAATCAGTCATGTGCTATTAGTTTAAGCACTAGTACGGTTACTCAGTTAAGTAACTGCAGGAATTTAGCCAGTGAGTACAGTGGATAAAATAGATTCAAATAATCAGACATAAACTACATTCAAATATCAATTTTCCTTTTTCAAATCTCCCCTTAAAAATGCATTTTGCCATGTACTCTTTTTATTCTTTTCCTTATCTTACTACCAATTTACAGAGTGGAAATGCAGACACATTTGCAAAATTTCTTTGTAATTTCTAATTACAAAAATCAACACATAGACACATAATCAACTGCATTTATTTGTGAACAAATAATGAAAGTGAAATTACTAAAGCTGTTATGACAGAAAACGAAAAAAGAAAATTAAATCATTGACCTTCCCAAGCTGTGGCTATTGAGGACTGGGGAAATGTCTCTGATATGTTAGGGGAGGATACTGCACAAGCCTCACCTGCTGTCTGAGTTAGCACTTGCACTACAAACAGTTCAGTCAGATCAATGCCATGAGGCACCAAGCATTGTTGAGGATTGAAAGCTATCAAGCACAAAATCATACTAATACAGTTGCACTATCTCTGGTAATATCTTAATCTAAAACTTCTCTTGAATATGTCTTCAAACAGTATTTCAATATGGACCTATACTGCACTGTGCAAATCCATCAATGTGAACCAACACCAGGATGACAGCTCTCTACTGTGCATTGTAAATCACCTATAGATACATTACAGACTTCAGCAAGTGCCACTAAAGACCACAGTAAAACATATTGGTAGTCCTGAAGAAATGACTCCCTATTTGGGTTCCACTAAAGCTGACCAATTTAAGAAGTTCTTACAAGAAAACCTCTACCCAGAAAATGTCAAAGATCTTGCCAACCATGTCAATACAATTATTCTACTTAGACACTTGAGGAATCAACTGTTTCTCCATTCAGCTGGATTCAGACTGTCTATTTTCAGCAATCAAATTAATAACAAGAGCATTTACAAAGCAGTGCCTCATCTAACACAATTTAGGGCACAATTTGAGTTAAATGTGCAGTCACAGAACACATGGTTTTCAAAAAGCAGACTGGAATGCCTAAATGGCATCCTCTGCACAATGAATATGCAGAATCTTTAATCTGAATTGCCTTCATGAGGCAACTCAGTGCACGAGAAAACCCCATAGACCCACTGCTTGTGTTTTAACAACCCATTTCTACTTTAGTATCGAAGCAGGGAGCTTGAACAAAATCCAAAACAGATCAGTTTGCCCAAGATAACCTACAAAGTCTGATAAAAAAAACCCCAACCAAACAGACAAGGAACAATAGATTGTTCTCAAATAGATTGTTATCAAACAATGGATTGCTCTCAAAACTCAAAAGCTTAACCCTAAATCCTAACCCAATACTCCATTTATTTCAGGCCATACGTTAAGCATGTAACTTAGGTTCTTTCAAAGAGATCATGAGAATGTTGTAAGAACAAGCCTGTTTTAATCCTTAATGCTCTACATGGAAACTAAACTGTCACTGTGAGACAAAACAGTAATTTCAGAATTCTTAATATTTAAGATATTGCAAAGTATCAAATGTCACTAAAATCACAGAGCAAATACGCACTTCCCCTGTATCTGAAAGATTACAAAAGATGAGCATAAGAAGACATTTTACAGTTCACTTTTAAATTCTGTCTCTGAACACTCTGAACACTCATTAAATATTCAGATAACCTTTACAATACATTATTTTACAGAGAGTTTCCAACAGATAAGGACTTACTGCTTCAAGTCTACGTTTATGGTACTCCTCTGCTGTAAAATACTTTCCAGGTGTTATCAGTTTGTCAGTCATGTTTGATACATAAAGGCCAATTTTAGTCATCTGTGTTGATGTTGTATTTCTTGTTTGTTGCTGCATATTTTTTTCCACAACCGTCTGGGGAAAAAATGCATGTCAGATTAAAAGAAAATACACAGAGATATTTTTTCCACATTACATTAAGTGGCAAAATTAGCTCTTTGCAATAAAAATCACAAGAATAATGATATTTATCTACTAAATACTTTCATTTGCACATTTATCGCAGATTTACTTCCTCTTTCCTATCAGAAATAGTGTCAGATTCTATTCCATCTGGCAAAAACAACATTCTAAAAGGATATAATAAAGCGTTTACCTGTGTTTCCCTACAAAACAACTGAATTCCTTTGTCAGGTCGTTTTTTGGGTTTTGTTTGTGATCCTGCATTATGAAATTCCACTCCTGTTGACACATTCCTAAATCCACCCAGAAAAGGTTTATTATAGGTAGGTCTTTCAACTTTTACAACTACTTCTTGAAATGAATTCGAACCTGTTAAAATGGAAGTTCCGAAATAGAAATACTGCTTCTTTCAGTAACGCATCTAGATTAATCCATAATTACATAAGTATTGATAAACCTGCAAAAGCAGCATTTACCTGTTTGCACTCTGACAGTTAGGACATCCGGCATGTGGTAATCCTGTTGAATGACTTCTCCAGGGAAATGTTCCTGATCCTCAGACTGGACAGTTTCATCAGAATTAGGCCCAATCTTCCTAGGCATTTCATTATCCTCAATCATGCTTGCTAAAAATAAAACCAAAATTAATTCCCTAGAAGCTTCTCAAAACAAACAAATAACTCTTTAAACTTTACCCCAGGATGATTTTATTGTAACACTACAACACAGCATAATCATCTTTTTTTCAGCTAAAAGACAGTCTATTTGCAAGCTGAAATAGTATTATCATTCAATTTTAAAGGCAGTACCTAATGTAATATTGTCACCACATAAAGATATTCCTAGCCAGTTACTCAGAGTGAGAGCAGATGAATGGAACCCAGCAATGAGGAAAGTAGTCAGCAAGTCCATACTAGGAACTGTTATTCACTGTGCTCAGGTGCTGAACAGGATATGCTCCGTTCTGCTCTGAAGAACTAAGAAAATGGGGTCCTATATTGAGAAGAGGAAGTGACTGGAGACACCCAGAACACGAAGGAACAGGTATAAGAAATGATGGAGCATTTGGGAGACTGCAGGAGAAAGACACGGATGAAGAAGGGTGGCAGGTAAGTTACAGGGGAATCTAAGAAAGGTAAAATGGTAAGGTGATTTCTATAATGCTGCCTAAACTGTTAATTTAAATGCACATACAAAATATGTATACCTAACTCATACACATTTCTGGAAATAAGGATCATTCTATAAAATGCCATCTAGAAATGACTACTACAGTTTGAGATAAAGAATACATTCCTTACCTTTGGAGTATGTTTCATATGAGAATTTTAAAAGTTACTGCAGGACCAAATCCCAGCAAGCATAAACAGAATGAGGGTGTGTGGGAGTGCAAAAAGCTATAACCAATTTGAAGAAAAAATATCTCTTTAAAACATTAATGCCCAGCATTTTAACAACTTCTTTACCTGTCTCTGTCCCATTTGCTGTATTCTCTGGTAGTACTGAATTTTGAGAAGGAGACTGCTTGTCCCAGCCCTCCTCTGACTGTGCAGTGCCTGCAGGTTCTGGGAGCAGAGCCTTCTCTGCTGGGTCCCCAGCCTCTCCGACTGCTTTTCCTTGTGAGGATGCAGGTGATTGCTCTGCACCTGACCCTTCTGATGTAGCAACTTCAAAGCCATCTGATACATCTTCCATTTCCTAAAGCATCAGTTGCAAGCTTTTAACCTTTCTGCAAGAATAATCACAGGATCTATTATAAATTGCATACTGGCACATTTCTACTACCAGAATTATGGGTAACTTACTGTCCTGAAAAGCTTTCCCTGTATCCATTCCCAAAAGGCCTATTAAGAACAGTATGAGATCTTTGCTTCCACCAAACAGAAAGCACTTGTGGCTGGTGTTTACCAAACATAATACTGCAAGGCAGGTAGCCGGCACAATTCTTTTTACCTCTCGTTCTCTGCCTATAGAACAAGATGGTCCAAGGGGTCATTAGCCAGAGACAGCACACCGTTACGGCTTTCCGAGTTGCCACCGAAATTATTCGGGCTGGAAGAGTCCTAAGCCCATGCTCCTCAATATAAAACCACAACCAAACCTGCACGACCCGGGGCGCAGCTCCGGGGGGAGCCCGGGATGCCAGACCGCTCGGGAGGGCGGATCCCCGGCTCAGCGCGCACCGGGGCCGGGGGTGCGAGCCCCCGCAGCTGTCCCGCGGCACCTCCGGCCCGCGGCTCCGGACGGGCGCGGCCGGCCCCGGCCCCGGCGGCGGCGCGGTAGCCACGGCAACCGGGCCGGGCCCCCGGAGCAGAGCGTGCGCACTGCGGAGCGGGGCCGGGCCGGCCGGGCGGGCTGGAAACGCCTCGGGACGAGCAGGGTCGGGAAGAGAGGAAAGGGAAGCGGTGCGGAAGGACGAGCAGCTGCCCCGGCTCCCTCCAGCCCCTGCACGAACCCGTGCTGGCTCACCCGCAGCGGCCGTGCCCACACTGTGACCCTGAGCGGGGCGATGTGAGCTCGTACCAGCCCATAGCGGCACTAATGTACGAAAACACCGTTTTCCCTTATAGCCTTCTGCTGTAGATAAAAGCAGAAGTTGTACTAAACCCCCAGAACTCCTGGATATCGAGAAGGGGTGTTGTGGGTGAGTGGTGGCAGCCTTCGTGCCACACACCGTCGCTTCCGAGCTGTGCGGCGGTGCCTACCCGTGACATGGGCTGTGCCCGTGGGTTGTGCCGTGTGAGCACGGAGGGTCCGTGGTGTGAGCACGGAGGCTGTTAACTGGAAATTAAAGACGTGCAAATCAGAATGAAAACCTTAAGAAATTGGATTTCCTGGTGTTTGAGGTGCCATTTCTGACACAACTCCTGCAAACGTTTTCAGCATGCTACAAGAAAACCAAGCGGACAGTCACATCACACAACTTTCAGATGTGAAATGTTCTGTTCTGTCTTGCAATTCCAGGAGAATCCTGAAAAAAAGCATTTCAATTATTATTGAATTCAAATGGATACCCAATAATTGTATGCCATGATTGTTACCATGTTTCCCAGACATTGTTTGGCACTTGAACGTGGGCCTCCTTCCCATCAAAAGAACAGAAATCTCCCATTACCACTGCTAATGCTTTTTTTTCTAAAACCTTCTTTGAACTCCCAGAATAGGATCACCATTAATCCTATAGAAAGATATTGTCATTTGTGCCACTTTCTCACTGTTATATAGTTGATTAAACACTCAAGTTCATTTTTGAGTTGCAATGACTTTTTTTTTTTCCTAATGAAATAGCAGATAAGCTTTGAATATTAAAATAAAAAGGAGCTTTCACTCATCTCCTATTGGTTTTGGTTTCAGGTTCAGAACACAGCCACTTGGGATAGGTTAAGCAGCACAGATGGCAGGTTAGGAATGGCAAAACATCAGTACTTGCTCTGCTCTCATGATGGGAAAGTTGTTTTCCTGGCGTAACAGGCTCTGTCTCTGCTAGGCCACATCCTTGCAGATAAGCTACTTTTTTATTCATATGACTTCAATCAGATGATCACAAAGTGTTTTAAAGATCTAAAGTTGGTTAACTAAAGCTTGCAGTGGTTTACCTTACCATATTACAACAGATTATAAAATTATTTGCACCATCATGTATTTCCAACAATTAAAGGAGAAAAATCAAGCAAAATCATTAGCCTTTAAATTTTACCTTGCTAGCATATTCCTTTTGGAATAAATTAGGACCTGTATGGAGGACACAGATGTGAAAGGAAGAGGAGAGTATGCTTTTATCTGTGAAACTGAGTTTTAAGAGGCCATATATCAAACTTCAGTAGAAGTGGGCCATGAAAAAAACTTCCTCTCCCCTGGAGCACAATGAATGAGCTTATAGGAGAGCTGTTTTAAATCACATGACAAATACATCTTTGGAAGTAGAGAAAATTGAACAAGAAGAGACTTCAGCAAATGTCTCAGTTATGGAAGAGCAGAAAGAATTCCAATAGTTGCTACCATATTCTGGCAACTTTCCTTCCCCTCACCTCCAGTATTTCATGCTAGACTTTGTTGTGTTGTTTGTTTTTTTTTAATTTATTTTGATTCCTTTTATGTCAGCTTAATACTTATTACCGAAATCCATTAATTTTCATTACTCATGTGACAACATTGGCCCTCATTCAAGTCTGTAATCCCTTAATATTTCTCATGTGAAAATTGTGTTTGTTAACTTTAGCAAAGTCCTCTTCTGGAATGCCATCTAGTGGTTTTACTTAGGAAAAGACCAGTTTCTACCTTGGTCAAGACTGAAAAATCCTTCAAAATCAAACAATGAAACTAAATATTTTTCACTTTTTAAATTTTCAAAATCTGAAAATTTCTGTAATTATAATAATAATTGGAGGGGGGGGGGGAAATGCAATGCTAAAGAATGCAGTGAAAATCGTTTCTGGAGTGAATACCTTGGGAATACTGGTTTTCTCTTCTACTGACCTACCGCCCAATACCATTGCATAAAATATTACATAAATTCATAATTAATTATTTATAATAATGATGTCACAAGTAAATTTATAAGCCTAAAAACGATGAAAAAATAGCTATGACCAAATATGCTGTGTAATGTAAGCAGTGCATATACAAATTCTTAGTAAACTCCAGATTTTTGTGATATAGCTATATTCCTGTCTTTAAACTTGCATGAATGTTACTAATGGTCTTAAAAAAAACATCAGGAAAGGCAAACCTGCACAGTACCCTTAGATCTAGTTTGGATATTTTAACTGGCATTTATAAGATTAAATCTCTAAACAAAAGCTTTCAAAAGAATCACAGAATATCCTGAGTTCCCAGATCACAGAATATTCTGAGCTGGAACAGACCTGCAAGGGACCATCAAGTCCAACTCTTAAATGAACAACCCATCCAGGGACTGAGCCCACATCCTGGTGTGATTAGCCCCTGCTTTAACCAACTGAGCTAATCTCAGTGCTCAACCACCCTGTGGTTGAAAAACATTTCCTAATAGCAAACCTATACCCCTTGTGATACAGCTTCATGCTGTTTCCTTGGGTCCTGTCACTGGTCACAAGACATGAGCCCCTGCTCTTCCACTTCCCCTTGTGAGAATGTGGAAGACCACAATGAGGTCTCCCCTCAATCTCCTCCGCTCCAGACTGAACAGGCTACAGCCTGTCCACTGACCTCAGCCACTGCTCATATGGCTGCCCCTCAAGGCCCTTCACCAGCTTCCTTACCCTCCTTTGGACACTATCTAAAAGTTCTTTATCTAAAAGGATCTTTTAGTTCTTTTACTATCTAAAAGCATCTTTATCTTTTTTGTGGTGCCCAGACCAGCCCCCAGCACTTGAGATGAGGCCGCCCCAGAGTGGGACCATCCCCTCCCTTGCCCGGCTGGCGATGCTGTGTCTGCTGCACCCCAGGACAGGGCTGGCCCTCCTGGCTGCCAGGGCGCTGCTGACTCATGTTCAACTTGCCATCCATCAGGACCACCAGGTCTCTTTCTGCAGCACTGCCTTCCAGTATCCCATTCCTTGGCCTGTCACTACATCCAGGGTAGCCCCATCCCATGCAGAATCCAGCAATTGTGTCTCCAGATGGTGATGGCCCATCTCTGTAATCTGTTGACGTCTCTCTGCCTTTGAGGGAGCCAACAGCTCCTCCCACAGCAGTGTCATCAGCAAATTTCCTGAGTATCCCTTCCTGTCCTGCCTCTAAGTTGTTAATGAAGATACTGAAGAGCACTGGGCCTACGATGGAGCCCTGTGGGACACAACTGGTGACCGGTAGCCAGCCTGATGTCACCCCATTTACTGCAACACTTAACACTTGAGATGTGATTCAACAATACACCAATGCAAGTCTACACAATTCTCTAAGATCCCAATACTAAGGTTTGTGCCACAGGTATTATGCCAGGTATGGTAACCTACCTGTTAACAAGAAACCTACTGCCATAAATTTGAGTAGCAGACTTCTTTCTCCCCGTCATGTCTCCCCTCTTCCCAGTACCTCCCGCAAGCCAGAGATAGTGTTTAGTTATGTGGGCAGTAGGGTCAGCCAGGGCAGGACATGCATTCAGCTGAAACCTAAAATCCTGTTCTTTTTGGGAAGCATTAGATCACTCACTGCAGCACCTGCATGGCCATTAAGACTGTCAGAAGTAGCAAAAATACACAACCAAAGGTGGGACAAAATCATCATACTTTTCTGCAACTTGGATTTTGATTTCAAGTGGCCTATAATGTCTGTATTTTTAACATACAAACACGTATTATAAAAAATACCCTGGTAATATAAAATACAAAAAATTAAATAAACAAAAGGTTGTAGGAATGCCAGAAAGAATTTTCTTAAAACCATTTTTTTTGCAAGAAATTGGCAGCAGACTTTAGATTGCTAAATGTAAGTGGACAAAATGTATTTTAATGAAGTGATTATCTTTAATTTTAAGACAACTGTCAGTAACAATAGATTAATAATTAATTTTTTATTTTTACTTTCAAGAGGTTACACCATTTTGAAAATTATATTGGCCATCTCCACTGATTAGAAGGAGGTTCTTCAACTAGAGGCTCCCATGGTTTCCACTGTACCATTTTTCTTGCCAGCGACAGCTCGTTTTCAGCCTGTTAATAAACACCATACACAAAGTCTTAAATTTTATACAATTGCCAAAATATTAAATTACCTCTATGTCAGTTAATTACCTCAGTGATGTCACTATCTATCATGGTGACAGACTACCAGAAATTTCACCTATAATTATCAAAGGAACTGTATGCTTTGGGGGGTTGTTCTTTTAAAAGAATTCCCATCACCCCTAAATACCCAAACAGACATTCTGTTCAGAGAGAAATTCCCAATGACAGCTTAATGATATTTTCCACTTGGTTTGGATTATCCCCAATATTATTCAATCCTCTTCTGTCCTTTTCACTGATTTAGACTCTATAAGAAGCGATGTAGGTATACATGCTTATCTGTAAGCATAATGCAAGAAACAGTTGTTAATTTGTTATGTTTTAGCAAGGCCATCCCACCACTACATGACAATTTGTTTTCAGGGGTTTTTCTTCTGTTTGACTGTTTTGCAGCAAAGGAAGATACACAAAACTTCGTTTTCTGAACAAAAGCTCAGCCCAAGGGCACTAAAAAACACTGCTACATTTGTACTTCATCTCAACTTCTCCCTCTTTACCTGTACAATGACTTCTTCTATCTGACCACTATTCAGTTTGTCCTGTAGTTTTTGCACATCAGACTCCTGTGTGTTCAAATACATACAATAAAATGTTTTAGTGAGAGTAGAAAGCCCATGAAAAGCATGAACACAGCAATTTAACCAGATCACACTCCAGTCTTTCTCAGAACCAGCTGGCTTGCATCATTTTATATTATCAAAGAAATCTCACACTCATTTGTTACCAAGAAGCAAATATCAACACTCAATTATAAATACAATGAATGAATGCTATTTACTGAATCCAAAGAAGTATTAGCAGATAAAGGCTTTAGTTTTTATCTTGGAAGAGTCTTGTTCTTAGATTTTTATAGCATAATATGCAAGCTTTTAATTATCACCTTAAATACACAATAACAGTATTGCAGAGTTTAATGTAACAAAAAGTGGTCTTAAATATTGAAGGCAAGGATCGTGCTAAGATACACTGGCAAGAGCACATACATTTTTTTGTGAATGTGTGTGAAATTACCACTTTTCTAGGAATCTTTAAAAAAAAGCTACGTTTGCTTCTAATTTTCACAAAACAGCAGCAGGAAATTAACAATTCTTCTTCATATGCCATCAAAATATCCCAGTCAATAACAAAAAATAAACCTTGATACTTCGATTGTTTCTGAATTGATATCTGAAAGTTACATGTGCACCTACGAAAGAGCCAGGCACAGCAAAAATCACCTCCTACCTATTTTTTTTATGTGTAGCATTACTGAAATAACACTGTACTTACCTTTTTCACCAAATCAAATCGCTCATTTACAATCTGCTCGGTGTATTTCCTGTAAGCTGCATCTTTGGGAATGTTTTCCAGGACACCAAGGATTTTTGTGTACAGTATTCGCAGGCGCTGAAGTGATCACAAGACATGGTTAAAATACACAAATGCAATTATTTATCTTCTTGTCCTACCACACTTACTAAGCTATTATCTATACACAAAATATGGTATTCAATCCAGAAGTGTAAGATCAACAAATAGTTAAGTCTGAGACACTGAACTCCATCTTGGGTGGGGACGGTCATGTTCCTCAAAGGAAAAAAAGAAAAGAAAAAACAAAGTTGCAATCTGAACACACTTGATGCAAAATGAAAAAAAACAGTAAGGGCTGTAAAATGCTCTTAAAAAAAGAAAAAAAAAAAAAGAGGCAAATTCACATGTAACCCATCTGATACTGAAAATTTACCTCAGGAAGTTACAAAGCTATTATAATGGAGGGGTTTTTGTCACTTTTCCTCATGCTGGTGCAAAGTTCTGAGTACCAGATAGATTTAAATTAAACCTGAAACTTTTACTGCTGGATTTAAATACAGGGATTAAGGACACATTGTGGTGAATAAATTCACACTTTTGTACTGGGTAATTGTATCTACCTGACAAGGAATGGATGTCCTATAGGAACAATAAGAAATAGAAGCAGAATACTGAAAGAAGTACATGGAAGAAAAAACAGGAAACAAAAAGAAGATTGGCAAAGAATCTAAACTTCAATTAAACTGTTATTTACTCTTAGCTTTAAGTTGCTGAAAAGACTAAAGTGTACAAAGTTGATCCAGAAGGTGTCTGACAAGGCTGCAGACTGAGCTAGAATAATTTCTACCAAACAGCAGTTATTTTTGCAAGGTTCTTTTTTATAGCATTCTTAAGTATTGGAGTCAAAAGCATTTTTGAAATAAAATTGCTGTATAATAAATTTCAAAGTGGAGAACTTAAAAAAAAAATCACTGAAGTTCTTTCAAAGCTAATGCCTCCTGAATAAGCATGATGTGACAAACATACTTACACTACTGAGCCTGAGGAGGTAAAAAGAAAGCCATATATTGCTATGAGAACCACCACATGCAGTTTCCAAGTACCACTGGAGTATTCCAATCTCAGCACTGCTTGCCATCCCAGGGCCTCGGCGTGGCTTTGCACATGGCTAGTCTCTATCATCTAAGACTAGGCTATCCCTTTAGTATAAATAATTTCAATATATGAGTACACAGCAAAGCAGCAAAAACATTTTGACCTGAGCAGCAGGAATTACATTTATGAAGAACTGAATTTAAAGAGTTCTTTGTTTTGGTATTACTGATGAAAGAAAGCAAATATTGGTTCATAAAGATACTAACACTAGAGAGGTTTTTGAAATCAGTGCATGCAACAAAAACTACATGTGTAAAATAACTTACAATGACATGCATTATATCTTTATCACAGCGGAAAATTTTAATTATTTCATTCAGCTGGCACCAGATTAAGATATACCACATACCTACACATGCAAACACATCACAAAAATCTTAGAGCTCACTGAGGGTTTCCATTACTACAGAACGAGACGTGTTACATACCTCATGAGGGTTCTCGGCTACAGCCAGTCCCACAAGTCCAGTGGTCTGCAGACAGAGCATAAACATACTTAACACGCCTAAGCATCCATTTCCACACTAATTATTTTGACTCAATATACACCTGACAGGGACCATTCCGTGAAACCAGCCCTGCCTCCTGCCATACGCCCGTTATCCCAGAGTTCCAGTGCTCCAAGAGGGAGCAGCTCACCTTACCAGAATCAGGATCATAAAACATCCTGAGGTGGAAGGGACTCACAAGGATCATCCACTCCAACTCCTGCCCTGCACAGCACCATCCCCAAGTGCAACACCCTGTGCCTGAGAGCACTGTCCAAACGCTTCTTGAATTCTGTCAAGCTGGTGCTGTGACCACTTCCCTGAGGAGCCTGTTCCAGTGCCCAAACACCCTCTGGGTGGACCACCTTTTTCTGAGATCCAACCTAAACCTCCCTGACAGAACTTCAGGCCATTCCCTCGGGTTCTGTCACTGGTCGCCACCGAGATCAGAGCCTGCCCCTCCTCTTCTCCTCATGAGACAGCTGTAACTGCAATGAGGACTCCCCTCAGCCTCCTCTTCTCCCAGCTGAACAGACAAACGACCTCACCTGCTGCTAATAGGGCTACTCCTACAATCTCTTTAACATCTCCGTTGCTGTCCTTGGATGCTCTCTAGTAGCTTAGTATCTTCCTCACATCGCAGCGATCAAAGCACTCAAGGCGAGGCCGCCTCAGTGCAGTGCAGAGCGGCACAATCCCTTCCTCCGGCCGGCTGGCATGCTGTGCCTGCTGCGCACCGGGCAGCTCGCACCAGCCCCGGCGCCCCCGGCTCCAGCCGCCCCCGGCTGCCGGGGAGAGCACCCAGGCCCTGCGCTGCCTTTCCCTCGCAGGGTGGGCGCTCGCTCTCACCCCACGGCTCCGGCTCTCCTTGCCCTCCCCCAGGCAGGCGGACCCGGCGCAGGACGCGGCTCAAGGCCCTCAGCAGCGCCTCACCTTCCTCAGCGCCCCCGCCATGGCCGCGCTCGCGGCGCCCTCAGAGGACGCAGCGGAGGGCGCCGGGCTGCGCATGCGCCGCAGCGGGGGCCGGCAAGCAGGGCCGCAGCAGTGCGCGTGCGCGGGGGCCGCTGCGGTGCGGGCTGCGAGGGGCGGCGTCGCTTCGTAAGGCAAAAAACGCCGTAAAACAGAGCTGGGCGGAAATTAGGGAACTTTATTCAGGACCTTGAGATAGAGACAATGGGACAAAAGAGCAATGAAAAGACAGTTTAAATTATTGGTAAGAGATGAACATGATGTTCATTTGAAGATCCACTTGTCCCTCTGTTAAGTGTTATGCTTAGTTGCTAACTTAAGGGGTGAGTTTTGCGTAGTAATGCTTCATAATAATTATGTTGTATGTTTGTATCTTATTCTGGACAACTCGTTCTTTATGATTCCCTTGTCCTGCTCTTGAGCTCCTCTTTTTCAGAGCTGATCAGCAAACTCCATCGCGTTTCAGAATACCTTTGATTTCTCCCTGGAAGCTGTCCTTTGATAAAACAAGCACTTCCTCCAATCTCCAACTAAAGCCAAGTGGCTAATGCAGTTCATATCAGTGTTCAGGGTTTGTGTTTCCCCACGCCTGGGTTCTTTGCAATTGCATCGGAAAGAACTGGAGTTTCTTTCCTAGGTACTGAAATTCTTTCTCTTTCCAAAATAACAGTCTTTAAAAGTTCCTGCCTTTCTTTTTATTGGACCTGCCGTGTATTTTCCCCTTCTCTCTGATAGTCCAACCAGATGATCAATGTCCTGATGACACGGACAGACCACAGCACAAATGGTTCTGTGCCTGGCGATCTTTTAACACAGCATCGTTCCAGCAGCAGTTTTGAGTGACTGTTTAGACAGCCCTAAGCACATAGGAGTCCTTGCCACGTCCTAACAAAGTGAAAAACGGCCCTATTGATGAAAATATTAGTGAAATCAATCTCAAAGTGGTACATGGGGAATTCTCTAAACTGGTCAAATCCCATTTCAATACATGATTTATTTCAAAATACAACAAAGCTGAAAGCTACAAAGTATTATCAGTGTACAGTCAACAAGTACCTCACTTTGAAAACAAACAAAAAAACCCCAAACCACCCACACAGCATTTCACAGTTTATTTAATATCTGTTTTACACTAGGGATTCTGTAAGGACTATTATCCTATGTGTTAATATTCAGTATGTAGGTAACCTCAGAAGGCCTTGCTATAGGTCTTTGTCCCATGTTTATCTCACCAATGTTTATCTCATGGTATTATATCTCAAATTACTATGTGATGTGGTATATGTACAACAACTTATTTGTTCTGCATGAAATGTAATTGATGGCTTTATATTTAGTAATTATGTACTAAATATAAAGCCATAATATATAAAAATATAAATATAAATATAAATATAAATATAAATATAAATATAAATTTGGAATCAGGCACTTCATGCACAATGCATAATGTTATAAAAATATCTGAAAATCAAAATACCATGTTTGTAATGTGTATATGTACTAATTCTGATGGTGTTCTGGTTACGTAAAAGAACTGAAAGTAAATAATTGCAACATTTTTGTTCTTTATTATAAATACATATTTTTAATTTTTTAATTAGATAAGAATTGTTTCTGTCTGCTTCTGTTATACTGAGGTATTTAAGGGTGTGCCACCTCTAGTTAGGTCGCACTGGCCAAAGAAGTTGCAGTGAGTATTATTTATCATAATTAAATGTTTTTGTTGATCTTGCGTTCAAAGATTGAAATGCATGTAGTGCCTTAAGCTTAAGTTAAACTTACACTTTTACAGTTCTATAAATGCAAGTGAGTTGAAAGTCACAGAGTCATGGAAAGTCACTGTAAAATTTAATTTCATTTGAACAATTAAAGACAAGATGGAAGTTTGGGGTTTTTTTTCATTTGGTTGTGTACCCTTATTGTCTGTTCATTATGGTAAAAATGGTAAGTAATTGGTTAAAACCAGAACAACACAGGTTTTGAATCAATGATGTTTCCAGCTTCTTCTTTATCCCATGTTTAGCTTGCTGGGTACTGCTGTTCTTGATCTTACTCTGGGGTTATTCACTATTTTCATCACTACTGTCTGTGGTGCCATGCTTCCTGCTTCTTTGTCCAGCTTCAAGTTATTAAACTAGTTAAATAAGTACTGTAATTGTCTGTCATTGAATCTATAAAGCTTTGCATCTTGTCAGTCTCAGAGAGAGATTAGAGTTCGGTGAGATAATATGGTGGGATCTGCAACTAGTTAAAGGCTAAACCTTCTCAAATTTGTTGTGATTTATGTAAATATGTTTCCATATGTTATTACCATAGTGCTTGAGAATAATTGGCAAATAATTAATTTTCTTAATGGGAGTTGTTTAACCAATGAGGACACAGATAATCTTATATCCCCAGACCTCGTGTTACATTTGATGAGATTTTAGAGAAGTCATGTGTAATACTTTCCTGAGGGTTGAGTCTGCTTATGTTACAGTTGTACAAGGTCAGACCTTAATTTATCTAGCAACTGCATATTTAATTTTAGAAGTATCACAGGACACCTCAGCTTGCAGGGCACTGTTCCTGGCTGTTCAAAATTCAGGCCCCAGAGTAGCACTGGCAAGATAGTGGGTTGAAATGGTGAGACTGTGGTATGCTCCCCAATTAAACTAACAGAGAAATAGTTTAAAAACATAATACTTAAGAGACTGATTCCAAATTTAGACTGCTAGTAATTATTTTATTGCTATGAATAACCTCTGTGCATGTCTAAGGGCCTTCTATTTACAGAGTAAAGCTAATATTGTCTAGTTTATTTTAAGGATAAGAAATTAGAATAACATTAACTCTCAGACAACTTTATGTGTTTGAAAGCAATAAATGCTTGATACACTTCTTTGCAAGGAAAGATGCAACTTCCATAATTAGCAAGTATTCCAGTATTAGCAAGGAAAAACCAGTAATTTAGAGAGAAAAACATTTTTCTAAGTAAAACATCAAGAAATAATGTCTAGTTTTTCAAGTATGAATATAAAAAAGATCAGAAAAATATCAGGCTACTTGAAATGCTGTTTAAGGAAAATATTCTTTGTAACATAAAAAGCTAAAACTCATTTAGAGTAAGGATTTGCAATTGTTTCCAGTGATCTAGTGTGTGGGTCTGACAATTGAGAAACTGCCAAGGCTGAATGGAAGAAGATTTTCCTGCTGAGCTTTTTAGCCTTTTCATTGCCACATCACGTAATGGAGCAGCGATGTTTCTGTTGCTGCTCAGTGTATCAGCCATGCTGTTTTGTTCCCCTGTGATCCTTGTGGAACATCCATGCTCTGGTCAGACCTTGTACCCTCAGCACAGTGTATTACCAGCAGTCATAGAGCAAATCAGGGTCTCGGGGCGCGTCTAGACCCTTGGCAGCGTGTCCAGCTCTTCTGCTGTGGGGAGCTCTTACTCTACCCTGTCACAGTTACTTGCTACTAACCAACTTTCTCATTTTACAATATGTGAATTTTCGTGGGATAAGATCATTTGAAAACAGCACACACAGCAATTCTGAAACACTGCTGGTCTAAGACCTTTCTGGTTAAGTTCGTGTTCAAGATCTTTATGATGCCTGTGGTGAAATCACTCAGGGGAGTATAGCAAAGCAGCAGAATCTCTGCATAACCAGAGAAAATTTTCTGTGGTGGCCTCTAAACTGATTTATTCCTCTGATATTTTGGAGAGAAAGGAGTCGTAGAAATGAAATACATTCTAATTAAAATAAAATTATTTTATTACTAAAAATCTATCTTGCTTAGCATTCTTAACACATCCTGGAAACACTGATCTTGGGAGTGTATTGATCATCTGACAGGAGTAGACCATATGTGAGCATTGCTAAGAAGTTTTTTTAATACACTAAACTGACTTTTTTTTTCAGAGAATTTGCAATCTGAGGGTCTGATCTAAGGCCTGTGTAAATCTCCAGAAGCCTTTTTGGTTCAGGCTCTGAGGTAAATATAATACGATAGAATATAATAATTCTCAACTTCCCTAAGTAGAGCAACTTCCATAAGGCTGGCAGGGCATGAAGGTCCATCCATGTGGGTCCAATAGGGATCCACTTACTGGACCCCATGTGGGTCCAATAGGGATACACTGATTCATTAAAAACAAGTTTTATCAATGGCATAAAATCTTCAAATGTAGGGTGTTCAAAATGAAAGGTGTGAAAAAGGGGAAGGTAACTTTTGTCTTGAAGCAATTGTGGAGGAAATGAGATTATGAATGTTACATATTTTTCCTTAATAGATTAACTTAACGTAATTAACTGTTTCCTTAGGAGCACTTCTTAGCTGCCAACAAGATATTAATGTGCTCTAAAATGTACTTTCCTTTTAGCTGATGGCAGGTTCAGGTTGTAGTTATGTTCATTGATGTATACTTCTGAAACTGCTAGTCCAGGAGAGATTTTAGCTTTGCTCTCTTAAAGGTTTGTGAGTGTTCACAAGAAGAGTGTATTTGTGAGTTAAATGATGGAAGCTTTAAGGTGCCATCAGAATTTGAGAAATGTTAATGAAAATGAGAAGAAAAATGCATAAAAGAACCTTGCCTCTGAATCCTCTGCCTGTCAGTATGGAGTGTATTGCTCACAAGAGGTGAGGGAGAGTGGTATGTGTCCACTTTGTGATGAGCAGTTCATCAGTCTAACTTCCATGTTAAATCTTCTTTTGGCCTGTTATGCTGAAGCCTTGACTATGGACACAATAGGAAGGGACAGAGAACCTTCAGAAAAGCTTGTCCTTTATGAACAACATAAAAGTCTGTTTTTCTAAGCCCCAAATGAAAATGTATTTGTGAATATTCTTTTATTATTCCTGGACTCCTTTTTTTTTTTTTTCGTTCAGAGGTGGCACTCAAGACCCAAGCAGTATATTTTCTCCATTAGGGAAAATGGGATTGAAGTAGAGATTTTTAACATCTTCCTTCAGATTTCTTTCCTTGCAGTTAAAAATCCAGGCCATGGTTCCAGTGCACATTGAAAGAGGTGAGAAACTGTATTATGTGGGAATCTGAATCCAAGAGACTTTTAGCTTCTGAGTCAATCTAAATGTAAGCCCTTACTAATTTAATTTTGGTTTTCAAGCTTTATCATAATATACTAACTAGGAAGGTATTTGTGGATGGGATTATAATATTGGCTATGGTACTTTGAGTGACTTACTGTTTACAAGAGCAATGCAGAAACTAGTCAGAAGAGAAAGCTGATTAGCACTTCCCCTTGAAAATAAGTTTCAGAAGATTTCTTCTAAATAGCAGTTCCAATGTTCCTTCTCTATTTGCAGGAAGATCTTTCTGTGACAAACATACAATAGGGACTTAGTATAATTGTGTAATATTTGTGAAACATTTTGAGGATGGTAAATGTTCAGTGTGGTAGAAAGAGCACACAACTGCGCAAACTGTGGGAAAAGTAGTTTAAAAATTTAAAAAAAGATTCAACAGGACAAATGTGTTAAGCTGCTTAGATTTAATCAAACAGAGAAACTATCAAAACCCAAAGCTCATTTGGAAAAACCCATGTAGGTACAGAATATATTAACTTAAAGCTTTCTTTCTTTCTCTGTGTTTTACAACATATAAAGACTGCATTTTACAGTTCAAAAACCTAGGAGACATTGTAAAGAGCAAAATTCCTGACCTTCCAGTTATAATGAGAATTTACTGGTAAGATGGTTGGTTGATGTGATATCATGAGGAAAAAACATAGTGAACATAAGCCACAGTTACAGTTGGTGATATGAACTGAATTTAAGTTGATGACTATAGTTAAAAGGTTTGACATACTCTGTTACTAATCCACTGAGCATTTCAATGACTCTCACACCTTGAAAATAATAGCTGGCATGGCTTCACCATCACCTGACCTTGTGTACCAAACTCATGTGAATGTCCATTAAACTTCACGACTGCAGAAATAGTGCAGAGAGTCCAAAGTCCTTTATCTTCTTTAATAGATTGTTCTTTGGCACTATAAAGATAAAGTAATATTTGTGAGTGTTTGGGGTTTGTTTTGGGGGGTTTTAACATATTAAGGACCACTAAAAGAGGTCATTAATAACATGAGATGAGACAATTTTATTATATCACCTAGTGAGAACAATAGGAAAATTTTAACATCCATGAAGCAAGGTGTCCTGGGATGAAAACAAAACAAACAAACAGAAAACAAAACAAAACAAAAACACACCCTAAAATAAAATAAAGTAGTCCCTTTGGAAATCTGGGCTTTTTGCATGTCATTTTTTCAACTGCATCACGTTTTTCTGTTCCAAGTTTGTAAGGTCAAGTATCTAGGCTTCAAGAACCTGAGATATGCTGTAAAGGAAACTGATCAAAGAGAGTGGTTTCCACTGCACGAGGTTGCAGTTTGGCCAATTCCACAAGTATTTGAAGTCACTTTAGATGGCAGGAAAGGTTAAAATATCGCACAGGATAAAGAGAGCAACAAAGAAACATAGAATAATGAAGACACCAACAGGCTAGAACTGTTAACTAAAAGAAGTATGACCAAGTCCTCCATGGACATAAGCATCTTGCTTATGTTGTTTAAATGGTCCAGCAAATTTTCAGTTTTGGAAAAGTTGCATCAGTTTATATCAGCAAATAAATTAGACCATTTTTAACATTTTGTTCAGAAGCTTACAAACAAAGCAAAAATTAATATTCAGTATTCAGTGTGTTTGGCAGTACTGGTTAAGTTAACATAATTACAAATACTTATAATAAAAACTTAGCATTTAAGAATTTCTGGTATATGTGTGTGTGTTAACAGCCTTGTGCTTTGTTTTGTTTTTTTTACCAACTTTCTAACCTCTAGCATCTTATGAATCAATGTGGCAATTAAAAACATGCAATGGAAAACAGCACTAACTTTGTCAGCAAAAACTGGCTTTGTGGAAAAGGTGCAAATGATCCTGGAAAAGGGTGTTTATCCCAATACCATAAATTACAAGGAAAAATGTATTGGTCATCAATGCAAGGAGATGCAAAGACATTGTTGACATTCTGAAGAATTATGGAGATGTGAACATTAAGGACAAATATTGAGTAACACCATTAGAGGTTACAGCTGAATGTGGTTACTGTGATGTGCTGGAGCATTTTAATCATAGTGATACGTAGTCAGGAAAAGAGAAATTCACCTCTGCACTGGCATACATCTTGCCTGAGTGGTGAGGTCTTGTAGGAAAAAAAGGGGAAATTAGCTAGAAGGAAAGGAAGTATACATGACTGTTTCTGCTGGACTGGAGTGATGCTTACATGTTTCTTTAATGCATGTGAAGGAGTGGCAGAGTTGAAAGCAATCCATTTCAGTCAAGGAGAGATTGCTATACGTGTTCTTGCCCTTCTGTGTTTCTCTTTACTCCACTCCATCCCTCCCTCACTTGTACCTTTCCTTCCACATACAGAATTATATTGGTATTAATTAATGAAGTATGTTTGAAATATGTTGGTTTGAAAGTCCTCAGTTGTAATGCTTACAGTCAAAGCAGAGCCCACTCAGGTGAGCACTTGAACTTGTATCTGTACACCTCTTATTTTGATTTTCAGTTTTATATTTGCCACAAAAAATATTCTGTGCTTTAGTAAAGTTTTAACTTAAATATATCTGAAAATAAGGAGGAAAGTACTCTGGGTTTGTTTTTATGATGATCTATAAATCACTTTGGATATAAATATAAGTTCTTTGTCCTCCTTTGAGATGGAGATGTCAAAGCCTTAGCAGATGATCGTGTATCAGTATTGTTTCAAGCAGCTGGAGGATGTAGTCTAGACTGCATAGGTCTGCATTTGAAATATGGAGGAAGTGGCAATGTGCCTGGTGAGGCAAAACTGCTTCCCATACACAAAGTGGCTTATGAGGGGCATTACCTGTGAGTATGAGCTTGGACTTTACATTTTCTCTAAGAAACAATGTGGCACAAGGTTACATCAAAGATGTCTATAGTAAACTTGCAAATGTCTATTTATGTACATTTCTATTTCAGAAGTACCTGTGTTAGATTAGATTTAATTAACTTTTATTTTTAGCATAAACAAAGCAAAATGCAAAGCATGCTCCTTAGAATTAAGTGAAAACCACTGAAATAACTTAAACACATCTTATTTGACAGTGCTAAAAACTGATGTTTCTGTGTTTTGATCTTTTGTAAGATGTCTAGGTGGTGGCTAAGAACACAGATGGATGATGGTTATTTTCTGCCTGTAAGGAAGTTACACCTGCCTAGTTTTGTTGACTTTTAGGAAGTATCTCATTGTAACCACATCCCAAACTTTAATCCAGAAAAGTGGGTCAAGCACTGTTAATTCTGCTGTAGACAGCCAGAACCAGTGTCTAGAGGTTGTCATTGAAAAGAGTTTGGATGTCAACACTCTCTTGTCTGAACACATAACTTCAAATACTTATGATGACAGAAGAGACACTGCACTTTTTTGTGCTGTTTCTAATAATGAGATTCTTTGCACCAAAATATTGTTCAAAGCAGGAACAAATCCACACAAGGATCCTTTAAACTGTTCTTGTAGCAGTGAGAGCTGACAGCCATGGAATTGTAAAGCTATTCCTATCTTATGGAGCAGATGTCAACTGCTAATTTTGCCGCTTAATGACACGCATTTCCCCAGTGCATTTGGTATTCTTTGAATGGTGACATGATGCTGAGGCTGTCATGCTCAGTCATGGATATAATGTGGAGATGTGTTTGGACTTTATGTGTCAGGATATCTTTGGAAATTCTTTTCTGTGGCTGGTTTCAGAGCTCAAGCCTATTCCCAGTTGGACTAGTTCTTCAATAAATAATAAACTAATAAATACATACCTTCCTTGCTTCTCTTCACTTTGCTCTTTTCATTAGCCAGATTTAAACACTCTGGTTTATAGTGTTGAATTAAGGTTAACATACTGTCAAAATCCTTTTTTGAAAACACTCTAAAAATAAAATAGCCATCTCTTATTTTCCTCTCTGAGGTAGAGAAAATGGTGTACATATGGTGGTGATGTGGTTTTATATTTGCATTAATATATTAGAGATTTAGAAAAGAAATTTTTAGAAATCATGAGGAAGTATTCTGGAATTTCTGTTCCTTTTCTAACTAGTGGAGTAGATGTGTTTCCAAAGAAATATTTCTGCTGAACAAAACAGTGCCAAAGATTACAGCAATTTTTTTTTTTTTTTTGCCTTCAAGCCTGTTTATATTAATTGCGGGTTCACAAAGTAAAGATGGAAGAAAATTACTTTTAAAGTAACCTACCTAGGTATCAATTTGACTGTTGTAGGCCATTGCTAGGACTTTGTTTAAATTGTCTTCTGTAATTACTTTAAAATGTGTTCTTTGGCATTTCTCTTCACAGATTTTAAAATTATGGCTTGATATGTTCTCTGTTTCAATACTGTGAGTTTATCGCTGTTCCGTGATTGAGATATTTAGCTGGAAAAGTGGCTTGTGTTTTTTGTAGCTTACACAGATTATGTGCCTCGAAGCACAAGAATTCAATTTTTCATAGAAACACAGAAAAAATGAATAGAGATACCATAGACTGGACAAATATCTAACTTCCAATTAATAATGTTATGATTTATTATAGGAAATTTTAATTGCTTATGTCAGGTCACATTCATCCAAAGTGTTCTAGCATACCTTGTACATTAAAGATCATAGTCTTATGTAAAATTCTTCAAACATCTAAATTATTATTATTTTTAGGTATTTTTGCAAACTGTCTGCTCCCTTTGATGTGTGTATGTTTCAAAGCTTAGCAAAATTTAAGGGACTTTAGGTGGGCTCTTTTAAACAAAGAGTAGATTTTGATGGACAAACCATCCTCTTGGTTAACTATTGTAACTTTAATTTTGGTTGCTTCAGAGTTTTGGCAGATCAGTTCTTGAAAAGACTCACCCTCAGTCATGCTGTCATGCACTGCACAGTATGTTTCTGCACATCTAGAGAAAAAAAATCTGACAGAATAAATTTTAAGATATTTAATTTAAAATTATTTGTGATTACTCCTTTTGTTTTTCTACCATCGCTTCCATCTTGGGGAAAGAAAATATGCAGACCCTCCCAACTAAGAAAATATTTCAATTGGTGGATATCAGGATTACATAGAGCATAATCCATTTAACTAAACCCACAACTATCAAATGATTGTGTTGGAAGGGACCTCAAAGTTCCTCTAGTTCCAACCCCCTCCCTACTATGGGTGGGGACATTTGCCATTAGAGCAAGTGTCTCAAAACTGTCTCCAACTTGGCCTTGAGCACTGCCAGGGATGAGCAGCCACAACAACTTCAGGGCATCCTGTTATTTCAGAGATAAGCTGGTTATCACACACACACATATTCACACAAACCAAAGCTCAGCTCCAGTATGCTTCTTCCCTGTCCTCTAAACTGACTCTCCATGTTCTTCAGATTTTCTCCTTATTTGCTGAATGTCATTGTCATATAAGACCTAACATTTGAGTCAGAGATGTAAATTCCACTTCCCAAGGCAGCTATATCGGTTTTCTGTGTGTCCTTCTTCATGACAGATTCACTGGAGCAAATGGAAAAAGTGAGAATTACTGGTCTGGGACACGAAGAAGGTTTAACAGAAGGCTTAATTCCTCCTTCTGCTTTCTGTAGGGCTTTCTGAGACATAACTTCTGGAGTTTTTGCCAGAAATTTTGACCACGATGAAAAATAATAATTTAGTCACTTTTGAAAAATTTCTAGGCATCTGGCATCTGAGCCAGGCCCCTGACAGAAGGATGCCCCAGGTGACTGGTGACTGCAGGCATGGCCTGAGCACAGAGTGCCCAGTGAACCCAACACGGCTGACTGCAAGTCAAGGCTCCACTGGCTAATACCTCTTGGACATAGCAGGATAAATGTATGCTTCCTAACCTATAAACTGGTATTTCCTTGTGGAAATTCTTAATCAGAAATATGGGCCTAATCATAATAAATCTTAAATTGTGGTAATTTTAATTAATACAGTGATCACATCACAAGAATCTGGGTAATTGCATATCTGATACAGTATACTGAACCAGCAAGGGAAACATGATCAAATAAGGCTTTAGACAGGAGATTTTAAATCCCTTCTGTGGCTAGAGCCAAATTCCATTAGTAATTTTAGTTCACGGGCAAAGGTTTATATTTAGGACTTCATACAAGCATCAGGCAGTAGTTACATTGCCTGCAGCATCAAAGCATTCAGATGTTGCACTGAGCATTGCCCCAAGTGTTTAAAATACCATGAACTAGTCCTTTGAATATCACTAGGTAAGCTAAAAAGACATGGTACTGGTTGTGTTTATCTTTTAATCAGTACAGCCAGGCCCTTTTTTTGTTTGGTTGCCTGTTATAGGAGGTGAAGTTTCCTGGTTTAAAGCTTTCTGTCCTTCACCATGGAAGTTGTTTATTTATTGAAGACTTCTGCCCACTCTTGCTTCCCTCCCCTTCCACCCCTCCACCTTTCTCAACACTAAAGCAAGTACAACATTATGAGAAAATAGCTTTCATATTTTCAAGGCATCTGTGAACTGAATGGAGGGAGAGGCAAAACATTATTTTAAATGAAATATGAGGTGAGATAGTCATGGAAAGGGGGATGTTTTCCCCAGGTCAGGTTTATGGCACAGCTAGGAATTGAACACAACTCTTTCCGCTCCCATATTTTGCAGCTAGACCATTTCATCCTACTTCTATGGGCTTGACTATGTGGTGGTAGAAGCAGGAAATGTAACTGGGCCAGAGCTGATGGTTGTGTGAGAAGACACAAAGGCTTCATCCCCAGCTGGAATAATGAATTGGTAGGGAAAAAACCTTTTTATTTTCCCTGCTTGGAGTGTGATTGAACCCTTACAACACTACATTTAATTTTCTTGACTATCTGGGTGTGTCTCACAGGCTGTTCAACCGCAACCCAATTCCATGGCATGCCCACCCCCAGGGGATGTTGTCTACAAGTAATTAAATGCCCTGGCACTGAATCAGGCATGCTGTGGGATAGGGACTCCTATCAATTTGGGGACAATGTTTGAAATCTGGGGTATAATTTGGTTTCTATTTCTCATAAAATCTGACACAAGCAGCTGCATCAGGCTGTGAGTTCTTCAAGGAGCCAAACATTCAACAGTGGTTACATCAGCCTTTAGCCTTTTCAGCACCCGTGGGATGGACTTTGTAGCTGTGAGTGTTTTCAGAGCTCAGTGCGGGAGGGAGAAAACCATAGCCATAAGTCCTGTTTATGGCGAGCTATTCCCTGTAGAAGCCATAATGTTGTGTGCAGGTCATCTATGAAACTCCATGCACTGACTACCATCTAATTTTGGGAGCTGGCATGGCAGAGCTTGTTCTGGGTATCAAGGCAGGGGTAAGGCTGAGGTGGGAAGTGAGCAGTAATTTTACTGCAGCAGTCTGTGTTCTGGCATGGGTTCCAAGTGCCTGAGCTGCCCTTTCTCAGACTATTGCCATCAGTACACGAGTCACACATGGAAAAACGCAGCCACGAAGTCACAGGCTCTTTTGTTTCTGCCTTGGGGTAAGGTAAAGGGATATTTTGTGGGCGTTACTTGGGGCAGAAAAAAACCCTGCTAAAATATCCATGGTTTGGCTATGGTTTGCATGGACATAAATTTGTTTTGACTTATCTCTGTAGAACGGGTCTTACCTCTTGTTTGTCCATCACTTCCAGGGGCTGGAACATAAGTCTTAGGAAGAATGGCTGGTGCATTGGGGTTCTCCTGCAAAGCTACCAAAATACATTAGTAAATGGTTAGCAGTGGTAAGAATGATAAAACAGTGTAGCTCTGGTGACATGTTCAATGTATGTAATTTTCAAAATCCAAATTTTCGGTAGAAATCTCTACATGTAATTGGGCGAACCCATTGCCATTTGTCCACGTGTACTGTGCTTGGTAGATATTCCCAGAACTCCTGTTAACATTAATATGGACTAACAAAAAATAAAAACAAAATAAACCCCTGACGTAATTAAAGACAGTGGAGAAATTATAGTTAGAACTGGTTAGAACTGCTGCTGTTATTTCTCTGTGAAGTATATGAATTGTTTATATTGCTGGCATCTCCTTTTAAAAATAATCTTCATAAACACACACTGTTAAAAAAAAGTGACAAAGGAAATGCTAAATATAGTAGCTACCTGTTTTGCTCTCTATGTATAAAGAAATAGAGTAATTTTTAAAACTGAATGACAAACTGTAGGTTTGGCTAAGTTACATGGGAGAATTGTCTGTGAGTCAGGTATTAACAAAGGATGAAATCCATGCAGTTTTCATAATTACTTATAATTTAATTACTACCTGATATGAACACACATATAACAGTGTATTTGCAAATACCACCATAAATAATACATTGGTAAATTTTACCTATTTTATTATGCTTCATTTTTTAAAAAGTAGTAGGCTAACTGCATCCCACTGAAATTATCCTTCCAAACCCCACATTTTTTGTGCATTCAGTGACTCCTCTGTTACTTTCTTTGCAATACAGTGGCCTGTACTTCCTTTCCAAACCTGTTGAGCAATATTGAGATGTAATTCCAAACAGCTGCTGTGGTCACCCTATGTCTGTACATCAGTAGCAAGTGAAACGATTTCTATATATAGTTTGTAAATCTGTTGGCAGTGTAAAGCAGACTGAGATTCTTCCTAAGGAGTAAGAGCAGCTATGTGAAAGCAAGAGCATTAAGGCCATCCTTGCGTACAAAGCAGTTTATCTTTTTGGTGTGGCAGAAATGTGGAAATGGCCAGTCTGCAGGGATGTGAAGAAGCACTTGCTTTGGGCAAAACCCTGTCAGGAATAGTTCGTGCTGTCAAAGATAACCAGCTTCATCTAATGCTGTTAATACAGAACATGGCATTGTACTGACATAAGATGATTAAAAAGTATTGGCTGTGTAGGAAGAAAACTGGGAATGGGAACGACATTTATTCAATAAGACTTATTTTTCCCCAATGTCTTCCTTATTTTAGTGTGATTCAGGTAGGCAAAAAGAGCAATAAATCCCAAGTCTGCTGCACCTTTGGCACCAAGCTGCATCCTCTCTGTATAATAAAATAGACCACCAGGATCCATGCACAAAGGTGCCTGTGACATTTGAGCAGTGAGATTTCTTTCTTTTCATTAAGGGTTGAGAAATTTCTTAGTTCAGAAATGTTCTTATTTGCACTCATGTATTTTTACCCTCAGTCCTTCACTGCAGTCAGGTTTACCTGACTCCCCCTGACTCTCCTTCCAGGATGCATCCGTACTATCTGCCCATCAGCAGCATTATCAGAGCCCATTAACTTCTTCACTCCCTCTTACTCTTCTGTCTTGATAGGTAAAACAACGCAAACACCCCCACCACTGAAATACATTAGATTAGTGGTTGCTCTGTGACTGGTTGGTATATGGTGCATAATTATGTCCCCAGCAACTGTTGAGAAAGCTGTTTTCAAAACTGATCTGAGCAGTAAGGCAGCCCACATGCACATGTTTTTGAGTGAAAGCTGATTACTGTTTGTGATGGTCCGAGTTGTTAAACTACAGCCTGGACCTGGAATCTGCCCTCCTGGTAGCCTAGGGTGCGTTGCAGGGAATCTGTGGGAAAAATCTGAGGTAGAATGCTGAATCTGATTCCCAAGCAAGGACTGATTTTGAATCAGGGTTATGTTTGTACTTACCCCACTTTGTGTTCCCCCAGCACGTGTGACAGAAAAGATCTTTTCCTTCTGTGTGACTCCCTGTTTACAGCATCACCCGGAGAGATGGAGTGAACAACAGAATCATCTGGCATTGAGAAAAGCAGCTGAAAAATTGTTTCTTCAAATGCCTTCAGTGCATGCTTCATCCCATTTGCTCTGCTGATACCACTGTTAAATGTAGGTGATGACACATCCTTTTCAGGCACAGTACTGTGTGCACGATTTTCACAAGCTATGCGAGTCCCCCGAGGGAAAGAGCTGCAGCTTGTCCCATCAGTCTGCCTCGTGGTCTTGTGTACTTGCCAGGCTGCTTGACCCCGTGTCTCTCCAGGATGGTTTGAATTCTGCATTCAACCTGGGCCTGTACACACAGCATACAAAAACTGAGACATATATAGAGATAAATATATATATATTTGTTGCCCTAGTGGGAGGGGGAGAGCAGTCAGTGAGGAACACGAGGGCAGGACAGAGGAGACGTGCAAGGAGGAGTATGAAGGAGAGGTCAGCAAACAGGCTGTGGAGGTGGCTGAGAACAGTGAGGGGCTTGCAGGGAAAGGAGGAGCAGGGGCTTGCAAGACCAGGGATGGAGAAGGCAGCACAGCAGCAATAAGGCATGAAGAGAGAACTCAGAGGCTGGTGCCTCAGGTTCTGCTTGAGTGGACAGCACGAGTTGGTTGAGGAATGAGGATTGCAAAAGTGGCAGTGGGAGGCAGGAGCAAGCAGCACTGCAGCCGGGCAGCAGGAGGCGTGGGAAAAGCCCAGCGTGCTGTGATGCATTGTTTTTAATGTGCTCTATGGCAATTGGAGCTGTTCCTGCAGCGTGGAACTGAGCTCAGTATGAGCCAACGCATCTGTCTGACAGGCTGTCCTCAGGAGCAGGGACTGAAATAGCCGCTGTCCTGCGCCTGAGGACAAGGTTGGACAGCCCTTTCTTTGCCTGCCGGTGGTTTTCCCTGCAGTGTCTGAGTGCATTTAACTGTGGACTTTGTTCTGCTCAGGGGTGAGCACCACCTGCCACATGTTGCTCGTGGCCTTTAAGCAACTGAGCCAATGTGCCCCAAGTGTAGAAACATGAGAAGCAGAACAGAGTTCCCTTGGCTGCTGATTGAAGTAGTTAATTGCTTGGAAAGGCAAAAAGGACACTTAGAAGGGTTTCCTCTTGTAAAACCAAGACAATAAATGATCTTTCCTCCAGGCTAGGAAAGATGGAAAGTCTTCTCTGAAATCTAGCTGCAGAAAGCCAGGAACCCTGGCTGCCAAGGGCTACAATGATAGAGTGAATCCTCCTCCTAGAAAATGGATGCTTCCAGTTCTCATTTTCTCTCAGCTCAGGTTCTGAAGTGAACAAACCTTTAAATAATTCTGTTGAATGAGAGATGAGTTTTCATGGCCTACTGGTGAAATGGTTAATTCCCTGCATGCAGGATTTCAGCAGGGCATTAGGGATAAAATTTGGGTTTTCTGTTAGGAGTTGGCAAGCACTTCATCAAATCATCACAAAGATCTTTTAGGTCATCAAGTTCACATGTTAACCTAACACTGCTAAGATCACAACTAAACTGTGTTCCTAAATGCCATATCTACACATATTTTCAATACATGCAGGGATGGTGACTCAGTTATGGACACCTGTTCCAATACTTAACAACCCCTTCCATGAAGAGATTTTTCCTAATGTCTAATTGGAAGATTCATCCTAAACAGCAGTCAATGTAGCCACTGTAAATCTGCCCGCCTGTACTACATATGGTTTGTACTCTACTCACTGCCTCCTGTGATGGAAGGAAGTTAGTTCCCTGTGCCACCTCACCAGCACAAAATGGACTCTTCCTAAACTGTTTATAATGGTGTTATTGGGAACACACAGTCAGGGAGATAGAACATTTTGCTCAGACTTCTGGGTTTTTTGATTTTTTTTTTTTTTTTTTTTTTTTCTGTCTGCTCTGAGTTCCTCTAGGAAGTTAGAACCTATGATGTGGAATGTTGTAAAGGTGGGAAGCTTCAGCCATGGCTGATGCCCACAGCAGTGGAAATGCTTGCATAATGCCAAATACTGCCAGAAAGGGAATCCAAAATTCCAAATTGGTGGGTACTTTCAGGACAATTAAAATAATTGAAAGCTTTACTATGCTGAAGAACAGGGGCAAAATAAAGTGCTGAAAGACTATTAAATGTGTGTGATCTTTCCCATGGAATGAAAAAGAGTAAAGGTTCTAAGTAAAGGTTCTGAGCACTCGTGTCTAAGATCAAAGTATATGATTACAGATCTATGGAATTAAGGACTGTGTTTCATTGCTCATCAGAAGGCAACAACAAATTTTCTGACCTGTCAGTACTTGTCTTAACAGTTTTAACATTTTTTTTTTCCTTTGTATGTAATTTGCCACATGCTGCAGCCTTATTATTTTTATTAAAATTGTCCTAGAAAGTGTTCATGGCTCTTCACTTTGGCCATTCCCCTGTAAAGAATAGGTTCTAAAATACCACAAGTGCCATATAGGATCAAGAAGGGACACAAACCTCTCATAATCTCACCTGACTTCCAATTTTCCCCCTGCTTCAGGGGAGAAATGTACAAGAAAGTACCTTGTCCATCATTAGTAATGTCTTTATCTTATCTCATGCCTAGAATGGACATCATTGGCATCTTGTATAGAAAAAAATATCACCACTGGCCCAGTGTGGAAAGTAGCATTGAAGGTAATATTCATGTTATTTATTATTCTTTTGGAATATTATTTTAAAAATGAAAAATACGTGCTGCTTTTTAAAAATTTCTTTGATTTTGGAAAATTTGGTTTATACATAGAAAACTTCAAATAGACAATTCAGGTATCTATATGTTTGTACTTTGTATAATGGACTCTCAGCTCAGGAAAATTGAAAAACTTACAAATTTTGTTGTACCTGACAAAAAAAGGAAGAACAAAAAGCTGAGCTTTTTTTCTGGGAAACAGTATATTTTTGACTAGATTTAAACTTTAACAACATATTTTTGCTTTTAATATTGTACATATTAGTGTTGTACATATCAACATTGTACTAATAAAATATAGCGTATTTCTAAAAGCATTTCAGTTTCAATCAGCATTTTCCAACAGAAAATCTGTCCAGTTCACATTTCCCAACTCCATCCAAAAAATGTTTGCAACAAAATGTTGTCAGCAAAAATGCACTCAAGAAATATAACTTTGTTGTGCTGCTTCTCTGGCTAATTCCAATGATAACAATGTGAACCTTTGTCCTAGACAGATGAAAGAAATAAAATTTCTTGGAGTGCAGCTATATACAGATAATTAAAGCCTATGTCAGCTCTACCAAAAAGCATTGATAATGCCAAATTAAAAGAAAAAAGGAACTTATTATATTTTCCTAGTCTTTCAGAAGATTCATTTGAGAATTTGGCCCAGGCTTCATTCTGCAAGGGCAGCTGAAAGAGTGAACAGAACTCCTATGGATGTCCTGACCTGTCTGTGTGTACTTGGCCCATCATGGGACCTAATACCATGAAGGTATAAGTTTGAAGGTAACACTTGTGGCTCCATAAGGCAAGAATCTGCCTCTTTTTTATTTTATCCAAATGTAAATGTCAATGTAAATGAGCTGCAAATATTTATTTTATATCAAGGTGTAGAATATTCTTATGTCTGCTTTATTAATGTATTTTGTAGGTTAGGAAAGACTAAGGTTATAAGCTTTCATACCATTTCTTGATCAAGATAACTGCATTAAGTTCATATAGACAAATTATCAAAGGAAAAATATAATTTCTTTGAGAATGATTTTCATAAAGATTTTATAATCTCATCTCTCTACTGTCAGTAAAGCTGTATGCATAATGAAACTAAATGAGCAATTTGGCTAAACAACATACCTCAGTTCAGGTGTCCAATCCATACTGACCAAAGAGATGATGTCAGAAAAGAACAATACTTCAAATTATGTTTACTTACATTTCTATTAAATATTGGCTTGACTGTCTAAAACACACTGTGTGTTATCATTTAAGAAGGTTGATATATGTTGTTATAGATGTGTTCCTACTTCCACGTACCAAAACCTTCTCTCTTCCTCTCCCTCCCCCTTTCTCACAATGCAGGTTGGCAGATTTTGGTGGCCATCATGTTTCAGAAGATGTTGCTAGTTCACCATCATTCACTGCTAAATAGAAAAAAAGAAAAAAAAAAAAACCACATCAGAAAAACAAACAATAAACAGCACAAAGTTTACACTTTCTTTTTTTAACTCTTCTTGCTGAAGGATGCCTGTCAATAAAAATAAAATCAGAATAATGTATAATCTATTTGAAGAAACGATAATGTAACTATACATTTAGAATAAAGACTTGAAGGCTCTCTCCAGATGCACATCAGTCAGTGACAGCGAGCAACAGCCATTAAAAGAATAGCCACTAGAGGCCTTCAGTTGCTCGGCCCGTCAGCAGTGATGAAGGAACAGCCCCCCTGCCCACCCAGGGCTTGTTACCCTTAAATCTCTGGGTGACTGTCCTTTTCCTCCAGCAGAGCACAATTCTTCATGTGAAAAAAAATCTCACGGGTGCTCCAAATGGACATGAATAGCTGATTCACACTCTGATAGTCCTAGAAAAAATAAAGGAATGAATAAAAAATTAAATTGTGTGATTTGTTACAAGCAATGTGTGACACTGCGGGAGCAGTGCTCCCCACAGCTGCTGGCACGCTGACCTCCTCCCCTTGGCTGCCTTTCCACTGATCCCAACCGCCTGCAAACACCTTGGTGGGATAACAGCATTCCACTAGAAAACTGTGAGAGGAAGTCCACTGAACAACAGCAAGGGTGTTTTATTTCCAGCCCTGTGACAGCTCAGGATTAAATGGATTTTCATTGTTCTTTCCCTACTGCAATTTGGACACGATGCCAGTGTAAGTGCACCCGGGGTTTTATTTGGTGCCGCCCCCCCGTCTGCGAGGCTGGTATTCTCCCACTAGCTGCCTGCTCTAAATATGGCCATGGCCAGTGTGTCAATAATCCCCCTCTTTAAGGGACTTGCAAACATTAGTGTTGGGACATTCTTGCTGTTCAGATGTCTAGCTGACGTCTGATGCTTAAAACGGAGCATGCTTTCATCCCTTCATGCATTGTCGTAAGCCCCCGATGATTACTCTTAAAAGGGTGCCTCTGGCTATGCAGGGAAACAGTTGCTGACCACACGAGACACAGCCTGCTTGCTTCAGCCTTCTTGAATGCCTGGTCACTGTAGTTTTGTACCAGCCTGACCAAGCAGGACCATGTCTACCTTTGGGTATAGAAGAGAGCTGAGTAAATATGAAGACATTGATGAAGATGAGCTCCTCGCTTCTCTCACTGAAGAGGAGCTGAAGGAGCTGGAGCGGGAGCTAGAGGACATAGAGCCCGACCGTAACCTTCCAGTGGGGCAGCGGCAGAAGAGCCTGACGGAGAAAACACCAACGGGGACTTTCAGCAGGGAAGCACTGATGGCCTACTGGGAGAGGGAGACCAAGAAACTCCTAGAAAAAGAGAGGTTGGGTGCATGCGAGAAGGTAAGATGCTGCGGCATTTGCTGTTTCCTATAGGTATTTGATTTTATTCTGCATTGGCATGATCTCACTGACTGATTTAATTTCTTTCAGTTTCTTGTAGCATATGTAAGAACATTGTTAGGCATACCTCTGTGCCTGCTAAAGTGCTATTTGCTCAGAGAGTGTTTACTCTCTCTGGAGGTACCTTAAGTGCTCTGTTCAGAACAGAAGAAAGTGCTACAAAAACTATCATTAATGATTAAAATAGGAAAAAAGTTTAAAGGGCATGTTAGAAATTATTAATAGGTAGAGATGTGGGCTTTTGGACAGCATTCGATTTTTTAAGAAAGCTACGCAAAATGCCTTCCCTTAAAAACCAGCCAGTATTGACTGCTGAGAAACATGTAAGGAAGATAATTTTGAATACATATTATGTCAGAAGTTGAGTAAGCGGATGCCAGGCTTTGTGCTCGCTGTAAGAAAGCAGCTTGTGTTGCAGTCAGCAGCTTTGTTCCTGCTGAGGATCCTTGGCATGGTTCAGGAGTCGTCTGGCAACTGTAGTCAGAGGGCAGCTGTACATTATTTAAAAAGTGGCCTGGGATACAGTCAGCAGTCAAACCATTTAACGGCATTCCCAAAAAAACAACCAATAGTGTTTGTTAGGCAACTCATCCCCAAAAATAAAAATGTTAGTAATAAAAGCCATTTCCTGAACTGCAAACAAGCAGTACAGCTGGGCAAGAGTGAAGGGCTGAGTCTTGGCAAGTAGTGAGCACTCTCAGACTCAGCTGATGTCCATGTTGGCACTCTGAATTCTTGCTGAAAGTGTATGTGAGACTGAGCCCAACCAAAAAGCAACTTCTATTTTCATGATGGCTCCATGTAATTTCAAAACAAAGTGGAGACTTGGGGATTTTTAAGCACTGCTTCATACCAAGCTTTTACTGTGTTTACAGGGACACATTTTCCCATGTTTAAGCAGAAAGTAATACAACAAAGGCAAAGACAGCAAAACTGAACTCAGAACCTCTAACAGCCTTGATGCAGGAGCTTATTTCATTTGCAAGGAAATAATTGCAGTTTATACATTAGATAAAATATCTTCCTAGAAGAAAGTCAGATAGATTAAATTACCCTGCAATATCCAGGATGTTTTTACATGTAAGTATTTTCTCTTGTTCATGAATGGTGGTATAAGGTCTTTGCAGGCAAGAGCACAGACCAGTAGCTGTCATCAGACCATTAGTATCAGCTTGCAGACATCAACTTCACTCCCTGTTTGTCAGTCCTAGAGAGTAAATGGCAAGATTAATGTTTATTTCCAGCTTAGCCTGGAACTTGAAACCTGGGTACTTCTAAAAAACCTGCTGAACAGGTCTACTTCAGTATCTTATACAATGGCAGGATATTTCTTTTTCTTTTCTTTTTCCATGTATATACACCATTGATGGATACTGGCTAAACCTCCAAGTCCTGGCAAAAGACTATAATTTTTGATCTGAGAAAAAACTTCCAAAATGCGTGTTGATATGCTGATATAGAGCTCACAAAGACTCTCTCCACTGATGGCAATGAAAAAGGTCCTTGAAAACAATATTCTTCTTGCTTTCAACTGTCTGGAAATAATGCACCTTTATCTAAGATGGCTATTCATGCTTGTTCTATAGTTGGTGGTGACAGATCAGCTGGTCCAAAAGGCAAACAACTTGCAGATAGCCTTTTAGGGTTAATAACTTGTCCTCCCAAGATATTTACCTCTGCATTGACTCTCTTAGTCCTGTCTTTTCATCATGCTACTCCCACAAAGTAAGGTGAAGCCCTACAGGTTGCCTGCAGCAGTCCTGTACCACAGTGCTGCTACAGTAAGAACATGTCTCCATATTTGACTTCAAAATTATCATGCAGATTTTTATGACACCAAACGATATATATGACAGGCAACTAAATTCTGCCTTTGACCTCAGAAATGCCACTCAAAAATGAAGTAGGTTTTTATTAATTTAGCATCACTAAACATATCAAGAGTGAATTTAAAGGCACCTCCTTCTGCTCATCTGTAGTATATATTCCTCAAGATATAAAACCAAAGCCATGAGGACAGGGATTTGGATACCTGGTGTTTTCGTCTTAAAGCCCTACACATATATAGAAGATACAGATATAAATCTTAATCCCATAATAAACCTATAGGTAGCACAGTATCTCTCAGCATAAGGGCCTTGCTGCAGGAGAAGCAATATGGCTGTGTCCTACAAGATCTCTGTGTGCAGGAAAATGCAGTCAGACCCTGCAAGACCCCCAGGTACTGAATGCTCAGGACCATCAGGAAGAAACAACTCCATGTCCTGTTTCATTAAGAGTCACAGTTCTGCAAACATAACAATTAGCATTTTTTTTGCATATTTCGCAGCACAGAATTCTGCTGAAAATTGTGAGACAGTACTCTGCATTTTAACAGTTCTCTATTTTCAGAGCCAGATAACTGAGCAAACCTAAAACTGCACAGGTTGTCTAAAAATAGACTGTCCTGTTAGTAACACTTTTGTTTTCCAGAAACAGAATCACTGTGTCTCTGCAGAGTGTACTCATTTTGGAAAATACAATCTAGTATTTTACAGCGATTAAAACACAAGTATTGCTAAAGTATTGCATACAGAATAATTATAATTCATCCAAAGTTTTATGAACATTTACAATTGTAAAGAAAAATGTGTACTATAGTTTTTCCAGTAGACAAAACATGAAGGCCTTTTGAGCAAGAGGTTTAAGGTTGGTTGTAGATTCTGGGTTCTGTCACACCCCATAGATCCCCATTGCACAACTGGAGTCCTCCATGGGGAGAGTGAGGCTTTCCTGGTGTGAAGATGATTTCCTGCCCCTCTGCATGGAGTTCTCTTTTGCCACGATGATTGCTAATGGCAGCAAGCAGAGCTTTGGGTCATGGTTCCAAATTTTCCTTCTGAGTATCCACCAAGCACACAGAAAGAACCTTGTGTTTCAGAAGAGCAGTGCATTTGCTCTGTAGACAATAACAATTTGTGGTACGGCGCTGACCTGTGACAGCTGGCAGTGAGCACCAGCTTAGCTCCTGACAAACACAAAGAAATTCAGGGGTTATTGACATGTGGTTACATCTTACCTGTGGGAATGCACCTCAATCCTTTCTTCACAAATAATTTATTAGCATGTGCAGCCCATGCAGTACATCCAAAGTATTTTTGACGTGACTTCTGTAATTCTGTACTGTTTTGCATGCTGGTATACAAGACTACACAAGCAGACACTGTATTTTAAAGCATGACAACCATTAATTTTTTAGACATGCTAACATATGCAAGGGAGTCTGAGATGTTTAATTGTCATGAAATGAAGAAGTTTGTTGCTCATGTTCATTCTGAAATTGTTGTCTTATGTTTCTGCTGTCAAGGATCCAAATTATATCCCCTTATAGACATGCCAAGATATAGAAAATCTGAAGTATGTCCTTGTCATAATACCTTATATCAAGTTTTCTCTTGGCAGAAATCACTGACATTGGTAAAGTGTTTGCAATTTATGTTAAGCACTATCTAAAGTATGTAGAAGAAATAATGTTAAAAAGGTGTTAGATGAAACCTTTTCTGTTCTCCTGACTGTATCTGTTTGTTTTTAGCTTTCAATGTTAATTTATATAGTGTCAATATAATTTTTCCTGTGCTAAAAGGCAGCAGTTACATTACTTCAATCATGTTTAATACCCACACCTACGTTCCTGTTCAGGATTCTGAGCAAGAAGAGGACAATTCAGAAGAACTTCAAGAAGAATGTTTCACAGAAAGCAATAGTGAAGTGTCCGAGGAGGCATATACTGAAGAGGATGATGAAGAAGAAGATGAAGATGAAGAGGAAGATGAAGATGAGAGTGATGATGAGAATGAGGAAGAGCAAAATGCTGCAGCTGGCAGGCGTTCTGACCACGTCAGACACAAAAAATGTAATGGTGCAAAGGACAATGAAAGCTTCCTCAATGGCCATGATGGAAAAGACAGTGATAATCGGAGCTTAAAAAGCAGTGCCATCCACCCTTGTGGAAATCCAACAGTTATTGAAGATGCTTTGGAAAAAGTTAGGAGCAACGACCCTGAGACCACAGAGGTCAATCTGAACAACATTGAAAACATCACTTCACAGATGCTTATACAATTTTCTCAAGCCCTGAGGGACAACACAGTAGTTAAGTCATTCAGCTTGGCTAACACCCATGCTGATGATAATGTGGCAATAGCTATTGCTGGTATGTTAAAGGTTAATCAGCATATAACTAGTCTGAATATTGAGTCAAATTTTATCACAGGCAAAGGCGTGCTGGCCATCATGAGAGCTTTGCAGCACAACAAGGTTCTAACAGAACTGCGGTTCCACAATCAAAGGCACATCATGGGCAGCCAGGTGGAAATGGACATAGTCAAACTGTTGAAAGAGAACACCACTCTGGTAAAGCTGGGGTATCACTTTGACCTCGCTGGACCAAGAATGAGCATGACGAGTATCCTGACAAGAAATATGGATAAACAAAGGCAAAGGCGTATGCAGGAGCAGCGGCAACAAGAGTCAGGATGTGACGGAGCTATCAATCCAAAGACCAAAGTTTTGCAGAAGGGGACACCTCGGTCCTCACCTTATGTATCACCTAAAAGCTCACCATGGTCTTCCCCAAAGCTCCCTAAGAAAGCACTGCCAGTGAAATGTCAGCCTTCAGCACCTGCACCCCCACCTCCCCTTCCCCCCTCGCCCCCACCTCCCCCTCCTCCTCCCCCTCCTCCGGTTATTCCAGAGAAGAAGGCACCTACCAGGAATATAGCTGAAGTCATCAAACAGCAAGAAAGCTCAAAAAAAGCCTTACATGATGGACAGAAAAAGAAAAAAGGCAAAAAAAGCAGAAAACATGAGAATAGCATATTGAAAGAAATTAAAGATTCTTTAAAATCGGTCTCAGACAGAAAATCAGAGGAAGGTTCACGACCCTCCACCCGGCCATCCACCCCACAAAGGTCTCTCCATGACAACCTGATGGAAGCAATTCGGGCAAGCAGCATAAAGCAATTAAGGCGGGTAAGTAACAGATCCTAGTTCAGTGACTGATTGTTGTCCAAATATAGCACAAGCTCAGTTAATTTTAGTACACACATTTAGTTAAAAAAGAAAATCTAAGAAATGTGAACATAATAAAGCACTTGGGAGGAGGCTTCCCTCTGATTAGGCTTTTCTCAGCACAGTGATTTCTGTCTGACTGTGATTTTGACAGAAAGTGGGGTACTTTCCCAGGCTCAGTCTTGTTATGGGAGATGATGTGTAGCACAGAGCTCTTGGCAGTGTATGTCTGCCAGGAATTTCAGGTATTTTGCCATCTAGACTGTAGAAAAATGTAATGAATGCCCTTCCCTTCCCTGTTTCATAGGTGGAGGTACCAGAAGCGCTTCGGTGAAAGCCTGGATGGCAGAAGAAGCAGAGCAGTGTTCGAGGGGAGGCTGCTTGTCCTTTCACTGGTGGTAACATAGACTGTCTAGAAAGCTGCTTCCAAAGTACACTCTTAGATTCAAGCCATTTCTCTTTTATTTCAAAGAAATAAACCTGCTAAATACAAAATAATGCTTTAAGGATCCATTTGCATTGTAATCTGTAAATATGGAAATAATTTTCTTTTTTATTTAATGAGATTTATATGGAGAAGTTGTTGCTTATTTGGATATTCTTGTCAATATCTCATTGCACATAACTGGACAAGTTCTTTACACTGAGATGTAATAGTTTACCAGCCTGTGGTTTCTTCTTTTTTTCTTTTTCTTTTTCTTTTTTTTTTTTTTTTTTTTTTCCATGAATTTACAATAAATGTGGTTTGAAGCTTTCAAGCAGACGCATAGTCCTGGATTTCTGTGAGTGAAAACCCACCAGATGCTTGCATCAAGTTCATGAGCAGTCAGGAAGTCTCCTGGGAAAGAACCTGAGAACTTTCTCAGCTGCACCTGAGCATATGTGGAGGACAGTACCTGAGCCTATATGTTTGTGCAGTTCCATATTTGTCTTGGAAAAAATGGTTTATAAGGCAAATAAAACTAAGCTATGAGTTGTGTCAGGTCACCAGTATGGCACACCAGGTACTGAACCTTGGCCTAAACAACTGGAAGATTAACAGATCTGTGGTTCACCTTGACTTACAGGCTGATAAGTTAATGTCAATATTTTAAGGATGCAGCAGAGGTATTCAAGTGAGATCCCTTCAGTACAAGTCCTGTCTGTATTCAGAACTAACCCCAGTGCAGACATCCAGTCAGACAGAGAAACTTGAAAAGCAGCCTACCAACCAGGTGGAAAAAGGCTTTCCTCTGGTATCAGTTGAACAACAAGCAGGGTGTGAACTGTCAATATGATACAGTGGAAGCAGAGCCAACGTCACTTGGAGATGCACAACTGGAGATATCACATCACAGGCAATGGCACGAATAGCCCTTCTTCATGTAGCACTAGACACCTCCCTCTGTCAAATTAGTTATGGTTCTGGGTGCCTCAGCTAGTGTGAAGGCAGTGATAACATGAAGAAAACTGACTAGTGGCCAAAATGTTGAAAGGCAAGAAGAGAGATATGTCCAGAAGCACTACTAAGTGTTAATTAGTTTACTCATTGCAACTATAAATAACAGAATTAGTGTTTATTTTCTCTAAAGCCACATCAAAGAGAATTACTTAGGGTTACCCAACAGTGGTACTGAAAAAAATATGGGTAAGCTTGTACCTACAAATATTAATGAGACAGATTTTCCCAGAAATAGGAACAAATTACTGGAGGGAAATTAAGCCTAATGGAGAGGGGGGTCTTTGAATGAATTGTCAGAAATGTTACTGCCATGGCAAGAAAACAGTGAAGACACCTTTTTCTTTTGTAAGCAAAAGCAATTTGTAACTAACTGAAACACTTTGCAACAATTTTCTTCTTGCTCAGGATCACAACTACTCATGAGTATTTCTGGATCCAGTATTAGAGTATGATTGGTCTTTAGCTGCCTTTACAATTGCATAGGCATTCCATAGCATAAAAATTGACCTATGGTCAATCTCCTGTGACCAAATGGAAGCTGAGGCTTGGGACCTTCTGAGGATGGAAGCAATACTGGAATGCAGACCACATTCAGGAGTAGACCTGTGGTCCCAGACCTTATGCACAGAATTTTGAGAAGGATAAGTAACATCCTGGATGTCTAATAAAATGAAAAAAGCAGCTAAGCATCTGCAAGGGGGAAAAAAAAGGCAATGAGGTAACTCAGGGAAAGCACAATGGAGAGGATTTGGACAAGACAAGTAAACTTTTTTTTAATAATACCATACTTGTGAGAAAAGAAGTAGAGTGACAAGTGAGGAAACTGTATGAGAGGTGAAAAATGAAATAGAAAAAGGAGATTATAAAGAAGAAAATGAGTACTGAAAAGTGGCAGATCAGAGAAGAGAAAAATGCAAAAGGAGAAAAAAAACCTAGAAAAAAAGGAAAAGGGTAGAATTCATTTGTCAGGTTGGTAAGAGCTGCTGGAATTACCCTTTTGCAGAAGGAGAGGATGATGGGCACAGCTCCTATTAAGCTTTGTCCAGAGCTACTGCCCGTGGTGGCTGTCAAGGGGCCATCAGCCCTCTCAGGGTGAGCCCAGCCCTGCGGGGCTGTGCAGCCCCAGAAGCAGCAGCCACGTGCGGTTATCGAAGCTCCCGTGGCACACTCCTGCTCCAAGTGTCAAGTCCTGTGCCTTAGCCAAGCTCTAATCTGGGCAATCACCTTCTGCCTACATAAATTTCACAGCAGTTTCCCTTGGAGGCATTTCAAGGCATGGCTCCTATTTGCAGAGCCACAAGGCACCCCCAAACACCTTGTTAAGGTTTTGATGCCCCACTGAAAGGAAGGCCAGTCCCCTTCCCTCTGGGGCACCCGCCCTGCTGCCCGTGGTGCTGAGCTCCCTCAGAAGTGTCCAAGAAGCAATCTCTTCAGTCAAACAGACAAGCAAGCACCCTACAACAGAGCATCCCAACTGCTCTGGGACCTCCTGTGTTGCCTTCCTGGACAGTGATACAGTTTAGAGGTGCCAAGATGTGTTGCTGTCTTGGGAACAGGCACCTCTGGGGCCAAGGTCCTGCCTGTAAGCTCAGTTCACTTCTTTTTGCTCACAAGGAGACAATTGATTTCTGCTGGAGGCCTGACTGCCCCTTGTTTGACCTGCAGGAAAGGTGTCCTGGAGTCAGCCCCTGTACATCCTATGCTATGTTCCCATCAGAGCTGGACATGGGAGCCCCAGGATGCAGGTATGCTCCTCATTTGGGCTCATGGGGCTCCTGCAGTGGGTGGCCACTCATTTTCTCTGAAAGACCAGTCAGAGAAACAAACACCTCAAAATCCACCATCCACACATTCTATGTGTTACATAGGACAATTCAGCACTGTGAGGCCACACCTCAACTCCCGTGCGCCTCATGGCAAGAAGGACATTTGCGGGCTGGGGCAAGTCCAGAGAAGGACAACAGAGCTGGTGAAGAGCCTGGGGAGTCATACCAGGAGTGTCTGAGGGAGCTGGGTGTGCTCAGCCAGACAAGGGAGACCTTGTTGCTCTCTGTAACTACCTGACAGCAGGCTTGGGGGTCAGTCTCCTCTCCCAGACAAAAAGTGACTGAACTTTTTTTTTTTTCCAATAGAGGAAATGCCCTAAAATTTCACCAGGGAAGATTAGACTGGTTACTAAAATTTTTTTCTTCAGCAAAATGTTTCAAGTAATAGAATAGGTTGCACAGGGAAGTGGTGGAAATGTCTCTGGAAGAGTTCACAAAATGTGTAGGTGTGGTGCTTAGAGTCACGGTTTAGAGGTGGATCTGGCAGTGCTGGATTAAGAGTTAGACTCAATGATCTTAGAGGGGTTTTTTTCCAACTTTTATGATTCTGTGCTTCTATAAAAGAGTTGAAAGAAACAGAAATGCCAGGGCCTGACTGCTACCTGTAAATCCAGTGTGTGGCCCTTTAGGTCATGCCTGGCTGCCTAGGAAAGTGGCTGAAACTATAATAAGAAATGGAGCTCATAAAAGAGCAAGAAATTTTATTTTCACATCTTCTGGAAATTTTGCTGCCTCCTTCTGAGTTCCCCATTGATCTTCTGGACAGTGACCCACCTTGCTAGGGCTTGGATGAGCAGAGAGGATTCTTGCCCTGCAGAGGTGATTCCTTCCCACCAAACAGGGCAGGTAGCCATGGGGAGCTCCTGCCAGGTGAAGCCATATCCATTTCTGGAGGCCAAGTCTGTGCTGCACACAAGTGGGGAGCCAGAAGAGCTGGTGTGGGACAGTCCCTGCATGGCTGGGTGGGAGAATGGATGTCCTGAGGAGCTGTGAGCAGAGGAGTGGGAAGCTGTAGCCAAGGCCTCTCCCTTGCCCACATGGGAGCACAACGCAGTTACGGCTCTGGCAGAGCAGAGCTGAAGCCGTGAGTATTGCGGACTTCCACACCACCACTCGTACATCTTTCTCAGAAGCCCATCCGTTCAGTGGAAGCAATGATTAAGGCAGAGCAGCTCCACATCCAAAGCAGAGAGGGCTTTTCTGCAGGTTGTTTAGAGCATGACACGGATGAGCACCATGAGTTAGCCACGAAGGGGGTACTTGCAATGCCTGGATGTAAGGGGAGAGGTAGCTCCAAACACTATTTTCACAGGTGCGGCCCAAGTGAAACAGCATCTGGAAGGGTGTGTGCAATTTCAGTAACTAACAGCCAGGAAAAATTGTTTTGAATTGGAAGCGAGACAAAAAATGGCTGGGATAACTGGGGAACTGAAGAGGCTGTCCTGTGAGAGAGATGAGAACAGGTGGTGGGATCAATCTAGCCAAACAAAGGCTCAAAGGGATTTCAGCTCATGTCTATAAATACTGCAACGTGGAAAGAGCTGCGGGACATGGTTAGCAGTAGGAAAAAACCCCAGAAACCATGCACGACTGCATTTGGAAATTAGAAGACATATCCAAACTCTTAGAAAAAGAAGGTGCTTGGAACAGCCTTCCTGTTAAAAAGCAATGGACAAATTCTTACTGTTAAAATAATGCAAGAAGCTTATGAAAATAGTAGTATGGTTTGGTGTTTTCAGAACAGAGACCTGAAACTGGTAACACAGAAGCTCTGCCATTATTAAATTAATGCTCTTAGATGTGATAACTCCAGAGGATCTGCAACCTGGAATAGTACTGAAAGTTGTAGAAATCTCTTACAATTTGTAGTAAGATGCTCTATTTTCAAATCCATGCAAATAAGATGGTCAGCAGGAAACTAATAATTTACTAGAGGAAGTAGAATTTTGTTAACATATTGATAAGACCAGCACTGCATGTACACTCTCTGGTTATGAGAGATCCATTTGTCCAATGCTGCACTTTTGACAGAATCAATTTTTAGATTCATTCCTCAAAAGTTATAAAACAAGTTTACTGCGACTTGCCAGTTCAATTATTTGATTTTGAATTTTAAGTTCTTAAATAGGATAGTGATAATTGTGCAATACACATAAGGAGAAATACTGCAAATACTGCATCCAGGAAAAAAAGCCTTGCTTAGAAAAATAATTGCGTGCCTGTATCACTGAGAAGATGCTCTTCAGAATCACCTGGTGATTTGTGGTGGCCCCTTTTATATAAGTAGCATGAGATGTTTTTCTTTTCACACACGTGAAATATCTGCTCACTCACAGTGTTTCAAATTAGGCACTAAATGAAGTTTCTGTTTGGGACTATGATTTTTGCAGTATTTTAGTAATTTTACCTCATTTGACAGTTCTCTTGCTCTGGGAAGTACAGAGGACTCCTGTTTAAGAGCTGTTACTCAGAAAACAGCATTACCAAGGGAAAGCATCTCAATATCCTATCTCTTGGCTGGGACTTGAGCTTCCCAGTCCTCAGCCTCACCCTGAGCTGCCAAGACCTGGAGCCAGAAAGGAGGAGGATCAGGGACAGGGGATGCTGTCACAGCTTGGGTAGGCGAAGTGAAGGTGTAAATCTGGAGAAAGCAAGTGGGTGATTGGTAGGGATGGGGTAGCTCCCAGCACGGACTGACCATTTGCCCCAGCTCCAGGCTGCTCCCTGCCTTGCCAGGTCTGTCCTGCAAGGGCAGCATGAGCTGAAGGTCTGCCAGGGGATGCAACCTTGTGCTGAAACTGGAAGGCAAAGGAGAGGGCACAACAGTTGAGGGCTTTCTTTCTGTGTAGATAGTGGAAAATAGGGCAGCTGTCATGCACAGGCTGCAGGGTAGCTGGGGCACTATCAGCTGTAACTGTCCTGTGTCAAAAGGATGGATCAGTCTGAAAGAAAAATGGAGATATGAAAACATTCTGTCATTGTGGAAAGCAAGGAAACAGTCTATCTGCTAAATGTATTTATTTCTATCTGTAACCTTTGACTATTTCAGCTTCAAATGAATATGAATTTTATAAAGCCTTTTTAATGGCAAAAAAAAATTGAGTTATTTTCTATAACACAGGGAAAGATGTTTTTCTTTTATTAAAATACAGTCACAGTAAAAATTCTTACTGAGTGTATGGTGAAAGCCCAGACGTGTATCTCAAAGCCAAGACTGAGGGTTATGTCCTGGGCTGTTTGTGTACTCTGGGGTATATTTTTTAACTTGTTATGCCCCTGCTTTGCCTGGGAGAGATCAGTACTGATCCATCTCACAGTACTGATCCGTCTCACAGTACTGCAAGGTTATGTTCACATAGACTGAAGTGTGCTCCAAGATCCTCAGGCATCAAGTGCTGTTTGATTCATTATTACTATAATTATTTTGTTTTAATTTTTGCTAACAGGAATACTGTAACTAGTGGAATGTAAGTGAATATTTCTAAATGGTGAGAGAAGCACAACCCATGGTCCATTGCAGGAAATTTTGTGAATGCAGATGAGGCAGACCATGAGGACAGGAGTCTCACAGCTGACCTGGCTGTGAAAGAATGCCTGTGAAAAGGAAGACATGCCATTTCTGCCATTTCCTCACTTAAGAAACAAGCATCCAAGGAACTGATAGTCAGAAATGCTTATGCATTCTGAGGAGGATAAATCTGGGATGATTCCCAGGAGTGGCCTAGAAGATGTTTCACCAGCCTAACCAAGTATAGCCTCCACGTATGAAGGCTATTTTTCTTGCGTGTATGTATAGCTGTATTTTTAAATTATCACACTCATGAATGTTCTTGAGGGCTGTCAATGAGCTACAGTTAAAGCAGAGAATTTTGCAGGCACCTGAAGGAAGTGTTTATGTGTACACAGTGTGGGGTCACCGCGGTTGCTTGGTCTCAGCTTACTGCTCTCTAAATCTGCGACCCATGCATGTGTTGCTGTGTTTCACAAACAAGTTGGAAGGCAACAGTGCTCAGGTTTCATGTGCTCTTAATCACTTCTGCCAAATTCCAGCCCTTTGTTTTCCTCTTCCCCCAGTGTGCCCAGGCTGTGGCAGGTCAGTCTCAGCTGCGGAGGGTGGGCAGGTACAAGTGAACTCTGCCTATATTGTGAGTGGTGAGACAGGCACCAGCCCCAGCCCAGAAGGTTTGTGACTGCACAGGCAGCACCCAGACTAATACTCCAGGGCAAATACTCCTGCCTTTCATCCCAGTTTAGCATGGGTTTGGGTGTGTTATAAACCCTTGTTAGAAGATTTATGTCATCCCTTGCCAGGATTATCTTCTGTCTAGCCACTCATGAGCTAAACTTCTCAGTCGCTGCTATAGTTTAAAGTGATGAAAATCAGTTTGAGATCCAATTACTCCAAACATCCCAGTACTTGGATTTTAGGTGCAACACCAGCTGGTGCAGCTCCAGGACAATTTTGCAGCTCTGGATGTGCACTGCAGAAAAAAAATAAAAATCAACCAACAAAAAGGAAGACTTTTCCACTTTGCTTCCCTAAACCTCTCACTGCAGTTTCAGAGCTGTGTTGCTGGTCCAAAGGAGATGCTGGGAACCTCTAGCTAGGAACAGAGGGAAGGCAGTATTGGGCAGCACGGATTTAGCTTGGATTTAATTTTTCTGGATCAGTACCCTAAGCTCTTTGTGACTACAGAGCCACAGATGTTGATAGTTGATAGCCCAGCACAGCTGAGCAGCCTGAATGACCCCACTGTGCCACTGGCTCCCAATCTCAAATTCCCACTGCAAAGAATCCCACAGGTCACAAGGAGAACTGAGCTCACAGCTGGGTGTCAGACAGTCCTGAGCCCTAATCCTGCTCTGACAGCTCCCTGTTACCAGACATGGTGTTACCTCAAGGGCACTGAGCATGTTCTGTCAGCTTCCTATCTGTAGAGCATAAAAGCTCCTCCAGACTGGCCTTTGCTCCAAGAAAACATCAAACATAATTAAACTGGCTCTTAAAAATACATAGTAGATGGAGCTCCTAGTCTTCCTAAACTATGTCCATTGGGAAGTCTTATTTAGTACTTTGTCAGCTTCTTAGGTGAAAAGTAAAGTCATTAATATCAACCCCGCTGGAGGCCCATTCACCCTGGATTGCTGTTATTTGACTACCTCAGAGTGGCAATGAATGGCCTGATCTGTAGTGACTGTACAGCACGTCAGTACTACCACTTGCTGTGTCTCAGTCTAATGCCTAATTAAATGCAGGGTGAGCAGGCTGTTCAATGCAGAGGGCACTGGGTCCTCAGACAGCCACCCTCAGGGCCCTCAGCTCCCTGCCCAGTCTGTGATTCCCCCCTACAGACCCGTCCTGAAGATGTCAGCTGTCCCCCTGCAGTGCATTTCTCCTCAGCTTTATTCCTCCCCAGGAGATGTGGTGCTGAGTAACTGGGAATGTGGGGTCCTTATCCCATTTGGCGATCTGCATCACCCAAGACTACTCTCCCATCACCAGCTCTGCCTGTTGATTGTCTGATCCTGTCTCATCAATGTATTGACATCAGCAGTGCCACCTGGGATAAAGTGGCAATGGGGTGATTGATAGATGCAGAGGTTCTTTCATCAGAGATGTGTCAATTAATCTCTTCCAGGGTGGAATTTCTGGGTCTCCAGTGCTGTTGTTGTGTTGAGATGGCTCACATGCCTGAGATGGCTCAAAACAAAGACTTGAACTTCACTGTCGTATTTCAATGAATGTTTAAACACCTGCTTTCCAAATCAACTTCTTTTCAAGATGATAAATATTTAACCCCTCCTCCAAATGGAGCAGTGGTCTCAAAAGAATTTCAATTTGACTATAGCTTTGTTTATAGGATATTTTCTTCTTTTAAAATCAAAGTTAATGCATCTCTTGGGTAGACTCAGGGTCTCACATTTGATATTAAATTAAGAAGTCTGGAGAGTTCATTACTTCTGGGGCAAATGGTAAAACTGCTCAGTTCTTGCACAAGCCATGAGCAAGAAAACTGCAGGGCCATTCAGTCTTCTTGCTGGGTGTGGGGGAGCTGCAATGATCCATGAAAAGAAGATTCAAATGTGTTCACCTTGTTCCAATATTTGTCAGCAAAATATGCAGCCTGCTGAGCTGTGGTCATGGGAGGTTACCAGGACCCTTCCTAGCATTTAAAAGCAAGCAGTGGGCTTGAGTAGTTATTTCTGACACAGAATACCATACTTTAAAAGCAGAACATCTGGTTTAGTTGAAACCAGCTGGGGATGACCTGAAGGCAAATCAGGAGTTGCATAATTACACTTAGCTTCTAAATGAAATTAGGGATTTAGTCTTGAAACCCTGTTGAAGCTCTCGCTCTACTCTGATCTCCTGCCTCTTACACCAGTTATATTATAATCCTTCACAGTGCAAACACTGAGCTAACCAGTGCTGGCAGAATTTCCTTCACAGTATCTGTACAGCTGCTTTTGAGTGGGGCCCACACTGTGCTGCAGAGGGAAGGCTGCATTCAAATATAAGAGGAAGAAAGGATGCTACACCCCAGCACAGTAAGGACATCTACCTTGAAGTGAGTCCAGAGGAGGCCATCAGGTTGATTAGAGGGATGGAGCACCTTTTCTTTGTGAAAAGGCTAAGAGAAATGGGATTGTACAGCCTGGAAAAAAGGTGACTCGGGGTGACCTAGTTGCAGCCTTCCAGTTCCTGAATGGAGCTTACAATAAAGTTGGAGGGAACTTCTGTAGATCAGGCAGTGACAGAACAAGGAGAATGGCTTCAAACCGAAAGACAGCAGGTTTAGGTTAGATATTAGGAAGAGATTCTTTACTGTGAGGGTGGTAAAACACTGAACAGGTTGCTTAGAGAATTTGTGGATGCCCCATCCCTAGAAATCTTTAAGGCCAGGTTGGATGGAGCTCTGAGAAACCTGGTCCAGTGCAAGTTGTCCCTGTCCATGGCAGGGGCTGGAACTAAATGATCTTTAAGGTCCCTTCCAGTTCAGGCTCTATGACTCCATGGTTTTATTTGCCTTTCCCCCAAGTGGTGTGTGAAGGATCACCTTGCTGTGGGGCAGAGGTGAGCGCCATCCTGCCAGTGATCTGATTTTTCACTTAGAAGGGCTTTCTCACCAGCTTGGCCTCCATGCTGCATAGCACCAAGAAAAGGTTGACTGTGGTCAGTTTTTCTTTTTTCTTTCCATATCTCTTGCCGTTCTTCCAATTAACACTTTCAAAATATGGAGGAATATGCTCCATCCCTTCCATTTTCGTCTGCTGACCCTTCCCTTCACTGCAGTGTTTTGCATAGAAGAGGCTTGATTTATTCCACATTTGCTTTGGGACATTTGTCTGTTTAATAACTCTCTCAGAGACAAAAGCAGTGTGATTCAAATGTTATCAGTTGGGCTCAGGGGCTGTCATCAGTATCAATCCTTTCCTCACATGTCTGTCTGCTGAGCCTACATTTTTATGTCAAAAGACACCCTACAACCTTTTTTTCCCTCTCTTTAATCCTCATCTGGCATTGCTCACGTAATTGGAGATGAAAATACCTGAGGTAGGGAAAAGCCAAGCCTAATCTATGAAGACAGTCTGAATCAAAGCTGCTTTTTCCTTCCCACTGGTTCTGAACCAAAACAAAGAATAAGACATCTTTCCATCTTATGTCGCACTAGTGATGAAGAATATTCTCTCCTATCACACAATCCCTCAATTTGCATCCCTCACTGTGTTTCAGGTAAAGAGTCGTATCCTTGTGATTGCAATATGAAGCTCCTCAATATCTGAGACCCCAAAATTTGAAAAAAAATTAAATTCTTTTTTGTTGTTGATAATCAGTAGCTAGAGCTGGACAGTTATGATTATGCAATTGCATTGTGAACATTGTGTGCTTGACTAATCAATCTTTTAAGGGAAAGGGAAGCAGTCCCAAGCGGAATGGGCTATTTGGACAAGAGCCACCAGGAGTGAAGTCAGCAGAACTGAGCAGTAACTGGGGAAAAGGTAATTCCAGCAGTGGGAGATCCTGGCCACCAACCCACTGACCACCTACTCAAAATGAACCCAACTCAAATGGAGGGAAGAACTGTGCATGCAGACTAATTAGCATGAGAATGAGAGATATAACTTTGAAATAATAGTTGTTATACTAATTAATGAAAATGTTATGTAATCTGCAACCAATGAATGCTGATGCCTTTGTTAAAATGTGTAAATAGCATAATGCTTTGATGATTAAGGAGCCAGCCTTTTATGAGTTATATCCCAGCTTCCTATTTTGCACAAAATAATAGCATTTTAGAATAAAAAATAGAAATACATCATCTTGCTGTGAATTGGTGCTGTGCATCTGATAACAAGCCTGTGTTTGGGCCAACAGCTGGAAATGCAATAGACATAAATGAAACTTCCTTGGTATATAAAGATAAAACTGACACGTCCACTGTGAATCTAAATAAACGTTCTTCAGCATTAATTTTTCAAAAGCAAAAAATTCACAAAGCATTTTTAATATAGATTTGCTTCTGTTCCGTATTCGAAAAATCTTTTTTACAGATTTTATTGGAAAGCAGTTATGTAATCACCTGCACCACATAAAAAATATGCAATTGTATTTTGGAGGACAAAATATGCTTGTTCTGGTAATAAAAACTGTCTGTCAGTAGAATTTTATACAGTGCAGCATGCAGAATCAGCCTTTTTTTAAGATGCCTTCTCCAGTACCACAGAGATATGTCCTTTATATAGCTGCAATCTCTGGTCAGCCTAACAGTGACCCCTGTTACTAATGCCAAATGTTTTGCCAGTTTGCGAGAAGGACCAAAACTGTAGCAGGAACTTGCGGAACTCTTGATATAACCTTGTAGACACTGATATCCTTCTGTGTGATGGGGCACAGCTTGAGACAGCCTAGCAAATCCCTTCTGAACTCTGTAACTCCAGTCTTTGTTTCTCCCTGTGCATGCTGCCATACCCTCACGTGGCACAGCAGAGAGAAGGGGGCTTTGTACAGGTTGCTTCCGATGCTCCCATCTGCAGCGCCAGTTTATGTCTTGGGTATCAGCTATGTGCTTCTCTGAGCTAGCATGCACTAGAGGAGGAAACAGTGATGAAACTCAGAGACAACCTCATGGCACAGGTCCCCAGCAGGTAGCTATGGCACAGAAGAGCTGCTCAGTGGTCATTATGTAAACAAATCCTACAGGGACTCTCTCTCTCTGCAGACTAATATTTATTTCTGTGGTTGAAGTACCACACCAATTAATCACATATTATTCTCTGGGACCGGGACTATTGCTAAGGAAGCACAACTGTACCTTTGCACGTGCTGCAGCAGAGCTCCCATCATGGCTGTTTCCAGGACACCCCAACAGCATGCCCATGCATGCACAGGACAATATTTAAACTAAGTGAAAAAATTTGGTGTAAGTACCTCTATATGCTTCTGCTCAGCAAAACCTTAAGAAATTGTGTAGGGCGGAAACATTTTGCCACTTTCACTCAAATTAGCAATATAAAGGACGAAAATTTTGTTTCTTTTTTCCTTCTTTAATGCAACAATATAGATGGTGCTAAATAAGCACTTGTCTTCATAGTACTAAAACAGGAGGTCAGATTTTAAGAGCTGTGCTTGCCCTTGTGTTTTTTAGAAGCCTTTTCTGTCTCCATGTTGACAGTGCAGCTGTTCATTGAAAATTATGCAGAAAGGTTAATAAAATCTTAGCTAGAATCTAAAAACGTATGGCAAGTTCAAAAGTTTTTGAAGTAAGCATGGATCATGTTGTTCAGATGCAATAGCTGACACATTTTTACCTTATGGCTGTAGTAATCAAGTGAAAATTGTAAAAAAAAAAAAAAAAAATAGAGGAAAGTAAATCAATCTGACTTAAGCCACATCCTGTCACAATTTCTCCTAATGTTCCATGATGATCCAAGAGGTTGGGGAATATAGTGTGGCTATCAACCAGTAGCAAAAATATTATCACATGCTTCAAAGCTACTGGCTGCCTTTCCTCTAACAAAGTCAGAGCTCTAATGTGCACCCTGATGAAAACAGGATGGCCCCTTTCAAACTGAGATGACAGACGAGGCAGTAAGATGAAACCAGCAGCAGCCAGCACACGCAGAGCTGCAGTAAATCTAAGGCATTAACAGAATGCCTCCTGGACTTCAAATCCTTCAAGGGCGCTGCACTTTCTGAAAGCACAGCAGCAGCACTGCTGCACCTCTGACCTTGCAGACCTACAGGCAGTCAGAGAAGCAACGATTCTGGTGATTTTGAAATGACTCATGCTCATGAAACTGTAACTTTTCACATGTTTGGGGAGGACTGTGTGGCTGTCGGTGGGCAGCTGGGGAGGCAGCCTGGTGCAGCCCGGGCACAGCCATACGATAGGGCTGCCCACACACTGCTGCAGGACTCCCTGTTCGGGATCAGCTAAGCTTCTGACACCGTCACTCACAGGGACGTGCTCCTGATGGGAGCTGTGCTGCAAACCTGGCTTGTAAACCAGGGGAGCAGCAACTAGTCTATAGGTCCCAAACCTCATGTCTTTCACATAGTGTATTAAAACATTTTTAGTTTATTAAAACTAAATCCAAGGGGAACTGCATGCTGTGGCTGGGTTTCCAAAATATTAAATCAAAAACCAGTTTGATGCAACACTAGAGCATGACCCAATATTTGCACACACAAGTAATCAAACTGATCTACAGACATGATTCATGTTGTTTTGGTTTTCATTTTGAAAGCTTAAAAATGGCTACTGATTCTGAAAACTAGACCTTGTAGAAAGGAAGATGTCTTACCTAATGTTCTTGTTCTGAGAACTGAGATAACTAAATTTGAACAAGGAAAACTGCATTTAAAAATATTTTAAGTGTCACATGTCTGGACTGCAGTACATGTCTGGACTAGATGTATTTATATGCATTGTGCTATTAACACTATTAGACAAATGAGCAACTGAGGCACAGGGCAAGAAGATTTGGTTTCAATTAAAACACCTGCATCTAAGTGTCTGAAGTGCAAGATGGCAACTGCTCAGTGTCTACACGCTCATTACAGGGGGTGGAGATGAGCAAGGGTCAGAAGGGTGACTGAGTTGGACAAATGCAGGATTCCACTTTGTGCTGCATCCCTGATTGCTCAGCTACACATCACAAATTTCTGAGAGAGCACAGCTACCCCTCCTGAAGGCTGGGCCATGGGCCTGGTGTATGGGACACGACCCCTGTGCTGTTCTACTTGCTGTACACACCGCTGACAGACAGTCTTGGCCTGGTGGCTCTTTGAAGTCACCTTCAAAAAAGCACCAACAGAGAGCCTGCTTGAGGTTAGACAAGATGCTTCTGTCACACCCAGCAGCAGTTTCATTCAGGGCTCTGTCCTCCTGCTAACATTCTGAATTTGTTTTGTGGCAAATAATGGACAAGCAGCAAATGTACAGATAGCCTGACTTTGTTCTGTCTTTCAGAAGGCACTAGTTCTATCTAGGCAGAGAAGGAGTATTTGAAGAATGGGCCAAAGGCTAAGAGGCTTAGTGCTGAAAATGTCTTGGGGAAGGACAGAAGAAAGCATATAACCTAGTTTTGGTGGAAAGTCAGGAACTACAAAGAGGTGTAACCATTTCATAGTGTAATTATTTCATACTGCATCACTCTTCTGGAGGATTTTAGGTCCAACAGAAAGGCTGTTTTGACTGAACACACAAGGGATGGAACTAACAACTTGATTTACCACAGCATTTGATTTCAGTCAGCAGGTTGAAATTACAGCCCTTCAGAAAACAAAGATACCTTGTGTCTACAAGTAACACTATGACCATTCATTTCTGCTTGGCAGAATACACAGGTCTCACCAAATCCTCCCCCCACTGCAGCATAGCTGAAGGTAACTCAGGTAAAACTTATCCATGGCACAAAGTACAAGGAATCTGCTCTGAGCTCATTCCCAATCCAGGTATCATCTCTAGACTGGATAGGCAGCTTGACTAAGGATGCATATCCTATATATAAAACACCAGAATGATGATGATCAGCCTGACTGGTTGCTGCCCAAGGTGTGCATGGTTTCCTGATGTTCATAGCCAGGAGAGTGAGGACACACAATGTACCAGGCAATGTGCCCACTACCAAAGAAAGACTAGTATTTTTTTTGCTTTCCATGCCAGCAGTAATCTATGTTTTGTTGATTCCTTGAAGAATACTTCTTGGATTACACCTATCCCTTTAATCAGCCACCCACCTCTCACAGTGCTCTTGAGAGCAACCAGCATGGTGTTTTCCCAACTGGGCACTTAGGATCGCTGTTGTTCTTCACCTTGATACATAGGTAAGACCATTATTTTCTCAAAGAGGAATCCACATCAGTACAACTTCTGTTCCCTTGAAATGTGCTAAACAATAGCTGTGTGCTGTAAGCTGCTGAAGGTATTTGTGCTAACTGTATTGTGCTAACTTGTATTTCTACCAGGAGGTTTAGGGGCACTATTAGTGAAGACAAGAATGGTCAAGTAGTAAGGGCTGAGATGTGATGACATCTAAGTTATCCAGGACATTAGTGCAGTGAGAGTCAGAAGAGTCTCCCTGTAAGGCAAGCATAGAAGATACTACAGTACAAAAGAGAGCCTTTAACATTACAGAATGATTTCATACAATTTTTCCTCTAACAACTGCAGGCCTGAGCACTGTGAACACAACTGAGAGCAGAGAGGTTTGCTCTCTTACACTTCTTACGAGACACAGCAGGTGAGTTTCAGTAACATATTCTCTAGGGATTAGATACTAGTAGCTACTGCAGGTGAAAAAGACTATTACTAACTAGCAGATTTCTGCTTTAACCATAGGCCTTTCACATTCATACCCAGGAGATGAACCACAGAAAACACATTTTATGTTAATTCGGTGTAGTCTGATTTTTCCATTTAATTTTGAATTAAAAAAAAAAGCCAGATTCTCTGCTGACAGTTGGAGAGCCACAATTCTGAGTGACAATATTCTGAGAATTAATTATCTTGATTATTAAATAAGCACTATTTTGGTCCAAAGGACTACTACTCCATTGTATTAGCCAGAAAAGAAAGAGAACAGAAAATGTGCAAACTTCTCAACACTTTGTCAGTCTGTGCTTCTTGTATCCTGAGCATCTGGGAATGACCCATGTACCAACAAAGTGCTCCAAATCCAGCTCAGATGCTCCAGCAGTTCCCTGGTTTTTGGCATCAACATCTAGAAGAGCCAATTCCCAGTTCTGTGTTCCTGCCAATGTCATTTAAGTAAATACTTTTTGTCTGATGTATGATACAACCCTTATCCTATTTCTTAAGCTTTAAACATCAGATTTCATTGTGTTCCCAAAGTGGTATATACAAAAATATAATAGCTGGCAATGGCTGGTTTTTAAGCAAAAAAACCCCAGCTGGTAATGGCTGTTTTTCAAGAAAAACTTGCAGTCCCTCATCTAGTCCTTAAGTAATAAATTTAGAATTCATACTGCACAAGTAACCAAACTCAAGATGATTAAGCTTAAGGGAGGAAAAAGCACACACATGAAGTAATGGCTCAAGAATTTCACTCCAGAGAAACTCCAAAACCCCTTTAGAGCACAAGGAAAAAGGCCTTAAAGTGTATTTGTTGATACTAATAGATAAAAAAAAAACAACCCCGCAATAAATGTAAAATATCAAACTTCCTAATATCAGGCACTGTTTATAGATGGGTAAGTCCTGCAGTTATTACTTAAAAGTATGTTAGAGAAAAATTTGAGTAACTCATAAATTACTAGTTTCTTTTAGCAGGTTACACCTGCAAATACTGTAAAATTCAGCATAAAATAAAATTTATCAGGAAAACAGCCCACTAATTTTATTTGGGCAACAGTTCTATTCCTCAACATGTATCTGAATTGTTTTCAAACCTGTGATTTCAAACAACCAATGTTTTCTTTTTTTCCAAGCACAATATAGCAGACAAGCCATAGCAATTTGGCAATTAAAAAAAAAAAAACCAAAAAAAACCCCAAACCAAAAAGGCTCCTTCACAACTGGATAAACATCCTCAAACTTTAAAAGACTGTCTTAGACTTGTCAGGCTAAAGTCACTGACAAGGTAGCTAAAACACAGAATTAAACCTCCCCAGCTCACATTGGAGTTCTTACTACCCCATCCTTTCCATCTTCTCACTCACAAGAAAATTCCAGGCAAAAAACAAAATACATAGCAACAGGAGTCCTCACTGTAGTGCTAGAGGATAACACTGGTCCTTTTAAGAGACAAAGGCTGAGTATCATCTAAGCTTCCCTAAACCATTTTCACTTTTCTATAAATAAAGCTGCTTATCACCGTACTTAAGCTTCAGGAACTTTAATTAGACCAAGAATTCCTCTAATGATTAGATAAAGGCTGTTGCAGTGGACTGCTAACAGTCTTAAAAGCAAAAGGCTCTTCCCTCCCTTTTCCTCCTTACAAGAATCTTAACTGGGAAGGTAACCACTGTCAAATAAAAAAAGCCTCCTTTCAAAAGCATATTTTAACCTTCTTGCTTATGAAGTGGAAAGGATTATATACCTCAGCTCACCCTGCAACTAACAATTCCAACTTTGCCTCAGCCTTAAGGCTGAGAAATCAGATAAACAGTAAACCCCAAAACAAAGCGTACACCAGGTAACAGTTTGAAATGCTGAACTCTTCAGATGCTTTAGGAGAGAGAAACAAACTTCTAAAGTATCCTGAACTCCTCTTTGCAGGACAAAGATTTACATCTGTATAATCCAGGTTAAATCAGAGCATTCACTGACAAGAATTAATTATTTAGAACTTGTTATAGAATGTTTATTAATGATCCCATGTTTGTTTGACCTTGAAATGTTGCTGGTTTATTGCACTTGCCTGCAGCAGTAGCTGTTTCCAAGGAGGCTGCTTAGCAGCAGTGAGATCTGCCAGGAGGACGGGGTGTCAACATTCTTACTCATTGTGTTTACTCAACAGCACAATCCAACTTTCCAGAGACATGAAACTACTGCGATTTGACAGTGGCTATTTACTGCTTTGTGAACTTGGCCAGGTGGCCAAAGTCACTTTTAAAGTGTCTAGAGATATATTTTTAAACCTGTGCCGCAATCAGCACTTAAAAACCACACAGTTTTACACTAGTTGGGTCAAATTAATTTTATTATGCTTCATGATGAATTGCCACCAGTGCAACATCCTATTCACTGTACATTTCAAAATTCACATACTAAAAATTTCAGTTTGATAAATGGAAAACTGAATGATTGAGAAGTTCTTACGAATTCCATACGTACAAGTGGCTAGCTGATATTGTCTATGCACATAGAGTGTTGAGATACAAGAGCCTCATGCTAGTTTGTTAATTGCTAAGGCTATCTGGACAGTCAATTAACCAGAATATATAAGAGGCCTTCATTACAATGTTTAGCAACAATGCACCAGTATCATGAAATGCTGTCTTCTGCTTGGAGTGCAAGTGGCAGAGTGCTGAAGCATGCAGCTATGACTAACTTAACTGCCATCACAGTCTGTATGCCTGAAATTTATCATGAATGAACACACTTGAAAGTAAATATTAACCTGGACACCACAGGTGTGAGTGTTCTTTTTATATGAGAAATAGAAAACCCAAAAACTTTCTTTGGCCAGTATCTACAAATCAAGGTTTTATTCAATAATGCAACTTCGTAGCTCCCAAAATCCAGAGCAGAAATTTGATTAATGAACTGTGATGCTTAATTATTAACTATATTACAGAAATTCCAATTCTGGGAACATAACAGCTAAACATATCTAGTAAGTAGCATGTTAGGAAAACCTCTAGGCCCCATCTGCTTAATTTTAAAATGCCCTATATGCAATAAAAGTAAGAGTGCAGTGCTGAAGTTATATGAAAGCCATACAAATATTCTCCTTATACACAAGTTGCTAACTCCACTGCCATTAGCTACACCAGGCTGCACTTGCACTTGATCCAAAGCTCAAGCCATTACAGCAGCAAAGCTAGCAGGAAGTGTTTCCAGCAGCAGAGGCCAATGAGAAAGTTACTGCAAGAAAGTGAGACCACTTGGCAATTTTTCTTCCTCAAGTTATGTGCTTAAATTACTCTTGGAAGGAAGTTAGCATCCTCTGAATAATTTAACTACAACCTTACCTCTCCCACTACTTTTCAGCAACTTTCTTTTCTCCTCCTACAACTAAATTAATTTGCTAAAGACTAGGTTACAACCGTGTTAGAAATCCAAGCCGTATCATGCAGGTCCAGCCTGTCAAGATCAGGTCAACACTGGGTTTCAGTCAATACTTTTCTGATAACTTAATTTCGTTTGTTACCCTGACTACAGTCAAAGACCCAGGACACTATGTATTAAGTACGCTTCAAACTAACTAAACATTCTGTGTCAGATAATGTGGTTTTTAAAAATATTTTCTACCTGAAAATTACAGTAAGTACAGTAATTAATGCTGCAGATATTAAATACCCACTTAGCATAGATTATGATTTCATAATAGGCAGATGTGCCAATGTTTACTGCACTACGTAGTACAATGTACATAAATGTGCAAGCTGTGAAATGAAAATCCCACTTTCTGTCCACTTATTCAAATACTATTCTTGTGAATCAGGTTCTTGATCTTCATCACAACCCTTGGTCTTAAAGCCAACACATGAAGACAAAATACTGCCATAAAGTTCAGTACTTATCCATAGTGTATAATTCTGAGTTAATGACTTTCCAACCTACAGGATGTAGGATTGGTGTTTCAGCATCTGCTGTGTACCATAAAGCAAAGACTGCAAAGTAATACCACTTGTATTTATTAGTACACCAATGTCCTACAAATTTTAAAAAGTAATTAAATGCTATTGAAGCAAGCCTTAAATGCAGCCCTTCAGCCTAAAAACCACAAAAATTTGATTTAAAAAATAGATCAAACTGTAGCAATTGCCAGCCTCCAGTACAGCCCCCAGTAATTTAGAGATCTTCATTTTGAAAGTAAGAGCAGGGAAGAAAACAAAAAATCCCAACCAACAAAACCCAATGCCCCAAAAATCCCCCATAAATCCTCCCCAAAACCCCAAACCAAAACCAACCAACCAAAGTTGAACTTGTTTGCATCAAAGTTGCCTCTACCACTATGGCAATACAGACCCACCCTGTTTAATTTCAGATAGAGGTCCCCCAGTTAAGAACTTAATAACTTCTGCTGTTCAATAGCAGTCAGTACTATAGTCAGGGCAAGGTAATTTTCACAACTAGCTGTGTATTTCTGCAGTGCTTTTGTGTTATGTAAAGCATACTGCTAAGATTTGAACTGCAATGTTTTGATGTATTTGAAACCATGCAATAGTACAGACCAGCCTCAACATTCATATAACATTTCATTTGAAATCAAGGGGCTAAATAAACTAAGAGCTGCATCACTTAAAGAACATAGTGCTATACTAGGCTTTAATAAGAAAATTTAGATACAGAAAAAGTAGGGTATGAAAATAGTGTTTTCCTTCTTGCATTATAACTAAATTACATTAAGGTTTTTGTCAGTCTCACATATTATATTTAAACTCCCTTATTGATGGAATGGAAAGTATTCACATGTACATGATCATCCAGGTGTAAACTTGCACACATTAACAGGGAGTAGCTTTGTAGAGGATTATGACAAACCTTTACAGATTAAATGAGGTATTGCACAGATTAATAAAAAAGCAGAAGGCAACAAAAATATACAGCAAATTGGTAGAACATTTACATGATAATTTTACAGAATCCATAGACAGAAAGCAGTGTTTAGTATATCATTCACCTTAAAAAATATATATATAATAATATATGATCAATCATCCCATTCGTCATCATCCTCAAAGTCTTCTTCATCGTCTTCATCTTCATCTTCATCTGTAAGATAGGAAAAGCAAGTCACTTGCATACACAGAATTAACATGATAAAAGTATTACTAATTTCTATCACAATTTTCTGAAAAGAGAACAATCAGTTCAAGGTCGTCATGACAATACATTTAGTAATATTCTATTTTAAACATGACATCCAGTTCAGATAGTTACTAGCTGGAAGTTAAATCTAATTTGTTGCTTTACTCTTTTCTTCTGAAAGGAAAAATGTGTTTTGTTCTGGAGAAAAAGAATCAGAATTTCTCATTTAACAGTTACTATTTATTACTGTTTGTTAAAGAATGTGCAAGTTGACAGCTTGTTCCAGACTGGATGTTAAACTTCAGGAACAGATTAATTTCTGAAATGTAAGAACTGATTCCCTAGGTTTGTTACATAATAGAATTTTGCTTACTTTACAAGCGGTAAAAAAACAGCTCTCCAAAAAAGGTCTGGTGAGCTAAAGACCATTGTGGATACTGGAATATTCAAAGCTGTGTAATGAACATCAACTTCAAACTCAATGCTTGTTGACTTTATTCAGCCTTCCACTTTTTTTATATGCATCATACATTAAAAATGTACCCTGATAAAATTAAACTACTTATTTGTTGGACAAAAGCATTTCCTTCCCATAGGAAAAAACTGTAAGGGAGCATTTAGCTCCCTTCAGGTATTTAATTTAAGTACCAAAATTGGCAATTACCACATAGGGCAGCATATCAACAACCCATACTGCACTTCGTCAGATGCTCTGTAGACTGCATATCCAGTTCAGATATCAAGGCAAGCTCTAGAAATGTATCAAAGCCTAAGCAGAACAGATGTACCCAAACAGCTGCACTGCAGCTACTGAACTGCATTTATTACAAGCTGGCATTTGAGAAATGTAAATCCTCTTGCAGCCCTAATTTTTCCCAGCACTTAAGCATGAAAAGTTGATGCAGTCCTGGTAGACGCCTAGTCAAGTAACACTGCTCCTTATCCAGGAGGTGGCAGCCAAAGCCCACCAGAACTGACAGGGCAGGAGCTGAATAATGGCAAGAGATTTAGCGTGAACAAACAGAAAGCCTTGAAAACTTTCTTCCAAAATATTTTTACCACTTATTTAACCAGACAGCTAGTAAAAATAAGTCAGTTGCAACAACAACAACAAAAAAGCTTTTCTAAGGATATGAACCTCGCCTAGTAACTTGGTTGAGGATTACTGCGAATTGCTAGACACCAGTAATTCAAAGCAGCATGAAGGAACCATTCAGCCCATCACCAGGGCACTGCCGTGAGAGCAGTCTGCCCTGCACTATTTGCTGGAATCTATGCTTTTCTCCAGCAGCATTTTATGATAAACTGAAGCGTTAACTTTTGAAAATCTGACACTGTGAGGTCAGAAAAATTTCATCAGACGCACCTGAAGAATGAATGGCTTTGCTCCTTTTCTGCATAACTTCCATTAAAGCACCCACAATCCCTGAGGTGGGTGCAGGTGTAGGTGGTGCACTTTCCTGACCATCAGATACCTTGGAAAAGGGGTTACAATAGAGAGATGCAATTAGCAAAACAGAACCTCTGTATTTTGAGACAAACTTCCTTGTATGATTAATGAGTTTATTTTCCACCAGAAGAAATTATGGAACAGCTTGGTCCCTAAGCTCAAACTGCAAAATCTTTAGTAAAAGAAGTCAACTTTTTAACCATATAACAGAACTGTAGTTAGCCATACACAATTTAAATATTTCAGCTCTGATGAAGTGAGCACTCAACTAAAAGAAAGCTTCTTAATATGACTGTACAGGCATGACTTGTGTGGCTGTATAATCATTATTTATCTTTGGAATACATCACAAAATATTTTTCATTGTTTGCGTTTGTAAACCGAATCTGCTTTGGGCTGGTAATCCCTTCTGAAGTAATTAACTTTGATAATGCCTACCTCTAATGGCAAATAAATATGAACATACCCTTACACTTTTTACAGCAGAAGCCTCAAGTGCAGAGGATTGGCAAATAATAAGTATCAACAGGCAAAATAGTTTTTAAGAAATTATTTTTAAGATAATCAGTGGCATCAGTAAGAAACAGCAATAGCCTGTTCTGCAGCAGGGACAGCTATGGCATCTCTTGGGGGCAGCACTCGTCAAAACACAGGCAGCCACCTTCTTACAGGCCTCAATATTTGCAGAAAACAGGTCCATTTTTAGAAGAAAATAAACTAATAAATGTAGTGTTTGCCTTCCACTACCATTACTCTTAAACTGATCCCCTGCAGTTTAGATCATTTAACTGAATAGTCAAGAAAGCAGCAATCTTTCATAATCCTTGCAAAAATTCTGTACAGCCAGATACTATGGCATCTTCATTGTAGGATTTATAGATTTAACTCAAAAGTGGGAAATGAGTTTGAAAGGGTAATTTCATGCAACAAAACTCATCTGTAGCAAATATGTGTTCTTTGCATTTTCTTAGTACTACTTCTGTTTAGTCATTGCTTCAGAAACTCTAAAACTTACAATCCAGCCCCCAAAGCAGGGCCACATTTTACTGTTCACACTGCATTTGCAAGTCCCAAGGGGAACTGGATGAGAAGCAGCTTTTACTCACAGATTTCAACTGTATACCCTGTCGTATCTGGTCTAGCAGTGCATCTCTTCCTGAGCAGGACACTGGTCGACTGTTCTGTTCTACCTTCTTTAACTGAGCTCCTTCTCTGATTTGATCCAAGAGCGCTGCTTTGTTTCCCGCAGGAACCGGAGGCTGGTGATCAACCTCTGCAGGAAGGCCTGGCGGCGGAGGAGGACCAGGAGGGGGTGGAGGAGGCGGAGGAGGCGGAGGAACAGAGGAGGCAGTGGCGGGTGGCGGCGGGGGCGGAGGAGGGCCGGATGGCGCGGATGAGGAATGCACTGGCGGTGGGGGAGGATACATCCGGTTGGGAGGAGGCGGGGGCACAGCTGCACCAGGTCTGGAGGGAGGTGGGGGTGGAGGTGCTGCCGTGGGAGCCCTGGAAGGAGGTGGAGGTGGTGCCCCTCGGCCCCGAGCAGGGGGAGGAGGAGGGCCCGAGCTGTGGGGAGGGGGAGGTGGAGGGGGAGGGGGTCCTCCTCTGCACGGTGGTGGCGGAGGTGGAGCTGAAATGAAACAAAACAACTTTCAATTACCTGCTACTCAATAACCGTAGGTCCTTCAGAGACCAGCAGAAAAAGAACACAGGCTGTGCCTTGCCTTTTGCAAGGATCTCTGTGCCTGTGCAAATTTCACCAATTCTGGATTAAAATGGATACAGCTGGATATAAACTATGCCTATAGGGCAAACCAAGCTACACATAGCCTATGTCAGTTTTGTATTTTGTAAAAGAGTCAACCACCGCAGGAAGCAGGTGCAGGACTTAGAATGAGTGATTAAAGTTCAGAAGAATCCTGTACAATTTTGTTGAGCTAGGACAGAACAAAAGAGAAAAACTCTTCAGAAAATGCACTTGAAGTGAAATATTGAATTTCCGCTTTCTAATCTATCCCATTATTTCATTAAGTAATTACAGAAACAACCATTTTTTAAAGCACTATCTTCTAGTAACACCCCCCCCCCTCCAATGCATTATAATGCAGCATAAACTGACTCTTAGTCTCTTTTACTGAGAATTACTTCTAACAGTATTTTCGTGGAAGGGTCTGTCAAAAGGAACCAACTTTAGGGCTACACACAGGATCATTTATCTGTGAAGTGGCCTTGAAATGCACTTGATCTACTAATGGCATTTTAAGTAGCACTGTTTCATTTCCTTTTCCATTAAGCATCTAATGCCTCACAGTACTTTAGGTTGTGTGGTTGCTACACATAACTACTTAATAATCCTGGTGCCATCATATAACTAAGAAAATTCATGGTTGATTTCACATGCCTTTATAATAAAAAGGGTGTAACACTTAAGAAGATACTTCTTTACCTCTTCTATTATCCCCTTCATGTTACTGGCAAAGAAATCAGACTGGCTGCACTGGCATAGAGAAGGGAACATCCATAAAAATGGGATTTTGGGGAAGCAGGAGTCACTAGTACCTCAATGTCTCCTTCCCTGCTCATCTTTAGAAAAAGATACAATTCTTAAAAGCATGTATTATGTTCTTAAGTTCCACGAGCTTCTGGTTTTTTTCTACCCCTTCACAAGAACTACACAGAGAGAACTGCACCTGAAATGCCATGTATTTTCCAAGAGACGCCCTGCTAACACTCTGGATTTTTGACTGGGCTGGCTGCAGTTCCGCGCAGGGCCGCCGGAGGGCGCGATTACCCAGCGCACCAAGGCGCCAGGCACTCCGGGCGGCGTTCGCGCTCCGAGGCGGTAACGGCACTCACGGCCCCGAGTCTGCGCGCACTCGGCATTTCTAACACCAGCCTTGGTTTCCTCTCGGGAAAGGGTTTATTCGCATTGTAACTAGAGAGATATGCCACATCCAATCTGTGGGAACAGCATTCTGCCTGTCTGAACTCAGCTGTAGTGAATTGACAGAGGAACAGCAAGGAGTGAGTGCTATTAACTTACCCTCCCTCCCCCCTCAAACAGATGGTACAAGAAAAGCAACAAAATCTTATGTTTTTTAGTAAATGTACACTAATCTGTAGACCTATATTAACAATAAAATTTGTATAATCATCTATAGATGGTACTGTCACCGCAAAAAATAACCACCTGTACCAAAACTAGGGAAAGAGCAGGGAAAATAGGAAAATAATTTCCATCTCAGCAGAATAGCTTTTCTGCAACACTCTAGTCAGCATGCTAGCAGGATGAATATGTAAGCACAGAAATTCTTGCAATAAACACAGAAAAATGTTTTTCAGTTGAAAAAGAACACTTCAAACATCAGTCAAGCCCATACATCAAATAACGCAATTGTGGATAAACGCACTGAAATATTTTATCTACCTCTACAAAAAGGCACAGAGGTAGATTATCCTCATGCATATTAGAGATGAGGCAGTTTTTCTTTTAATTGCATACATGCAAATGGCCATAATGTGAAGTTAACACATACAAAATAGAAAAATAGGCATTTTAACAATATTTTAGGCTAGTCATAAGACTCCAAGGCAAGTCTCCTCAATCTAGTTTTAAAGTTAGCAATATGGGATCAACAACCTTGTAAATATTTAAACAGAATTAAGATTCTATAGAGAAGCAGACAGATTCCTTACTGAGAAAACAATTCATAATTGGGAATTTTGTTTGCAATTTAACACAGAAGTTCAAACATAATTTTTAATATTGCATTCAAACAGGTGCAGACTAAGGTATCATCTAGGAAAGAAATCACACAACAGCATGAATACTTTGAAGCATATGCTTAGATGCCAGCTCAAGTACATACCGCTCCATGGAGGGGGTCCTAAGAAATAAATGTAACAAGTCACTGTACCCTGATTCTGTATCTCTTCAGTAACTGAACAACTCATTAACTGCTTTCAAACCACTATAATTTCACCTTAGATAATTTTTCTCTTGAGAAGAGCTCTAAGTAAATTTTTTAAAGTTTGACACTGGCAGTGTAATTTTAAATTGACTTACTGTCTTCCACTAGATAATGCATCAGCTGAGGTCACATTTAAAGGTTACACAGGCAGCAGCTTATTTGAGAACTTTTTCCCAGCAGAAGCATGCTCAAAATTACTATTTTTAATTTCAAATTAGAAAAAACCCTAACTTTAAAAATATAAACATTGCAGGTGTGTAGCTGTTCCAAGGCTCTCAACAGTGTTGCTAGTGTAAGCAGGCAGCATACACACCTGCTAGCCTACCACCACAGCATTATGTCTTCCAACATTTTCATTTATTTAGAAGGTTAAGATTATAAATAAATATTTAACCTACAGAGTCTGAAAAGACTGTATCAAACTGTGTAGTTTTGCATTCAGACTAAGTGCTACTGGAAATTACTTAATTGGCATAAATATCCTTATTCCTCAGGGACAAGTACTCTCATGGGTCATGCCTGAACATTTTTACATAAGTGCATGGAAACATGATCCTGTGCAACTGCAGTGTCATGAAGCCCAGAAAAGAGAATCAAAAACTGCTCACCATCAACAATTTCTACTCTAATAGTTAAAGCAAAAAATACCCTGTTAATTTTTACACGGAAATAAAAGGAATCCCACCTTGTCTGCGCAGTTCATTTTTAACAGCTTCCACGCCTCCTGTTTTTTCAATGAAATCATATATGACCTTTGAAGTTTCTTTGTCTTTTAGTTGAGCCTCTGAAATTCCACATAGATCAAATAGATTTTTCAGTTCTGGGTCTAAGTTGTTCACCTGCAAATCAGATACATTAGTTTTAAGTAGCTTGGAATGTGGAGATATTTTTAAAACATCATTTGTATTAGGGGGAAAAAATATCCACAAACCATATAGTTAAAAAGGAACAGCAAGGTGACATACATGCCTCCGAGTCGGAAAGTATGACTTGGGGAGAAGTAAGTACTCTGCATGAAAAATTGATGGTTTTGAATATTCCCCCCCCGCCCCAGTCTCCCCTACCTTCCTTCTACTCCAACTGTTTACATCACATCATAAAATCCCAATTTATAACTATTTAATCATACAGTTAACTTGTTCTTCAATGCAAATCTTTCATGCAAAAAGTCTCTAAAGATTAAATTATTGTCTTCAGCAACTTATTAAATTACTTACATCAAAACCTGTGTTTGGATCCCAACCAACATGTCCAATGTGTCTAAAAAAGCAGAAAAGTCCATTTAATCAGCATAAAAAGGATCTTGTTAACTAAAATAAGAGGACACCAAGATAAACAGATACCAGCTTCTAAGCAATTTATTCCTCAGTGCCCCACTGGAGAATGGAATAGTAAAATATCTTTACTTCCACTTTTTGTCTCAGGTCCAGAAGACCAAGTGGAGAACTTCTTTCCTTAGGTTACAATCTGTGGCAAAATATGAAGGCTTCATGCCACACTGTGGTGCATATGGATAATGACGGAAGGACTGCACAGAGATCAGAAAAATTTAGCCTTTACATAGCCCCTGGACCTTGAGCTATTGCCAAATTTTTCAGTGCCATGCAGCTGGAAAACCTCTTCCTCCCAGTCACCACTGTGTGTATCAACCATTCACATCTGGCAAAGATAAGTCAGGACTGTTTTCAGCTGTCATCTTCCTAAGCTTCTAGCAGCCATTTCATGTGGCTGCTGAAGTATTATTTTATGTGATGCTATAGAGCCAGTTAGAACACAGATGAGTTTTGTCCCCCTCCAAGCTACTTCAAAATACTGCTATTGGATATGGAAAAGAGAACCATCATGTCACCATGTTTTGTGACATGGACTCCATGTTTTGTGATTCTTTTCACATATGATGACTCTAGAAACAAGATACAGTTTTCAGGAAGTTTTAACTCAGAGTTACAAAAAATACCAGGTGAGCTGTTTGTAGCCAATGCAGTCTAGGCTAAACTTGATAAATTACTAAGATTGCTCAGCTGCTGTTAAACAGTGCCTTGCACAAAGGACCTTGTAGTCTTGCTTGGGTCTGTTTTTATCAGCAGCACAAGTTTTCTTCATTAAAATACTGAAGTACAATGACCAGTTTTGGTTTTGGTATAACTATGACTAGTTAACTACTTATTTTAAGAAGCAAGAAAAGTAAAAAGTTTGGTTTAAAGTGAAATTATGCCATAAAAAAAGAAGAAAACCAATGAAGTCCCTATTTTCCCTAATTATTTAAATGACTTTAACTACCAAAATATGGGATGATTAGTTTACAGAATTCTGAAAACTAAGATACAGCTTGCTTCACATAAATTAGACATGCATTTCCTAACAGCTCACAGATGACCACTAAGTATTAACCTGGCATATGCAAATCGACATTAGTTTACCTCTAATATAATCTTACCCACATATTTGTGCACATCTGTGTGACTTGGGATGCTCTTTTAAGAGGCTGTGAGAATACAACTCAATTTAGTGCACTTAATTGACACTGAAGTTTTATATGACATAGTTTTAGCATTATTTTTTTTCACCCTTCAGAGTAAGATAAATTACTTGTACACACTGACTATAACATGTTTTTCAGATCTTTTCAATGCAAATACATACTTATCAGGTAACACCAAGTCTTATGCTACTTAGAAGAATTTATACAGTAATAAGTTACATTCCTTTTGAGTACAGATTGTTGGTTTTTTTTCCTCAAAACACTGAAACTCCAAATCTGTCTAACAGAAGACATTCAAAAATTTTATCTACTGATTGCAACTTTGATTTGGCATAAACAGTGACCCTGTTATCTTCACAATTACCATAGCACAAGTGATACAAGTTATCCTACTGGCTTATTTGCCTAACAATACCAAATGCCAGTTTCCATATGTTTGTACAAAATCAGCAGTTAAAGTATGATGACATCAGCAGTACATTGTAAGATGACATATAGCTGTTGCACTCTACAGGAAACTTAAACAGACCTCAAGCCAAAAGGACTTTCAACAGACTTCTTTCATAAAGGTTCAGCATTTACAATTTAATGTTACATTACATGATACTGGAACATATCTTTTGTTTGAATGTCATTAAATATTTTATCACCTTACTCGCAGCTTCTCTAAGTGACAATGATAGATATCATAAACAAAGTCTCAGAGCAATTTTATATCTATGCTGGTGCACATCCCCTTCCACAAGTTTCAAACAGAGGCCTGACAGGGTAATGCAAATTTTGTCCATATATGCTCAAGTCTTTATCATAACAGTGACCAGCTCCTAAGCGCTCTTCATTTTTGCTTTCCTCTTCCTTCTTGTCTGTATTTTTCTGTTCAAGTGACACTAACAGATGCAGTACTTAAGTAATACTCAGATCAATAAGAACAGGGTTGAAGCCTGAATTTTCTAAGCAGACTCTGTTTAGGGAAGTGTTTTAGCCCACATCTTCTATGCTCTATCCACAATCCATTACACAGAGGACTGTCCCAAAACACTGTGAGGTAATGTTACTGTATCTAGTAATGCCAACATTACTTTAATGGAATTATATTCTGGGAAAACACATCAGTGTAATGATGCAACATAGCACTTCAAAAGAATAAGAAATTCACTTGGTATGTAAACATCACACTGGTTTTCTCATGCTTCACAGAAACTAATCTCTCCTGTAACTAACTCAAGATCTAAGTTCCTATTGCTTCAGCAAATAAAGTACATTTATTTTAAAAGAGAGACGATTATTACAACAATTAATGTTCAGGAAAGCAACAGTTAATTGAGTAAAGTGACCAAAACCAAGTTTCATGAAAGTGAAGCTCAAAGTGGTACGTCATGACTACTCCAAAAGATTAAAGATACGTAAGAAATGACAATAGGAAAAATTTCTGAAGGATGCATGCTGTACTTTCATCACAAGATACATGTCTTAGCCTACACAACACAAGTTTGTGAACAGAAAGCCAAAGATGAAATCATGGCAAGTAACTTCTGCAGTTATGACAAGTCAGGACCCAAATGTATATTTCATGACAACACACAGCAAAATACGTGCAGGTATAGGAATCACAGTGTTAAAGAGTTGACCACTGAGGCTGAATAGGAGTCTTCACTGAGATGACAACTTCAATAAGGCATCTCTATGCAACTTAAGTTTTTTCTAAGCTGATTTTCAATAACAAGTTACTTTTTTTTTTTGTTTACAGCTACAGGAAAATCCTCATCTGTGTATAAGCTAACCTTCTTTTAAACCCCACAGGATTCAAGCTAGCATTTGCTTAGTTCAGGTTACACAGATTCAAGAGTTGGCCATTTTCAAGTGTAACTGACACACACAAAAAAAAAATCAGAAAAGCAAAAATGCCAACATCCCTCCCCACCACCCCAACCACATCTAAAACCAAACTCCCACCCATCCAAAACCAAACTCAAGAACATACTTACTGGAAATTAGATGGAGTCCCAATATCTGCCTTTGTCAATCTTCTCTTTTTAGTTTTTCCTTTCTTCTTTTCTTTGGTGTATGGAATATTGTTGACTTGTGGAGTATAAAATCTGTTAGTTGTTATTTCTGGGTTTTTGATATCAACAGTTGCCATTGGTAGATTTGGGCCTGTGAAAGTAAAATACAGGATTTTTACTACTGTGTTTCACCAATGCCACATTCAATCCACAAATTTTGGGAGTTGTTTTTGACCTGTAGAATACTCATAACTCTAGCTGTAGCTCCACATGCATCCAGATGGGCTCTGGATGTCAGATGCATAAATTTAGATATTTGATTAAAAAAAAAAAGTTGCTAGAGCAGAGCAAACAGGAATATTTTCTGAACTACAATTTGTTTTTTGCAATATGCACAGAACACATGGAATGATGAGACACATTAAGATACAACATAGCTACAAGCCTAGATAAGATCAAAAATGTGACTTTCATAAATAGTTAGACCCAAAGACCCAGGAGGCCATTACCTGGGCAGCATACTAAACTGATCTTTCAGGAGATAGAACTGTCATTTAATAAACCCCAAGTAGGAATGCTTTCTGCCATCACACACACAACCTAAACATCGCAATGGTTTCAGAAGGCTGCTCTGGACACACTAGTGTCTTCAAATATAGGACAGTAGCTGTGGAACTATTCAGGATTTCTTATGTCTTACTCTTTGACAGGTTTTCAAAACAGTGAAGTCCCAGATAAGAAACAGCTTGCAGAGAGAGTAAAAAGAACACTAGAAATACAATTTGTAATTTTTGTGTTTCATTTACATTCTCAACCTTTGCTCTTAATTATAAATAATTCTGAATTATTATTCTAGTTACTTAAAATGAATCTGAATTATACTCCTGCATATTTAAACATTTGAATATTATGTGACTTGTGTAATACTAGCAAACTAACATAGCTAGCACATGTTCCAGACAGGTTTTTTAGCTTTGACAAAAGATAATTCCTGACACAATCAAGTGATAGCAGTATTTAAATACTAAGAGGCAATTTATGCATTTATCATATACGTATTTATGTATACATACATATATACACAGGTGTATTTTTAAAGAAACCTACAAAAAGGGTAAGTAATTTCAGTTCTGGAAAAATGAGATTAAGCAGGTCATTTAAAACCAATTTGGCCAGAAATAGTTTGAAAACATTCCCTATTTCCCTGTGAGTTAGGACCCAGTAGTTAACAAATGAATGAACCTTACTGGGCAGATGATAAAAAAAGTATAATTAGACTTTGATAAATTTGAACCTTGTTTTGACACTAGTTTTTCATAACTGCATTCAGAAAGAACCAACAAGCCTTATGTTCACAGTACAATTTAAAAATCAGAAAGGACAAGTAGACAATACAACAGGTAACATAGCTGACACTTGCATTTAAACACCTCAGTGGGAGGCAGCTAGTACTGCCCAGGACAAAAAACAAAAACAGAAATGTGACACAGGGCTAGACAAAACTAATCTGAAACATATGGCAACTCCAACACTCCTGTAGGAGTCTTTTAGATTAAAAACTGCACTGAAATTGCATGAAAAAAATTCTAAAATGTTTTCTGCTAAGCAGAAATGCTTTTATCTAGAAATGTTTTGATCTAGACAACTGTCCATTGAGAATACAAAACATAAACTGACCACTTAAGACTACACAAAACAATTTGCATTGTTAAAGAGTTTCACTTAAAACTAGCACTGAATTGACTAATCATCAAATAATATCAACTCTAAACTTAACAGTAAGTTCAGTGAAATCTTCAGAATGAACTGAAAATTAGTCATAATTTCCTTGGTACAAAACAAAAAACCCTAGGAGTTAATCTTCATTTTAATGACCTATTAAATTTTTGTTATATTCTGCCTGTTTTCACCTATTATATCGATATTTTTCAATAGCTGTACTGACATTCAAAAAAAGAAACAGGTATCTCTACAATGCTAGTAAGTTGGTGATGCTCTTCTTCAATTTCTAGTAGTCTTTGAAGTGCATCTTCCTGTACATAAAATCCTGAACTAACCAAACATGGTCAGTTGCATGTAAGGCAGCAGCAATTTGCAAACGGAAGTTTAATGAGCTAAAATCAAGGACTGATATCCTGATTCCTTGACAATAATATTCATAGAAGAGGTCAGAGTAAAATCAACGATGAAAATTTTTCTTACCGTCTAGTTTAGACCTTAGATGTCCACGAGGGATAAAAGAACCTTGGAAAGAATTGTACTCTTCTAGAACTGCCATATTTATATCCAGTAAAATTTTTCCCATCATTACACATGCACCTTCCCCAGCAGGTGTAGACAGCTCCATAAATGAAGATGAGAGTGGCATATAGAGCTCATCGTTAGGAAGCACTTGACAGTACAGTGGCCTCAAACATCCACTGTTATCAATATCTGTGACATCTTCAGAAGGGGCTCCAGAAAAAGTTGTACAGAACATTTTGAAATGTTAATTCTAGTCTGTATTTTATTTAGAGCCTCTCTAGGTACCTGTCCCAGACTACAGACAGCCCTACAAGAAATGCAAACTGTTCTAGTTAACAGCCGAAACAAAATTCCACCACATGGTTCCTCAAGATCCCCTCAAAATCTAATACTCTGACAAATCCTCATTTCATCCAGTACTTAACTACGAGGTCAGTTCAACCACAGTAACTCTTCTTTATTTGCATAAAAAGACCTAGCAATTACAAATGAGCAAATCCCAGGAAATTACAGACTAATACATTTTACATAACTGTAAATGCCAATTTGAGTTTAATCCTGCAATTCTACAAAACAAAATACCTTAAATCCCTGTCACTGAAAATGTCATACAAAACACCAAGTGCTTTTTCCATGCAGCTTCAATGTATGCACAAAATCCAGACTAACAAGCCCCAGTAAAACAAAATTCCTCTCAGTATTTCAGCTATGGGTCATGTGAGTACAACAATGTGACTGTTCTCATTTTTCGGTTTTAGAGCTAATAATGCATTAATACCCAGCACAAAAAAAGCAGGTGTTTCATATTTTCTCCCCAACAGAATTTCTGAAATGAAACTGCATATAAAGAGTAAAATAAAAACTAGTAGTTATTACAATAGGTATGGGGTTGTTTTTTTTTCATCCAGTTACATGCTGATAGTATGTATCTGCTCTAGTCTTAATTCCAAATACTGAAATGTGAAGTCTGTGTAGGGTATAACAACCTGAGGCTATAATCCATTCCTTGACCACATTTTATCTGTGACTACTGAGGACATGGCCACAAAACTTCTCACCAGCAGAGAAGCCAGGCATTACAGTATTTGATAAAATCGGGAAAAGAAAAGGTTTTGACAGGTTTTGAAATAGTATGTGGGTGTCCCAAGGAAACAGTTTATTAAAAAATAGATGCTGAAACCTCTATATAACCTGAAGTGATTGTAACTCTGAAACACTGAGCATAAATGCTATGTCTTCCACAGAACACTCAAGATAAATTCAGCATAAAGATAATGACTGCAAGTTTAGTATGAGAGATTTTTTCTCAGAAAAATATTGTTCCCAAGGTCTTACAGCATGAGTTATGGAGAGTATTTTAAGCACAAAAGTTTTTGCAGGCTTAGTTTTCTTCAATCTTACTTTATTCAAGGATAGCAAACTAGACCAATACATTGTTTGTGTTATAACAGAGACAAAGGCTAAATTTTTTTTGTGGGAGGTGTTACTACATGATTACCACTGCTGTTGTAATTCCCATCTGCTCTGCAGACATTGCTATCAGGGATGTGCTGTTTAGGTAAGCAAAGCAGTTAAAACCTTTTGATAGCTCAGAAAAGCTGGCAAGACCATCACACATGGTATTACTGTGAGTGTTTCAAAACTTAACAGCCCAGTCAAAGTTTAATCTATAGTAAAAATGCCTGACCTAAACTGATAATTGCCTGAATTTCCTCAAAACTTAAAGTTAATGGAAAAATAAAAAACAATTTTTTGAGAAGTATTCCATATGAGGGAGGTTTTATCTGGGTATATAAAAGGAATCATTAGTTCCCATGATTCAGGCTTAGTTACGAATAAACTATTTTGGTGACCTACAGAGAAACGCTTGAATGACTTGGCTAGAACAAATTTTAAGGCTACCACCACAAACCATGAGCAGATTTCAGAAGAGCAATTGACTCTACCCTTGCTCAAGCAGCAAATTCACAAATACATGCTATGACCTATATGATCTGGATCACTGACAGAAATACGACAGGAGAAATCCCCTTTTAACTGCAAACTTGATATTGATTGATGTGGCTTTTTCATGATGTTAGAATGGATGGTAAAAAAGTTCTGTATCAGACTGATACATAGTTTGAGTCTTTCCATCAATTTAATATGAAGGTCTCCTGAGGAACCTGTATCTTCATGCTAGTGAGACATGTTCCTGAGAGGCAAGGAGATTAAAATAATTCTTCATTCAAAAGGAGTTTAATATTGACAAACATATGACATAAACACAAAAGACTATGTTTCATGGTTAGCCAGATACACCAAAATTAAAATATAATATTCTATTAAATTCATCAATATTATGCCTGTCATTAAGACAAATGGACTAACCTTGTACTGTGATCCTATACATGCATATTCTGAAGATCAAGCAGCAAGTGCATACTACAAAGTTTTCTGAGTTTAAGCTGAAGGGCCCTCTCTCCTACTTGCAACAAAACATGCTTCTCCAGAAACATTCTTTGCAAATGCCAGCTAAGCCACGAAGTTTTCAAGCCACAACAAATACCAAAGAACAGAAACAAAAAGAATACTGTAACCTCCAGTGTACTGGTTTTGTCACTACATGACTATCCTGAAGAAATCTGAAACAAAGCTATACATAAACAGTAAATGACAGCAGAAGGAAAAAAAAAAATGCAGTGATTCACGCAAAAAGCTTACCATTTGGTGGGTCTCGTCTTTTTTCTGTTAAAAAAGAAAAAGAGCCATTTAATCATAGGTATCACAGGAAAAATTAATTCTAAATTTTAGTGTCTAATGAAGTTTTCAATGACCTTGACCTCAAACTTAGGAATCTATTAATATCCTTAAAGTCTACTTGTGCAGTTGAAAAAAAGTATTACAGAACAAAACACCCCCAATCTTAGGTAATAAGCACTGATTTCAAGTGTACAAACTGAGCAGGAGCATAAGGCAATAGCTACTGACTTGGTTTCAGGCATTTCAACTATGAAGTAGAGTGAAATTTTCAAAAAGTATCTGTTTTAAATACAACCTAAGTAAGATTTTTGAAGAATTATGCTTTCTGATGTCCACTGAATTAAACTGTTCTTTCATTTTTATCTGAAATGTAATTAGCACTTTTATAGAGTATGTTCCCTCACAGATCCCAAAATTTAAATAAATTTTTGCTTTATGCCTAAATAATAGGACACACAAGGGTAAGACACTTCACCTATCTTATCCAACAGGTAACGGAACAATATGGAAAGAACTAGAATCTCCTTGATACTAATATGATATTCTATTCACAGCAGCACAGTGTTTCAGAGACTATGAAGAATTTAGCTTGATGATTTAAAATGTAAAGTTTTTACATCTCAATATTCTCAGCCTGTAATAATAAGTTCCCCTTTAAAGGCGATTTCCCTCACTTACTATTAATTCCTATCCAGCGCCCAGTACATATTTACACTATTTATGTATCTATACACACACTCTTAAGAAATTTGGATTTAGCAGTACCCATAAAGGCAAACGGTTTATCATCTCACTACAACAAAAGCCACAGCTCTGTAAGGATCTGGAGTATCTGTAGTCTAACAGGGACTCCCAAGAGTTGTGTAATAAGAATTTGTAATAGGCATTTTACTTTCCAGCAAGCCCCAGAAAAACTGGTAACTTGTATTTTTCCAGACTCACAAACATAAGAAGGGAGAGGGTACCTCCACAGATGGTGTTGACCTTGTAATAGGGATACTTAAAACCCCAAAACCATACAATCCTAAGTATGCAAGGCTGCTGATCTTCAGGTAGGAATAAAGGAATATGTCAAGATCATCAAACCTTCATTGGAAGGTGACCAAAACCCATTGAGAGTCACCTTTTCATTGACAATCCTTCCAAAGACAATTTATTTTTAGGTCATAGCAAGTTAGTTTCAGGCATAGAGGTGGAGAACCTCTGCAAGGGTGCCTCAGCATAAGGTACCAGGTCTGAGGTGAGAAAAATGGCTCTTTGGCTAAGTACTGTGCTTTCTCTTCCTACAAGATTCAGCTTAAGAAACCACATCTTGTACTGTCCCCTAGAAATAAATTTAAAAAAAAATAAAAATCAACCCTTGACTCAATCTTTGGACCATAATCAGAGTTCTAGCCAGCAACTCAGAGACAGCAAGGGAGATTGCAGGACTGTTGCAAGTCATCTGCCACAGGATGGGAAGATGGCAAAAGCAAGAAGCGTTCATAGGAAGTGTTAGGTGGCCTTGAGTCAAACCATGAGAATCCTTTACAAATTTCATTACAATAAATAGTTCAAGAGAAAAAATAGTGGGAAACAACCCAAACCTGTAACTTTTATTGGCTAGATTAATTTGTGGCCCAAAGAGACTAGCTCTGTTTTTCTGTAGTTACCACTGCTGACAAGAAAGTATGAACTTTTGCTCTTGAAGTACAGATGATCTGACGAGAGTGGCAGATTTTCTGGTTTTTGAAGATGAACATGTCTGCTGATCTAAAACAGATGAATATCAGCAGCTGCATATGTACAAAAAACACATCTCCCTTCAATGAGTATTCCTGGAAATGAAAATAATCTCTGCCAAGACTTGAATCCAGTGCAAGCGAGCAGTTTAGAGATGCCCTTGTCACCCAGGCAGCAAAACCAAAAGCTGTGACCACAGATGAAAGAAAAAAAACCAAATCAAATTTAAAAATCTTTCTCTATATGACGTATCTACCTTGAAACTTATGAAGTCCATTATGAAGGTACTCAGGAGGTAAAAGCTTGTGAAGGAAAAAAGCACTTTCATGGAAGGTTAACAGAACTCCCACCCATGAGCTACAAGCAGTACATAAAAATTAGTCAAGAAGCCTTCTACTTCAGAAAGAACTACTTGCAGCTAAGAACAAGCATCTGTTTCCCTTTTAGGGATGAGTGCTCAGCATGTGGAGAAGGCACTTGTGTGTAATGCCACACATTAACATTTCTGAGGCAAGATAATAAAAATAAAAAACTAATAATATCTATGTGCCCGAAGTGAGAGTGTACTACAGTGACAAGCACTGAGAAGAGACACAGTGTTCACCTTGTTTACTGGGGGAACTATTTGGATTGGTTTAAGAATTAAATTAAGAGATTATTTAAGTAAATCTACAGACAAATTAATGAATTATGGCAATTTCTTTCTAATCTAAGGTTAAGAATTTAATTGACTAAAAAACAAACAACCCAAAACCAAAACCCCAAACCCCCAAAGCAAAAAGGCTAACCCAAAATAGTTTAGTTAGATGAAACCCTGCACTATTACAAAGATTAAGACAACAGATCAAAAACTCTTTCTCTACCTTTGTCCCTCATTTTATTCTCTACTTGATATTTTGTACATTTGCAAGCTTTTGTACATTCTATTTGGAGTCAAGCTTTCACCTCTCTGGAACTCCAGATGCACTTACTCAGGGGTTGTCTGTATACTGGAGTGCATTTCATGCTGAGTGAGGAAGAGCAGAACACTGTTGTGTCTTCTCTTAGCTGTCAGACAGTGTTTTGTGTACTAACCTCAGCACCAAGCCATAGCATTGTGAGCTACAACTGCTGTTACTGCTACCTTTCAACAGCATTAGTTTTCCATAAGACTCCTGGAGAAGTCTAGCAAGCCCTGAATGGCATAACAGGCACCTAAATGATCACATGGAGTATTTAGTTGAGCTTAAAGCATCTCAAGTGGCACTGCTATGAAATGAAACAGTTTGGAAGGTATGAAAGTAAAAATCACATTAAAATAGAAAAGCATTAAAATTATCAGACTATTACCTCTGTGATCGAGAAATTAAGATGCATAAATATTATAAATTATATACACCTCTGATATAATTTGTGTGTATACATAAAAATCTATAAGTAAATGAATATGTTTCATATAAGCATTTATAAATAAATAAAAACATAAACACCAACAGAAAATCAGCTTTGATTTGAACAGTGCAAAGCTTGTTATTTTAGAAGCACAATTAAATAGTCACAAGGACAAATACAGAACTCCATCTGGTGGCTTGACTAAGGAATCTAGTTACTGTTTTAAATTCTTGGTTTGCAGCTCTTAACAAGTAAAAACCTGAAGTGTTTTGTTTTGAGGGTAAGAGCTGTCTTGAAGTTGCAAGTGTTAGGGGAGGTGGAGTTGTTTGTTAAAACAATATACAAAGTAACATGTGCTTTAGCACAAAAACAAAGGTATTAGTTCAGAGAGTAAACAAGAAAAACAATCTGGTCCTATGAAAAAAAAATCACTATGTGGAAGCAAAACTCTGTGAACAGAAGGTTTGACTGAACCACTATTTTCAAAGTTTGCTATGGCCAATAATGCAAACATACTTCTCCCCACATCATTGTACATTGTAGCTGTACATTGTAGCATTGTGTTTCAGATGTAACAGAGAAAACTCCAGAAATAGCAGATGCAAAATTATTTTTACAATGTGATTATAAGAAACTTTACAATTGCCACTTCTTAATGATTACACTTCTTCTCATGAAACCTTACGAACTTATTCGGAGCTGAGGGAATCTTATAGAAGTCATTTAAGCTCCCAGAGTAAGTGCTCTGCTCCTGAGTTACCATGCCTTGGTGAAATCCAAGTGAATACGTACAGATAATGCACATTTGCAAGAGCATTTGCAAGGGCAGCTCTCCAGGATGAAGGCTTCCTCCTTCTACAGAAGCCTACACTGCATTGCTAGTGCGATTCCAGAACAGACTACAAAAAATGCATCCTGTAGCTCACACACAAGTCCACCCTACATCTTACAGCAAGCCTGAACACATCTACTTGTTCCAAGCCTGTATTCTGTATCACTTTATCCTTCACGGACATATGGCTGTCAAGACAGGGAAGTTGTTTATGGGCTCCCTGGAAAATGACCAAGACAAGATCTGCAGGAAGCCTGAGCTGCTTTTAAAGCACTAACCACATTCCCAAGGCATCCTGCAGCTGGTAAGAAGCATGCTGTGCTTCACTGGCTGTCCTGTGCTCCTAAGGATAGTATAGGCACATTATGTCTTCTGTTCTTGGCCTAAGCCAAGATCACTAGTTCTGAATAAAAGATATTTCTCTATTAACTGCTGGATCAATGCCAAAAATTCATGAACTACTGAACATACCAGATGGCAAAATTTTTGTTACAACCCACTTGGGCAGAATTTAACAAATCAGTTATAAACAGCCCAGGGCTAAAAGAGGGTTTATTCAAATATGAAAACAACTTAGAAGAAGATTTCTAGTTTTCCCAATGTCAGCTTACAATTTTTGTTTCCCTTAATCTGTATTTTCAAATCACAACCTTGGGGTCTCAGTTTACACTCACAGAACAGGACACCAAGGTGAGTTGTTTCAATAAAGTACTAAGTTCTGCACACTAGAGAAAGAAGCACGGTTTAATAGCACAATTATTTAAAAATATAAATATGGTAGTAGTGCCTCCAGTGGCTTTCAGACATAGCAGTAATTTCCTGCCTCCCCCCCAAAATAACATAAACAAGCCTGAATTTAAGATTAATTTGAATATTTACCAGATCTTCTCTGCCGTCGTCCAAGTAAATCTGTTACTGTTTTGCGGAATAGCTTAGCTTCTTCTTCATTAGCAAAATTTAGACCAACTTGACATGTCTGAAAAACATTAATATTTCCCCTCCATGACTAAGAAAATGTTTTAAAGATTTTCTTAAATATTGTCTTACACCTTTCTAAAGGTATAACAAGAAAAAGATCACTGCAAATTAGGAACCAAATCTTGGTGAAACACTGTATCTTAGCAATGTCTGTCTACTAATCAAGTGTCTAAAGATCATGGCTTACAGATATAAGCAAAATATTGTAGCTTCAAATCAAAGAGGGGAGGAAAAAGGAAAATTTGTGCTTTAAGAATACATAATATGTCATAAATTTTAATGAAACTAAAAGTCAAAATGCAATTTCATTAAAGAAAGTTGAAAATAAAGAACCACATTTTATGCTTCTGTACTATATAATAAATTTTCTAGTTGAGATACCACAAAAATTCCTTTAATAAATAAGCTTTGACAAATAATGCATAGAATTAATTAATAACCTCAGTTACATTAAAAGAAAATACTCTTCAAACCAAAGGCATTTTAAAACAGGTATTCAAAGACATTGAGACTCACATCTCCAGCAAAGGTATGAAAATATCCTCTAGGACTATTATATACAAAGTTATTGTACAGCTCCTGTTCCCACAATAATTTCCCATCCTGAAAAGAAAGAAAGAAAAAAAAAAACAAATAAAAAAGAAGACTATAAAACTTCAGATGAAATGGCAGAATTTAACTTTTTTTACAATAGAACCTATTAAGAATTGGACACAGAATAGCATTAAAGATCTGCCTTGCTATTAACCCAATGGATAAGCTCAATCAAAATCAAAGTACACCAGTACTTCCAGTCTCCTGTTCTTATCTCAGGCTTGACTTGAAAACAGTTAACTAAAGAGAACATAAATCTCATCTTTTTAGAAAGTATCATATATTTAAATGACATTGTAGCTCAGCACCCAAGGAAGAGGTTTCTGACAGAGTCTTAACAATCAAGTGACCAAATCACAAAGTCAAATGCAAGTGCCAACTGGCAATCCTGAACAAATCTGAGAGACTTGAAGCACTGAATGCTGACAGATAAGGAGCTGTTTCCTGGCTGCAGAGATAATGGGAAACTTTCCAAAGTCTCAGCACAGTCAGTAGGACTTAGGTTTCTCACCATCATTTTTGTTATGAAAACACATCTTGGACACTTTGTATCTCATTTCCCACTCACTTGATTGCAATATTATAAGAGGACAAAGATCTTCAGTATAAGACTATTTTTTGTCGAGGGGGAATGAAAGAAAAAGCCACCCATCCCACCCCCACAGAAAGTCAGAACACACAACTTGTTTACCCTGCAGTTTTCACATGCACCACACTGACCAAAAAGATTGTTTCCACCCATACATAAGACAGCACATATTTCTTTAAACCATCCAAAGTAGTGACACCTGCTAGAATTTTGATAGCTATCCATATCAGTGACACTAATAATTTCCAATAATGTGACTAATCAGATCTGTAGAGGACAGCTTCTGAGAGCTGTAAAAATAATTGATATTTATTTCACCAATTAAAGATGACATATATGAAATTGTTTAAATTTAGAGTACCTGAAAAGGTTATAACTACCTATTGATAACAACTGCAACTGAGCAGCTTAAAACAACTCCTGGAAAATTTCTATGAATGCACAGCTACAACCTATACTCATTGAATTCAAAATGGAGAATGAATACAACCAAACTTAAAGGCTCTGAAAAACAAAAAAGATGCTTACCTTAATGTCAAATATTCTGATAAAATATGACCTCTGTGGATTGTCCTTTACAAGGCAAGCTACACCACAGCACTTCTTTGACCACACGGCATTGCGATCTGCTGCATATATCTGAACAACTGCTGAAGACATCGTCTAAAAAGAAAAGGTAGCTATTACTTTTAAGGAAAACAATATGATAAATTCTGTAATTTATCCTTTCCCAAACCATCTCTTAGTTTTGCTCCTTGTTCTAGGCAGCAATGTTGCTGATTTCCTAGGTAGTTAACACCATAAGGTTCAAATAACCCCAAATCCCTCCTGTGCTTTAGATTTTCACTTCTATGCTAGATTTAGACACCTTAAGAACCCAACTTCTCATTGTTTTTCACGAAAAACAGCGAAGAAATTTTGCCTGTAAGAAGCAGATCAGTAACCATGGTGGTCACACAGAGTAGTCCTACTGTGCAAGGAAATGTCTGTTTAGTACTTCAAACTGAATACAAACACAATACTCAAGATGAAACTGTAAATTGCACAGTGCCTGGACACACTCCTGGGTAGTGGAATGCAACTGGAAGACATTGCTTAATTGTTTAAGTGGTCTCTGGCACAATTTTAATCTATGCCAACTACTGAACTCCAAAAATTCCTGGGCATGGCTTGAGAATTCACATGAGTTAGGCTCATTCCCAACTGGCAACCAGAAATTGTTCTGTTTTCAAACTGAGAGATTTTAGTAAGAGATTAAGATTATTCCACACCAGTTTGCTTCAGTCACTAGAACATTCTTGAGCATATTTTCTAAGTATATATATGTCTCACCTTAAGAGTCCCATCAGGAAAGGAAAATGGAAGCCCTCAAAGAATATTTATTTAGCAGCCAAGTCATACAGGCATAAAGCTTAAATGATCTGTAATGGGCCAGACCAGAGGCTATCTAGACTAAGATCTATGCTTCAGCATCACCAGATGCCAAAAGAAGGTAAGAATACAAGAATGTATCATTACAACTATGGAAGCATATCCCCAGGAACTGCCAGGTTGGAACTCAAAACTCCCCAAGCCAGCAGCACATACTGCATTTTTCCTTTGTGAATTTTTCTATTCCCTCTTCAGACCCGTGTGAAATGCAGAACATGATAACAGTGGACAGGATTGTGTTTCACAGTTTTCTTATGCACTGCATGAATAATTAGCTTCTTTTATCTAGCCACCTGCTAGTTTTAGTTGATTGTCCCTCCTTACTCTTATGCTAAGAGATTGAAATATGAAGGCGTTGATGCCTTCATAGTTGTTCCTTTATGCTGCACATCCTTTTATAGATATTTGCTTCACTGGCCTCTACGCTCTCTTTAGGAAGTTTAGGGAGCTACACTAGTTTTATGTCATTCTTGTACCAATAAAAAAAAACATACTACACATTATCCTTGTCATGTTTACATGGATATTAACTAGTCCAACTATGTCATTCTTTGCATAGGGATAAGACTTATGCTATATGAATCCAGTTTGTTAGCCCTCTGAACATAGAGTTGCAATAATAGTTTTCTGCTGTGTTCTCTACTTATCTCACGATCAGTCAAAAAGCTGCATTTCTTTTATCGCTATGAAATATTAGGGAGACGTTATTTTAGATCTGTTAATAGTTTCAAGACCTTTCTGGATGACTTATACCTAATCTGAGTAATGGGCTTCATATTAGGTTTTCCCCACCTGCTCCACAAGTTTGCCATCATCAACACTGACTACCTGCTGAAACAGCAGACATCTACACCGTAGGCACATCTTCTTGCATTTTAAGATTATCTTCTAAATATCATTGTCACCATGGCCATACTTTTCAAATGGTTTAAAAGCTCAAAAGAATAGCCTACGTTTCACTGGATTTTTTTTATCAAAATACTTCAGTTTTGTTAAAATAGAGTCAACATAATATAGTCAGACTGACAGCTACACCTTAGGGAAGCTATATAACCTTTGTCCAAGCACTGTGATGCTTTCACAAGCCAAGATACTTTTCTGTTTCTCCCTGCAGCCACGTCGTCAGAAGTTGTCAGACTGACTACCAATCTTGCTGGTAACCTACAGAAGAAATTAAAGCATGATTGTCTGATGAAAAGAGTGTTTTGTAGTTGCTTCCTCCAATGCTCTACAACTAAGTGTGGAGTAAAACTTCTCTCCCTATAATCCGCAGAACAATATGAGTAATTTAACCCTAACTGCACTTGTCAGTAAGTAAAAAGGGACCTAAGAATTACCCATACTACCACAACAAAACAGTTATATCTGCAACTTAATGTCATCTAAGAGATGCCATTTTTCCCTCTATGTAGCAAACAGGCAATGACCTGTTTTTTTTTGTTCAGATTTTGTTCAAAACCTTTGCTTCTCTAACAGTCTCTCCCACTCATTTCTCCAATATTGTCTACTTGTTAAACTGATAACCTTACAGACACTAGACTACACACTGGAGCAAAATGGGCCATTATACAGTCCACATTTAAGCTCAGCAAATATCTCTCCACCCGTGCAAGAAACCTTGTCAATACTCCAAGACAAGTCCATTTTCACTAATCTCTACCCAACAGGACTTCTCACAGAAATGGGTGGTCTTGGCATGAATTATACAGCTTAAATTCAAGGCACAGGAGACAGTGACCAGTGTCAAGACATGGCTCCCTATGCATTGCTTATTACCATATCTAACAGCAAAAGCACCAACTGGAGTATCTGGGTAAACCAGTAACTGTCGTAACTTGACAAATGTTTGTAAAACCTTGAACCAACGCCTACCTCATGAGTACAAAGAAGATTATTACACAGAATGTGTCCTTATTCTGCATAATAATAATAATATATTTAATATATACTTGGTTACCCTGTGAGTAGAGCTTGATTTAGAAGACTGAAAACAATTTCACTGAAGTAGGTTTTGTTTTGAGGGCTACCAAGTTTAGAGTTCAACAGCATTTCAACTTACTCATTAGCACTGTACAAATTCCTAGTGCTGACAAGCTGCAATGAAGCTTTTGCATATTACAATATAAAGTTACAAATTCTGCTGTCATACCACTCTTTTTTTTTTTTTAATTAAAAGGACAAAAAAGGAAAAAAATACAAAGTATATTTTGGGGGGCACAGGGAGGAGGACAATCAAATCCAACTCCTTTTACTTCATCCCCTGTTCATTTACATTATGTAGAACAGTGGTGCCAAGCTTTCTGCTATTCAGCTTCTGGAACAAAGATAAAAAAGTAATGATCCACACCACTTGGAAATTTACACAGACTATGGTGAAATTTAAAACTTGAGAAAATAAATTCAATTTTAAAAGTTCAAATTTAATTGCATAATTGTAGCATCTGAGAACATTTACACAAATATCATATTTGAATTTTCCATTGCATTTACTGAGCATTTTGAAGCCAATTAATGTAGTTAATTATTTCAGTTTCTCACAGCATTCTTGAAGAGAATGTTGAATTTGAAAGTGTGGGTTCTTTTATATGTAAATATTTCTTCAGAATAGGTCAGACCATTGATTCAACATAATGATTGTAATTTTTTCTGACATGTAGTAGGTTACTTTGTTACTACTGTATTTTCAGGAAGAGGATTTTGTGCTGCTTTTTTTAAGACCTTTGGCAAGGACCTTGTCCTTTTTATACAGCTGTATATCTAGAAAAGAGGCCTAGGGGAAAGAAAAAAGGTACTCCACCAAAAACTGATGGACCGTGGAGGTGAAAACCAAACCTGCTCCCTCTACTTTTTCCACACTCAACCTCCAGCTGGAGGACATACCACTGATTCCAGGAACCTGTCACACCTGTCAAGCTGATGAGCTAAGAAGCAGCAAGTCTGTGTTGTCAGCTGTACACTGGCTGTCTCACAGGAAGAGCTGGTCCTACCCTTTGACCCATACTGCAGGATATATGGTATCAACAAAAAGCTCACGAAAACACCTTCTGCCTGCAAAACGTAGCCACAACCAGTCATCACACATTTGCAGAATGTGATCACAACAGCCACTGACAGTTTCTGACTGGGCAGCAGATAGATGTGTACTTTGATCAGCTTCTGGTGTGAACATTTGCTGCAGTGGCCTGTCAAGTTAATGACTTGCTGTAATTCAAATGTTTCTCAAAAAACAGTGAAGCAAGCCAACTCAGACGGCAGCACATCTCATTACAAAAAAGAATCATTACAATACATGGCTTATGGCTGACAGACATTAAAACATAGTGGGCCAAAAGTCACAACAAGGAGTGGCAGCAAACTTAAAGCTACAAGACATTCAGCCACCTAAGTATGCAGCAGAACAGAAAGCAAGACCCATTTGAATGTTTTTTTCCAGTGTTTACATACAGCTGACAAGAGGTTGTGATGCAAAGATGGAAGGCTCATAAAATTACTTTGGCCAGATGCGACTTCTCTAAGTCTTCCAGGCCAAGCTCTTGCTCACAAAAAGGGTAATTAAAAGCCTAGAGTTTATTTGCTCATGGTTCTGTCCAGGTACATTTAAGGGCTACAAAATCACTTCTGTACTTACTAACTCCCATTTTGGTGCATGCACAAATGCATCTAGGTTTCATGTATTTCTCTAATGGTTCAGCATTCTTATGTGTTACATGTTGACAGCACTACTGAAAACACACTAGCATTAACTTTCAACCTTTTCCTAATTTTCAGAGTGATGGGTTTTTTCCCATAAAGGGGCAGAACCATGCATACACACAGAAGTTAATCACATGACAAGCTTGCTTTTCTCAAGTTACCCTTCCCAACCCCTGAAAGTGTCTTACAAATAAAACCAGGAAAAAATATTTAAAAAAAACCCGAGATTACTTTGTCCTGTAATGCAAGAATGCAAGTAGTAGCAGTTGCTTTCAAGCACAGTAACCTCTTGAAAAACCCATGCTTATACAATGGCTGTAGCTTCTTCATCAAGTCAGTCTGAGGACTTTCAGTTCAATTAGCTACTTTTACATTTCTGGGGGAAAACAGCAAGCTATGGTGAATAGCTGTGTGCAATCCAAACCCTGCAAGAATAGAATTCAGTATTTCTCTTCTCTTCTCTTTTCCATAAAACAGGTATCTGGAAATGTTGTCCTAATCAGTAACAGAGCTGGTGAGATGCCTACCCATAGCAGGTATTTTTAAGACATGCTGTGGGGAAATCTTCATTATAGCTACACCAAAATGTTGCAGCCTGACCAGATGATGCTGGGTGCTCCTGGCTAACACATTTCTTCTTTGATACAAGACCGGGGCTTGACACCAGCCCACAGCTTGCTTCTAGGGTGACTGTTCACAAATGAAGAGCTGCTGCTAGTCTTTGACACTACAACAGCTGTAAATTTTGCTCAGAGAGCAGGCTTCAGGAACACAGACATGCTATCAAGTACCATTTCACTGTAGAAATGCTTAGTAAGGCCTAACTTTAATCTTGACCAGAACAGCAGAAAGCTTCAATACCAAAGCAATCCCTAATAGCCTAGCATTAGGCTGAGTCAAGAAAGAACAGACAGAAACAATCATTAAAGACTTGTGAATGAAAAAGACAAGAAGCAGAAGTGAGACTGTGCTCTATAGAAAATTGACCTTCAGTCACAGAAAATTAGGCAACTGGATAGAATGCAGTGACTGACATTTTTTTTCTTCAGATGACAAATACTCTGAAGGAAAAAAACAACCAAAATACAGCACTGACTAATCAAGCAGAGACAGCACTTGAAATTTTAGGTGGTGTTCTAAAATAAGCTTAGGTTTTAGCAATTACACTTTTAAATGTTGGTACTTAATTAACGTAATTCAATGCAATTGTAATTAGACAATGATAATAACGCCCTGTTGTTTTGCAATTGCCTTATCTTCAGTGTCATAAATACATGGAGCTTCCAAAAATGTTTCTGTAGTGCTCAATACAGCTATGCATTTTATCTCATCACTCAATACAGAAACATAAAACCTGCTGTAGGGACAAGGCACCAGAACTTCCATCCCTTTCTCAAGGGAAGATTTCAGTGCCCTACACAAAAGCAAGCTCTACTTGCTCTTTCTGGCAGTTTAATTTTCCTTCTGCACAGTGGTCCTGTTTCAACAAAAAAAAAAGTAGCTTTTTCTCCTTGGCATTGTGGAGTCTCCTGTCATGTGGGAACAGTATGTTCCCCTCCTGCTAGCAAGGGCTGATAACCCACTTCCAGGGGGAACGTTCTCTCCACCATGCACTCCTACAGAAGACAGGCACTGCAACCTCTCCCAATAGTAATTTTAAACAGATTGACTAAGCCTGCTACTATTGAAACGACCCCTAAGTTATTAAGCCACATGAAAAACATGCAAGTACGCTTCCCTAACAAATGCAACATTTCAAGTAGCAGAGACATTTGCTAGAGCAGACAAAAAGACTTCCTAGCACTTTCACAGAAACTTAGAAGAGTTTAATTAGATTCAAAATCCTGCAATATTTATAAGCCCTGAAGAGGAGGTAAGCCAACCTTCTTAAGCATGGGTGTCTAGTATGCTGGTATAGGTGCAATTCAGGCCTAAAAGTGAGAAATATGAACACAAATTAACATCACCAAATTTTAAAACGCTCAGGAAGCATTCACAATCGTCAACTTGTAACTGCTTTTCAGTTACAGACGAGAAATTATTGAGATGGGAAGAAATTGGAGAGAGAAAGGACTGGTGATGCTGAGGGCAGACTACTCTTACTTACTGCTGCCACCTTTATCTGAAGGACTGCAAAGATGAGGGCCCCAGACAGAATAAGTACAACAGATGCATATGTCGTCTTAGGCTTTTCCCCTCTAGAAACAGTGTATCAGGCTATTTATGGTTACTGCCTCTTGTACAAGAAGTGTAATGATACTGTCTTGATAGCATGCACACACACACGTGCACTAAAAATACTCTTCAAAGACTCTACAACATTTTTACTACAAAATTAGATTTTCTTCAGTCAGATTTTGCAACTCTCAGACTGGTTTATAGTTTGTTTTCACACCAGGTTGCCTCCAGAATCTTCACAACTGAATTTAAATGTGACAGCGTTTATTCAGTGGGGGTTTGACTACCAGTTTATTTTAAATTTGGACAAACTGTGTTTACTTCAATTTTTAAAGCTATTACAGCTTCTGAAGATACATTTAACAAATTCCTAAGAATCTCATCTTTAAAGACAATTGTGTATTGCAAAAAAGCTAGCTTCAGATGTTACCGACATGATTTTAAACTAGTTTCTCATAGAAAGAGGACATATAGAACTTCAGAAGTTTGCTGGCAGATTTCAGCATGTTAAGCAGCTAGAAAAAATCTTCTAATTTTTAAGCTGTTTACAGGACATTGTTTTCCAAAGACCAACTCATTGCTCCAAAGACAGGAACACTAAAGCAAGCCTTTACAATATTTGACAGAACTGACAAAAGAAAGCCTTTTGTAAATATCCAGTCACATGTGTAAAACTTTATTTTGTGCAAATTGAGAAATTACTCAGCTGAAAACACTGAGGCCTCACCAGTTCTACTGCTTGTGAAATTATTTGCTACAATTGCCAAGTATTCAATTTTAAGCTTAAAGGTTGCTTTTAATTTAATTAATTTCCCATGATTACCCACTGATTTAAAAATGCCACATATATAGACAGCAAGAAAATAGTATTTTTTTTCCACCTATACACAAAGTTAGGCTATTAGAAATAAAGCTACTGCGTAAGAGATGCTGCTTTTTCTTATTTGAAGGCAGAAGGAAAAAAGAATTTTTTTCAGAAACAACAAAGCCACTTCAGGTATTTCCTATCACGTCTGAAACATGAGAAGACAACTCCACATAACACATAGTATTATGTGGAAACATTTAAGGAATTAAGAGACCATAAATGTAACACTTAAGAACAGATTCCCTGTCTTGCCTGTGCCCTAGTAAGTGCACAGACAAGTGCCCTGTTCCCAGACAAGTCAGCTGAAATATCCTCAATGAAGATATTTTATTGATGTGAAGAAGGTACCAGTGATCATTAAGTGGTGTTACAACAAAAAAGGGATGAAACAAGGGACTACTGTTTGACAAATCTAAGCCATGAAAGTGCTTGTATGAACTTAAGTCTCCTGTTGTCCAGTAAAGAGATCCTTCACTCCTAATCCTTAGTCAGCCAGTTACAGACAGCTCAGATAAAAATTCATTTGTCTTTCCAGTAGCTCCCACAACCCCCCAGTTCAGTCAGAGCTGGCCAACTCCTTTTCAAAACATTGCTCAACAGTGGATCACAGAATCCAACAATTAAGGTGCGGGCAAACAGCACAGCATATAAAGCCTAATCAAACAACACATGATTAAGAGAGACATTCTTTTACCAGACACAGCATGAAGTTATTTTTAAATCCTAAAACCTCCATTCAGGACAGCACATGGAAGACTTCAGCCTTCCTGAGATATGACATAACCATAACCACAAGCATGCTACAGATTATAATATATCAAGCTATCTCAGTCTAGCAGATCATTTACCAGCTGACATACACAACCTTGGGTTTCCACTGAAGAGCCAATTGAACACTGTCACTTCCTGTTTACCTGCACAGTATCGCTCACTGAGCTGCGCCTCACTGCTTAATGCTGCTGAAACCTCACTGCTTAATGCTGCTGAAACCTTGGCTGGCCACTCAACAGCACACACAGCAAAACACTTACCTGTGTTCTGGAGTTGCAGTATTTCATATAGTTACTTTCAGAAACAGATAATATGCTGCATACAGGCTTTCCATAAATTTGTCACTGTCTACTGCCATGGAACAGAAATTCTCACTAAAAAAGACATTTTGTCTTGCAGTTCCACTCCCTCTCCAGCCTCTCAAGAAACACTCAGATTCAAAGCATGTAAGACTGCTCTTGTCAGTGAATTTTTAGATGAGATGCTGAAGTCTACCTTTCAATTTTGATCCAATTTAAATTTATCAAGACTCCCAAGACTAGGATGAACCTTACATAACCATGTAAGAGATTGTATAGATACATAAGATTAACCAGTTCTCAAAACTATGTTTCATGGTCATACACAGAAATTGCAGATTCAAGTCAAGAATCACAAATTTCATGCAATGCACAGGATAAAATTTGAGTTCTACTCTGTTTTGTCCTGTTCCACTGCCCATCCAGCTATAAGAAAACCCAGCCTCTTGCCCTCAACATTCTCTTCTTTTCTACAGCAACTCACTGCCTTCATGCGCTAAGGTCCTCTTCCTTCAGCCTTCAACCATTCCATTCTCTGCACAGTAACATTTTTGTGGATGCTACATATTAGTTGCATACTAAATGCAGATTCTTATAAGCAGATCCTCATACCCACTTTGAAGATATGAGAGTGCTTTGAGAAAAAAACATCAGAATTCAGGCCCATTTTTTAAAGTTAGATCTACGCAGCTCCTTATCAACCACTCACATGATACCACTTGGCGATATCACATGATACCACTCAGTGATATAGGTATCATTAAGTTTGCAAGTAAAAATCTGCAGAACAACAGTAAATTGAGTAAGGAAAGGATGTGAAGCATAAACCTCAGGAATTCATGTATTAGCCCAGCTCTGGAACACTCACTAATGAGCCCTTGAAAATGCTATTCAGGATCCACTTGGTACTCCCAGGCCCAGATTTAAAAAAATGAGTATTTGCTTTGCAGACATGATGTATAGGTGAACTTCACTTATGCTCTTCACACTTGAAGACAGGAAATAATATGAACTTTGACTTTTGATACTTAGGGAAGATTGAAATACAGCAGCTTTAATTGTTTTAAAAGAATTCTTTTATAAGAGCGCATTAATTACATGCCAACATAAAACAAAGAACTCCCTTCAAAATATTAAGAAATATGAGAAAAGGCTATTAAACATAAAACCTCTTTGAATAATAGCCAGCAACTGGTCTTGCAATTGTGTATACAACTTGCATCCTGTCCTGTAAAGCAGACTCAATCCACTTACATAAAGGTACTTAGAGATGCAACCCCCCCACACACACTTTCACCATGCCACAATTCAACATGTATTAATTAGTCCTTGAGGAGTTCACATTTAAACAGAATAGTTATGCCAATTCAAGTCAGATACAAGAAAACATAACTTCACGTTAAGATTTTTTTTTTTAATATATACCAGCTGAATTTGCTATGAATAGTTATTCCCAGTGACAAGTTTTAAAAGGTTGATATACTATGGGGGAAAAAAAGGCACGAAGATGTGCCAGTTCTATGATCCTTTGCCATATTCAAAGCTTACTGCAGGATAAAATATTAGACCCAAGCTGAATGTCCAGGAGATTGCTGGTTTTCATTTCATTCTGGCAATAAGAAGTTGCATGCTAGTGTTTGTTTGTTCCCGGTGCCTCAGTTTCCTCATCTGTAACATGCAAGGGAGACACTGACCTCTATCACTGTAGAGTGCTTTGAGAACTACTGCTGAAGAAGTATTATGCTGTCACAGACAAATTATTTTTGGAGGGTGTGGGATATGTGTCAACATGATCGTCTGCGCTAATAGCAAAGGTTAAGACAGGTTAATTTCCACATCTGTTTTGGTAAGGAAATGGAGATATTCTTTAACCATGGGGGGGCTGCCCCTTGAGTCTAGTGACATTTATTACAGCTAACAGTTTCAATTATCACTGCCCAAAGGGGCTCCTTCTTTGCAGGTACCAGCACTACATTTACCAACATGCTGTAGAGGCCAAAAACCACTTAAATTCACCCGCCAGCAAACAAACTTTAGTTTGGAAGCAGTGCCACAGAATGGTGGTCTTAGATGGCTGAATGTACATAGATCTCAGGCTTACAATTTAAATCACCTATTTCTATTCTAGACCAACCATGGCTACAAATTCTTTGTAACAAATTTACCAATTCTTTTTCTAAGTCACCATCACACTTATTTTTACACAATACATCACACACAGTACATTTAACTCATGATTCTTAAGACTAAAGACCACAATGCAAATGACTTAAAACTTCCCATATACCTGGAATGTCTCAGTGGTCTATTCCATGAAAACCCCTGAGCAATAATAATGTTTGAAGTCTCAGTATGTAGGCATTGAAAAAAAAAAAATAAGACAATGCACCAAAAAAAAAAAAAGAAGTTTTGAAAACTAGCCTAGTTCTGACAAAACCTTCAATAAGGGCAATCTCATCATCCCATATATCTAGGCTCCTTTACAAAGGAGTCAGGCTACACTGAAAAACGCTAGGGAGCATTTACTTCAGGTTTTGGCATTGCTACTTGGTCCCCTAAACTCCCTTAGGAGCTGAAAACTCCACTGTAGCATGGCCTTTGCAGCTCAAGATTTGTGTTTAAACTCTCAGGTCAGATATTAAAAACCTCCAATTTCTACTACTAAAGAAAAGCCCTCACCAAGAAATAATTTGTGTTTTTGTTACACTCTCCCCCTTGACTGTCTAAATGAGTAGTACAAAGGTAATTTAGTTTAGTTTATTGAAGGGAAAAAATACCAAACCTCAAGGAAAGAATTGCTGACTTTGCAATATTCAATCTCCAGGGTGAAAAAAGAAATAAAGCTGAGCTCTGCCAAACTGGGACTTCATAAAAACTTCAGAATTATTCTGAAATTCAGATATTAACAATGGAGTTGACAATTTCCTTTCTGAACTTACTACCCACTATCTGAAAATAAATGCAGAGGGCTGCTGAATCAGAAAGCTCCTTCCCTGAAGCTAAATTTCTTCTGTAATTCCTTATGGTGCCAGCATATTTCTTATAATGAAGCTGCCTACTTTACTGAACACACCTAGAAGAGCAAAAACTGTAAGAATCCACTATTTAAAGTTAATGAAAAAGTGTTTATTTATAAAAGTAAAATATTGTAGAAAGCGGGCAGCAGGATGTTATTTTTCCACTGCACTTAACACTTCACTGTCCTTATCCAGTCACCAGTTTCCAGTTCAAGAAAAAAAATAAAATATCATGCAATACTTATTTTTTCTTTCAGTGCAGAGCTGGTAGTACAAGTTCACATAGCAAAGGGGAGGACCAGATACAGTGATACTGTTCTCAATCTAAATTCTTAAATATTAATGTCTGGATGATCAGAACAAAATCACCTTCATCTTCATTTGAAGATAATTAACTCCTCATAACTGCTGTGTTCCTGTTTGTAACTTGTGAACAATGTTCAACAGCAGTAACATATATGCTACATGAAAAGTTTAGTGTACCCACCTGAATTTACAAGTAATATAAAAAATATTTCACTCTACTTACAACAGTACTATAGTACTACACTCATGTGAGAAACAAAGCTTACAATAAAGAAAATCAAGATTTATTAGACCAGTATAAGATTTTAGAATCCACAAAGTCACGCCAATATAATTAACATGGACACAGTAAAGACAACTCTTTATCAACTCTTAGGACAGAAAACATTTGTTTCAAAGAACAGCTAAAAGAAACATCTGGTCTGAAACCGACCTTTAAGCTTTTTGGTGAGTATTGTCTGAATTAATAAAATACAGCAAGTTGAGCCAAATATTAAATTAAAAAGATCTTAAGATAGCTTTGCTTGTGATCACAGTGAAGTTGTAACACTACCAATCTGTGTTGCACTGCAGTCCAATTAATCAGTATTATTATCCTAATCAAGCATCAGATTTGAAGCATTACATGCTTCAATTTCTAAACTACCTTTCTGCAAGTCTCCAAGTCTGTTCTGGAGCTGAAAGAGGATAGATAACATGCTCAGCATTACTGGTTTCTGCTGCTTGGGAGAACTGGCATCTGCCTTCTTGTAAGGTCAAGTGTTTGTCACTATTCTGAAAACCTCCCCCTATGCAATAAACTACAGTGCTTTTCTGACAGTATAAAATCAGCAGGTAAATTGTTACACCATACTAACATGAAAATGTACATAATAAATGTTATGCTAGTTATAATCACTAAACAGATAAAAGTTATTTGTGACATAATGATTATTGTTTTCAGATGTGTAACACTTTTGGAAACAAGATATTCCTCTGTAAGGGCACTGATGCACCTTAAATCCCAATGGCTGAAAGAAGGTACTCCTTGTCAAATCAGACTTTGGATCTCCAGTTTTTGTGTGGATATTCCCTCCCTTTGTGATCAACTAACCACTTCAGTTGCTCTGAGCACCTGAACAGCCTCAATCTGTTAGTACAGAAACAGAAAACTCTTGATGTTGAGTGTATGAAAGGTAACACCACTCCCATGAGTATACAGTTTAGACAAAAAACAAGTTGGTAACCTCACTAAGACAGAATTCCAGACAAATTACACCCTCCTCAAGAGACTTTACACGAATATAGAAATAGGATACCTCTCCCAGTCTCCTGCAATAAATTATTACAGGTGTGGGACCCACATAACAGCAATACATTGCTAACAGTTCAGTATGGTTAATATGTATCAGATTAAAGACTGTATAACTGGGTCCTCAGAAGACCTAGGAGATAAACTGCCAGAAGGTCTAAGACTGTGGTACAAACACTTCCTATCAGAAGATGGTGATGGAAAGTGCCAGCAACACACCTGGATCTTGAGAAAGCCTTGCAAAGGGATGACTGGTTTGAGGTAAATAAAAAAAAAATAAATCTTGATTTCCTATAGTCTAGTATCCATTCCTGGGCACACAGAGCAGATTTACAGAATAAATTGAAAGCTAGTCAGCTTCACCAATTGAGGTGTTCCACTGAACATCTGTTACTCAAAAGTGCATCCTCCAGAATGCCACTGCCATCCACCAGGTGCAATATGATAGTTTTTTACTATATTATGTGGAACTAACATCTCTAAATCTGACAATTCCTACATAAAAGCTTTGGTTCTGAAACAAATGCAACAGTCCTCTGCAGATTCCAGACTCCAAGAAGTAACATGTCAGTCAGCTCATTCCAGGACTAGGTTACTCTCACAAACCAGGCACCATGCTGCATTTAAAGTGCCCAGAGCACCTGAACTGAAAAACAGCCTTCATGATGCATAGCATACATCAGTATTTAAGGCTGATTTGTTTATCTGGAATAAGCCAACTACGTAACACCCTTTGCTAATTCAGACTTGCATCATAGTAATATTTTTTGTATGTGGTGTCCTTGGAGAAGTTATTTCCGGTCAAATGTACATTGGCACTGCACCATTTCATTGCCAAAACAATTATCGCAGCCAGAATTGACATGCAAGCTACCATCCCGAAATAAAGCCTAAAAATACTCATCTGCTCTGAACCAAATGCTACCTGTTGTAGGAGAAAACTACTTGCACAGCACCAAGCCTCACCAGGGGATCAGTTCCTGCCAATGCTAACTTATAGAAGTGACATTAGGGAAAAAAAATACGGCCTGAAGGAAAAAAGGGAATAACCAGACACTCAAGGTGGAAAAATGATAAAATAAAAACTTGAGACAAGTGTTTAGAGAACTGAGGCATGCAAACACTATCTAGCAGATCTTGTGGACTCAGAAGACAAAATAAACTGAAAAGCTTCCCAAGCTCATACCTTTATACCCCAGACAGAACCAATGATTAAGGTGAGATACCGGAACAGACTATGTGATGATTAAAATATCACTAATTACACTACCTGACACCCTAGAACAGTCTCTGGAGCTCAATCAGGAAACAAATTACTGCATCTGAGCTGATGGGAAACTGCTACAACACTCCAAAATGCATTTAAGATTCTAAGAGAACTAAGCACATCCTTGGAGGCTCTGAAGATACACAGAACTTTTCTTAATTTACTTACAAACTACTCATCAGAAAAGAAACCTTCAGACAGGATACATTTTCTTAGGCCACTGCTCTTCATACAAGAAGTGAAAGAAATGCAGCATCCTTTAAGGTCATCCTTGCTGTACCTCATGCACTCTGTACAAGCACAAGTCAGCTACAACTCCTTACCAGAAGGCAAAATCTTTTTTTTTCCTTCTGGAATCAGAGATCAGAAACCTTATCAGCTTCTGTTCACAGTATCAGTATCAAATAGACTTGATAATTTGTCCACTGGAGCAGGTGATTATGTGTACAGGCACACTTTCGTCTGCTGTAAACTTCTATATTTTCTCAAGTTTCCCAAAGCAATTTCTAGGAGCAGAAAGACAATATTGAATTTTGCTGCTGGCGGAAAAACAGGTTTGACTTGAACTTCATGTCAAAGCAGACAGTTATGTGCACAGCAGCAGAGCTAACACTTACTCTGTGATCTACATGCTACTGACAATGCTAGAACAGACAGTTCACATCTCTCCGTCCCCAGAACTACTTTTGTCTCCTAGCAGATTTCCCTGTTTGTGCAGATATGAGTTACTAAGACTTGGGCCACTTTCTGGATATGATGGGAAATAGTGAAGAATATACATATGCATAGAGGAACAAACTCTCTTCCCAACACAACACAAATTAGGTAATGATGGCCCTACCTCAGATGACGTACCAGGAGCTGTTTACACCACTCTAATCTCAAAACTACACTCATTCTAATTTGAGCAACTACTAGGCTAGCACTCAAAACTGTGCCAGGAAGTGTGCCAACAAATTGAACACCATGGATGGTCACAGAACAGTGCCTGAGTTCATGCTACTGCGCCGCTTAAGTTTATTAGCATGGCTGGCTGACAGACCACAGGTGAGAAAAAGGACAAGATGCATCCTTCTGCCACCAAGATTAAATGTTATCAGCAACATAAAGGTATGGTCAAGCCAGGTATGGTCAGTGTGAGAGATGGACTCCTTGGTAACACAGTGTGAAGCCTGTAGCAGCAGCATGAACATTTCTTCAATAAACAAATTTCCATAAACAATATGAAAAGAGGACAGAGAAACAAACAGGATTTTTTCTGTCATTTACAGGCAGAAAAGACTGGAGGTGTTCAAAGAGGCTGTTAAGGAAAAGCCTCAATGACAAACTGAAGCATTCAAAGCAAAACCTTCTAAATGACATAAAAAGAGGAAGTTAAAACCATGACATCAAGTAAGATCTACATATCCCAGCAGAACATTTAGCACCAAATCCATCTCCACATATCCTAATCAAACAGAATTGTAACACAACTATAGGTATATTGCATCCAGATGCTTGAACTAAGACAAGGAAGGTCATGACCTTAACAGAGACAACAGCTGTATTTCAGTGTCTCAGGTATAGAAATACTGGCACCTGAATATGATATGGACAAATTTCTTAAGGACAAAACTATATTTTAAAACAAAGAAAAGATGTATTGAATCACTACTGAGTTCTAGACATCAAGCACAACCAGCACTTTCTGTTGCAATCACACTTTAAATTTAAAGCTATACAAGGTTTTAAAATTCCAGCTACACAGAGTACAGTGTTAACAGTACAGTGTAACAAAAGGAGGACAACATTGTTTAAGAAGGGTCAAAATTACAACACTATTGTATGGCTAAAAAATATTGGTTCACATAACATCGCACAAAATTGAGCCAAAACCCTGAATTTTGAATAGCTATTATCAGGTTGATAAAAATATAAATGCTAACAAATGCATATCCAGTTATAAAAATTAATTTCATACCTGAGACTCTTAACTAAAACCTAAAGCAAATAAAGAAAAAAATAGCCCTGCATTTAATTTGTAAGAAACTAATGCTTCCTTCTCTGCAAATGCACGGGGAAGCTTTTGCCTGTGGCATTGCACAGAACACACACCACTACAGGATGTTCATAGTTTTCTTCCTCTTTTCAGTTAACCACAAAAATCAAGCACAGTTTTACAGAGAGGAGCTTATTTGGATGCCTTTGTGTATATTTAGTGTTGTAAGCCAAGTGATGTTTCTGTTTGCTTTGGCTGACTGAGGGGGAGTAAAGGGAAAAAATGTCTACTTAGAAAGAATGACCACATCTTAGCTGTGCTCAGAGAGGGCTGTCACATGGTTAGAGGAGCAGGAAATAACTTACAGTTCAGTCGAAGCAGGACTAAGCAATTCTGTGGTTTCAAATCTGAGCCTGTAGAGCTGCTGTATACAGCTTCTCAACCTAGCAGCTTAAAAACTGGAGAGTCCGGTCCTGCCTGGAGAACCAGCAGTGAAGGGTGGAGCAGGGCAAGAAGTCTGAGGAATACAATACTCCTGTCTTTGTGCACCCTTCTCATATCCATTGAAAGTTCTCTTCTCTATAACAACATTAACAATTGTTTTGGCCAGTGATGACAAATATAGGCGAGAAATGTGTAATGGCCAGGTCTCAGGCTCAAGTGCACTCCTTGTCTGCAGCAGCAAAAGCTGCCTGGCATAGACACTGCCTCCCCTCCTCATGACTTTCCTTGTGCAGTGCTCTGCTGAACTACAACAATGCTATGTCTATCCCAGCACTGCATATGGGTAGGACTATACTCTGATGAGACAAATCAGATCCCTCCTTGATCATCCTTAAAAACAAAGGTGTTGAGGAACTGAGGAGGGGGAACAAGGGAGTGGAGGGGAGAATGGTGGGGAAGAGAGTCAGTCCCACCTGGAGATCTTTGCAGATTATGGATGCAAGAGCTGAAGGGAAAAAGGAAAATCCTGGAAGCACTTGAGGTGCAAGAGGAAAACAGGAAAGAAGGAAACTCTGTTACTGCAACAGGACAGAAAACTTATTAAAAACATAAAAAGAGCATGTCTGTTAAGAGGACAAGGAGAACATGATGAAAGCAGAGACACGAGATTTGGAGGGCAGAGGTCACTATGTAGGACTTCAAGGTACATCAGCAGGATGGGGTTTACAAAAGAAATAGTGGTTAAATTGATTCCTAAAATAGAAAATTCTTTTAAAGTCAATAAATTACTGCTTCTGTTATAAAATGTACTAGGGAGGTTGTAAAAAAATCTCTCACTTTTCTTTATCCACAACACAGAAAAGTATTAATACAAGAAATTAATACTAATTTCTTATCCACAAATCACACACAGGGAAATTGGTTGTCACCTTGAAAGGGGAGAAAACATTTAAAATTTACTGCCAAATTCCCACTTCCAAATATTCTTGTTCTTCAGCCTAGACAGCAAGACAAGTACTATGGCTCATTATTTAATCTCAGCAAGTGCTGCCTAACTTTTGGGAAAGCCATTATCATCAGTAATACTTGAAGTAAATGCATTTTTTAAAAGTATTTACAACCTTAGAGGCAAGAGTTATCTTTGTATAATTGAGAGTTCAAATAATGAAAAAACATTTTCTAAGCTGTTCATAAAGGCAAAAACCACACTTTCTTTTGCTAGGTTGGCGTTTCTCAAATTGCAGGTACAGTACCTTCACATACAAAATATGCTTATATGGGAGCATATCTGTGCTTACTAAATACACCACCCTGATGCATAGTGGCTAATGAACAAAGGGAGATAAAGGCAAAATAACACATTTGCATTGAAGGTAAAGGAGATGAATGCAGGGAAATTCTGAATTACACAAAGTTCTGCAGGGGAAAATGATGTATGGAACTATCTTACAGAAATGGAAACACAACCTTAGTGTGATCTTTCAGCTTTAAACTAGACACACTGGAGAACTGAAAAACATATTAACACTGTTTCTCAGAAAACCTAAAAAGAAAATGCTGCCTTAAGAGTGAGAATTTTAAGGACAGCTAAATAAACAGTAGAGGGAAAACAGCCTCACCAAGGTGGGGATGCATGTATGAAAGCAAGTGCCTGAAGTGAGAAGCAATCTGCAAATGTGTTGTGGAGCTCTGCAGCAACAGTTTCTCTGCCAACAATGATCATCTCCACGGAACATTATGTCTACAGGAATTGAGTAATTCATTTAATGAACTTATTCCAGAATCATATATTCTTAACACAGACATTCTAATTTGAGATATCTAAAGTGTCATTTACTGCACAAAGAGGTGTCAGCAAAACTGTCTACCTTTAAATCAAAAGTGTCTGAGAAAACACTACTAAATTTTAGCAATTAAGCAAGTGAGCAGTTTTCTAAGAAAGTGTCCCTATGATTGTTTGAACTGCATCTTTTCTTTTTCTCTTTTGACCTTTGAGAATACTGCTCCTGTCATGTGATAATCACAGTACACTTCAGGATCTTCAACTTTAACTACAGTTGACCCTGAAAGTAACTGTACACCTACTGTTCCCATTTTATTGGATATCCAAGCACCAACAACATGTCTGGAAGCCACAAAAAATAGCATGGCAGTGTACCCAAGCAAATACCCTGAGAAACTAAACTATCTTGTACAGCACCTGAGCCATGTCCCAGTAGAGTGGGCTGTTTAAAACTACCCATGAAGGTACACTTCTAGTTCTACTAAATCCACTTTGCAAGATTTACTGTTACAAGGAAAACAAACTAGCCAATAAAAAAAATCCCTCTGTGCTAAGTAACACAATGTCAGCCTTTCTTCAAAAAACTGTACCCTAACCTACCAATAAACAACTCTGTCTAGTGCCTGTGACACATTTTCATTACTTCCTGTATTTTATTATCAAGGTATTAGGTAATGAAACTGTAAGTCTGCTGTATACTAAGTTTTATTTCTGTACTACAAAGGTTCCTCAAGAGACAAGCCTTTGAAACACACTCAGTGGAGGAGAGGACACTATAAATGTTACCACACAGCTTCAAGTCAACAGCAAATTGAGCATTTAGAGCTCTACAAACTCCATGCACAGACAGTTCTGCCTATAAAAAGTCAGTGACGGGATTGGGCCTTTTTTCATGTTGGTTGATGAACTAGTACAAAGTTTCCAGGTGGCACTCACTCATCACATACAAATATGTTCAATGCTTCCTTCACTCCATCCATTCCAGCACTAAGCTAGCAATTGCCAGTGGCAATTGCTGCCACTATCAATGAAAGCAGTAGATAAGTTCTTAATGCTGGCACAAAGTAGGGCAATAAGAATAATAGGAAGTTCTAAAGAAAAAACAGGTAAGTTTTTTCAGGCAGAAGTACCAGAACTCTTTCAAAAAAAGAAATTCAAGATCTAAAACTAGAGGATTCCCCATGTTCATGTTTTTGCCCGAAACTGCATGGTTCTTACAAGATGGATCTTGCACTCTTCACTTGAGACAAATTCAGCTAGTACTAAATCTTTCAGAACCCCAGAAGAAACAAGCAGAGAGAAAAACATTCTAGTGATAAAAATTTCAAAGCAATATTTACATGAAGATAATGCCAAGAAATCACATCAATTTTCCATTAAAGGAAGAATAAAGTAGTCTTTACATTTAAAAATATGCATGAAATAGCAAACTCAATCCTTGTCTTCTAACAAGAACCTACCTCCTCCTTGGGTGTTCTCCTAAGCAAGGGCTATCTGGACATCTTTGTGAAAAACTTGCAGACAAAATTTGACTGTTCATCTGAATCCTACATTAAAACTTCGCCCTCTTCTAAATTCCTTAATATGATTCTTAACTGTGAAAAAACAGTAAGTTACAACACCACAGCTTGTGACTACAAATTGTTTTCATCCTGTTGTGTATGTATACCATAGGATTCCAGTGCACTTATCAGGAGCATGAGTGGCATACTTGACCATCTGATTAACCACAGAGATGCTGAGAGACTTTTGGCACTTGCCTGCCTCCAAAACAGATAAAATATATCTACAAAGATGCTCAGAAGAGCTTAATGCTGAAGCCTTAACAGAGTGAGGTACAGGTTCCAGGTGTGTCAAAGTAGATCACCCTTCATTCAGCAATACATAATGCTTCACAACCGACACATAGTGACTGAAACTTGTAGCAGGACTCACTCCTCCTATCAAGACACAATTTGTGTAGCACGTGAGGTACAAGAACAGCCAGGAGAGCTATAACCACTACAGGCAATGAAGATAAAAACTTCTGTTAGCTGAGTTTCTATCTTAAAGTCAGTTGAGTAAGAGATTTAGGAGGTTTATTGACAATTATGGGATTTTAACACCTAAACTTCTGTCTTTTTCTCCTTAACCATACCCCACACTTTCTGAATTGATGCTTTGTCTCAAATACATACAGCTACAAGATGCTGTGCCTTCCAGACTGCTCCCAAGAAGTCTCAAAACATTTCTCATCCATGGGTAAATAAGCTAAGGTCGTGAACTGTGCTGTAAAGACATTAATAGCAAGCTGTGAGGAAAATGAGCATGAGAAACACACTATGATAAGGACAATGGTTGTACCACTTGCTCTACAGAATCTGATAAAATCCATTACTGTGAAAATCAGTTTTGTAGGCACAGGTTTGCTTCAAAGGAACTGTTAAAACTCTTCTGTCATTCCCTCTAGAATGGAAGATTATCACTGATAAACTGTTCAGGGAACTCACTCTAGTGGATACTAGTGAGGTGTCTAAAGATGCTGTCTACATGCCTTTTATAGAACAGGGCAAATCTCAAAAGAAATCCAGGAGTAATTCTCAACACTCTCCTGTTCCATAAGACCCCATTCTTTACACTTTATCTTCTCCCTCCACATCTCCTTTAAAAACAAATGGAAAGATGAGATAATCACCACTGAATTAATGACTAAGTTCTCCCTACTTGTACAGAGGATAAGTCTTTTTAAACTGCAATATCAATGGTTTTTGGATGTACAGACTGCAGCCTAAACTCAAACTGAGGTCCCAACACTTCACAGACACATGAAGTTGCCCATTACTTAGACCTGTAGACTACCTTCAAGTCCTAGCTCTTGCTGTTTTCATAAGCACAAGTAATCTTACAAGTCCTTTCCTGATAAAACATTTAATTCTTATCAATTAAGAGCTATAACTGCCATTCAAGCTTTTATTTTGTTTTATCTCAACTATTACTGCAATTTGTTCTTTGGCTCTGATATACAAACTTATTCTTGTCACATGCACTTTTAAAAGCAGCCAAAATTGTCTTCTTAGCTTACTGCCGTGTCTCTTCTCTTTCTGTTCACCAGTTCCTGTTTACCATATGAACCACGGCAAGATCTTACAAAAAAACAACGTATTTCTAGCCTTATCCATTACACCTTATCCAAGTGTTGAGTCGCACTTCTAAGCAGCATAAAATATCCATACTCCATTTGACCTGCTTCTAATGCTACCAAGTACATACTTCTCACACTTTGTTTCCTAAGGCCTCTCAAAAATTATTTCTACAGAATAAACTAGTTTCTCATTACTGACATCTTTGACCAATATTAATCATGCAAATTATAAGTTACTTCTTTACTACAGATTATAAAATGGATACCTAGCATTTACTTTTTCTTACAAAACACATCATTACTTAAAGTAATGATTAGTAACTATCCAGAACTTCTGCAAAAACTTTTAAGTTGGGCATGACCACAAAAATCATTAATATGCACAAAACTAATCTCATAGCTCCACTTAGTATAAGTATACATAAAAAATTTATTTCCACATTATTATTAAAAAGTTATTGAAAACTTTTTACAGGTGGAAAATTTTACACCTTACCTAGATAACAAAGGTCACACACCTGAACGAAAATTACTTACATGCCTAAAGAAAGGAAGTTCTAAAGGGCTTTATGGTAGATGCATTCTGTAAATAGTTCTATATCTGGATTCATATTTCAGCCAAATTAACTATAGCTACAGTTTTGACTATTAGCCAGTGGCTTGGTTTTGAAAGCCTGATTTGTCATGGGCAAAGGTATTTTAATTACTTATAGATTCAGATAAACATTTTACAGCTCAGCAAGTGGAGGGAAAAAAAAAAAAAGAGTAGAGAAAAAAGATCAATTACCCTCTGTATGTACACTCGCCTACTAGTGAGTTTCTCAAAGTACCAGCAGTAGTCTGCAGAATGGTATCAACCTCAGCAACACACAGAGCGACAGCTCTCCACCACTTCCCCCACTCACAGGAAATTTTTCTATCAGGTATCATTACTTAAGATGCTATTGGAACTATGTCCATTTCCAAGTTCACAGACTGTGAGTACTCAATTGAAGTTATACTACTTGACAAATTCCTTTGCTTTTCCATAGAACAAAAATCAGATAGTTGAATCCTCAATGCTATTTCAAAATAGCTGCCTTGTTACCAGTCAGAAACAAAGGAAAGACTGAAATAAATCAGATTCAGAGCACCACATGCTTTCTTAACTAAGCCCTTCAGGCCTGATAGCAGCACTATGGCGTCCATTAAGAGCTCTATAAATTATTACTACAAAGAGTATCTTAGAAGCAGAATTTAATGTCTCAGCTTTCTGCTGGTGTTCATTGCAGTAGTAATCTAAATGCGAGGTCTAATCAAACAAAACCTAAAATTATGTCAACGTGGCCGATACACATCACATCCAGTAGCTTCTCTATGCCCCACAGTGACAGAAACTCCATCTGCAGCATCAAGGCAGCCCAGGTATTTAGGGTGATTGCAAGAGCAAGCATTTAGCATTCTACAGAACTTAAATTTTCCTTTCTTAAAAAACAGCACTTACAGTCTGACACTTTACTAATTAGTAATTCAAACATGGGTATTACGAGATCAAATATCATGAACATTACAGCAAAAAGGCATTTATCAGCATAGCATGTTGCGTCAAGCTAGAAGGTCAAGAGTACCAAGAGTCCTCTTGGGCTCCAAGAGATACTGTGGTTTCAAGTTAGACAGCCGAGGCTGTTACCATCTCCAGGTTCTCATTCCTGCTTTGCTTAAGACAATGCCCTCCAAAGGGCAGCATATTCAATCTGTTCACTTTTTCTGAATTTCTGGCTCATGCCACACCGTAAGCCAAAAATGCCTGGTTAAATACCTTTAGATCTTGAATGCTCAAGTACTCAAGATTGAGCTGAGAACCTCAACTGTACTAAAATAAGCCTATTATTAACTCAGAGAGCACAATGGGCCAGGGAAAAGAGGAAACAGCAGATCACAATTTTAAGAACCTCAATCGGAAAGTCATCCAATATTCAGTGTAGATCAGAAGAATGTGTAATTTCAAGCAAGCTGTAAATCCCATGACACCCAGATCCTGTGAAGATATTTACCTCCAGTCTGCTTTCAACATACTATTTATGCAGAAAAGTTGGGAGCTTAACTAGATGAGTTTTACAGCTGAGTATAACAGAAATTAAAACATTTGTTAGTGTTCACTTGACAAGAAAAAAATCAAGTTATAGCAAAGCAAACTGAAAATCAATTTACACACAAATTCATGCACTTTTTTTTTTTTATATTTAGAGAGAAGTTGATACTGGTTTTTTTTCTTTCTTAGCAAACAAGCTGAAGATATGGAATATTTCCTGAAATTAACTGAGGGAATTCCACAATTCTGTACTTTTCAAAACAAATACTTTAGGGTCATATCTTCTGACACATAACTCAGTTACTGTGACAGCATCTTATCTAACCCACCCTAATGTAAATGTTCTCTACTTCCTGTTCCGTTGCTGCATCTTATGTTTTCCTCGCAGCAGTATGATCAACAATACCATTTCAAAGTCCAGAGTTATGTGGAATCAGTAGGACTGCACGGATATCCTGCTTTAAGTCACAGTTTTAAGTTCATTAAACACCCACCATTGCTTTACAACAAGTGCCCAACAGTATTTTAAATATTGGACACAATGCACCAGAATAATAATTGCTTTGAAAAATACAATTTTTAAAAAGGAGCTTCTTTTCCAGTGAAAGTGGTTATCTTTTGAAGCTTTCAAATAGCTCTTTAATACAGAAAAGTAGTTTTAGTACAGTTTTACACTACATGCAAGAAGGTATTCTGAATCAAAACTTACTGATAGAGAAATGGGAAAATATGCAGTATTTGAGTACACGAACTTGTTGTTTAGGCTAAGAAAAGTACAGACTAAATCCAAAGTAGGCCTAGCACCGATACGAGCCTTCCTACAACTTCGTCCAACACTGCTTTGTTGAACCGCTGGAGCACCTGGGGTCCGTCCCAGCCTCGTCGAGCAATGTAACTTTTACGCCCCGACCCCGCGGCCGTTCCTTTGCGGCCGGCTTCCCCTGCAGCGCTGGGTCGGCTGCAGGGCAGCGGGAGTCCCGCCGGCCCCGGCAGCTCCATACGCCGGTGGACAGCGAGGCGCGGAAGGACGCGCTCACACCGGCAGTCTCGGAGCCGCCTGGCTTGGAAGGGAGCGAGGCCGGGCCCGGCGCTCAGGGCCGGCAGCCCCGCCGGAGCCAGCCGGCCGAGGGTCCGTTCATCGCTCCCCGCCCGGCGCTGCGGGCCAGCCGAGCGGGCAGCGAGGCCTGCGAGGGCCGCCCCCCTCCCGACGCCGGGACGGAGCAGTGGAGCGGGATCAAACTTCCGCAGCCGCAACTTCCCAGCGCCCGGCCGGGCTGTCCTCACACGCCCCCGCCCGCCCCGGGCCCCGACCCGCCGCGCCCCGGTGGGGCGGCTGAGGGTGCCCCAGTCCCTTCTCCCTCCGGTCCGGACTTACCACGCATTTCTTGCCGAGGAAGCCGAAGAGGCTCTCGTTCTCCTGCGGGGTGAGCAGCAGCGAGCCCACGTTAGTGACCCGCCGCGGGGGCTGCTGCTGCGGGGCGCCGCTCATGGCCGGGGCCGGCCCGGCGCTGCCCTCGCCGCCCTGCGACCGATGGCGCCCGCGGCCCCTTCCTCCCCTTCCTCCTCCGCCGCCGCCGCCGCCGGGGCCTCACAGCAGCCGCATCGCGGAGCCTCCCTCGCGGGGCCGGGGAAGGAGGGAGGAGAAGAGGGGCGGCGGGGAGGGTGCGGGGAGGGGGGCGGTCGGGAAAGGGGGTGCCGGGCAGCGGTACCGCCGCGCCGGAGCCGCTCCGCGCCGGGGCCGCTCCCGATCGCTCCCGCCCCTAAACTTCCAACTCCGGCCCGGCCCCGGCGGCCGCGCGATCCAACATGGCAGCGGGGGCGGGCGAGACCACGGCGCGCGGCAGCCAAGGGGGAGCCCGGCGCGCGGCCGCCGCGACCATGCGCCGTGCGGGGGGAGGGGAGGGCGTCGCCTTCCGCGCCCGCCCCCTCGGTACCTGCCGGGCGGGCGGTGCCGCGGGGGCGGGAGGAGGAGGAGGAGGAAGGAGAGGGGTGATCGGAGTCGGGAGAAAGAACGGCAAGAAGGTGACGGAAAGGAGGCGCGGTCGCTGTCCCGGGGCCGTGGGAACCGCCGGGGCGCCGTGAGGGGCAGTGCCGCTCGGGGCTCCGGGCTGGGCTCGTGGGGAGCTCGGGGGAGAATCGCCCCGAGCTGAAGGGGCCCCACAATATCTCCTGCCCGCGGGGATGCGGGAACCAGCGTGTGCTGGAAGCCCTTCAGCTGTTGTGGAACAAATTACATTCAGGTGTAATTTGTAACCCAAAGTCTTTTCTCGTTTTTTGGCAGAAAGGACGCTGGTTGCCCGCGCAGGTTGCCCGGCCGGGGTGTCGCTGTGCGCAGCCAGCGGGGAGGCCGGGCGGGGGTGTCACCCACCCCCGGCCAAGCTGCCTGCCGCCCGCTGAGGTGAACAGCAGGTACTTCACGGTCTCCGGGGGCCAGCTGTGAGGAGAAATCATGTATACAATCAACAGCCTTTGTCAGCCAGATTTCTCTTCCCCTGCTTCTCTCCATGTGGCAGCAGTAACCAGCTGCGGTGTAGGTTGAAGACATTTCAAAACCCAAAGACCCAAAGCACTGCTGCTTATACTCAGCTTTTAGCTGCACAAAAGAAATGTTCTCGTTTCTCATGTGCAAAGGTGGAAAACAGATATCAAAGTGAGCACCTTGCTAGTTTTCTGTGGTTTTAGGTGAAGATTGTGTCTCATCCTCTGATCAGTTAATTGTGTGGAAGGTGCTAGGTGAAAGGGGGAAGGTCCCCCACTGTAATTGCTATACATTGTACAGAAGAACTGAAGAAGTACAAGAGAAAACAAACCAGGGAAGAGAGGAGAAAAAGCTGGGAACACAAGTCTTTATATGATGCTGTGGTGACTTCGTATCTTCTTAAAGATCAGGCAGGGAGAAGATGGCAGCCCCTTCTGCTCTACTTACAGGTCCTTTTGCCTGTACTTAAGATCTTGCAACTGTGTCTAAAAGTGTAACGAAGGGAGAATATGGAAGAAAATCCTGATTTTACACCATAAAAATAGTTTAAAATATGGGCATATACAGGACTCCTCAATTTGCAGGCCTCTCAAAAGTGACTTGAGTCTTACTGTAAAGGAAAACCAGTAGGAACCAAGTGCTTCTAAAGTATTTATCAGCAATCCTAGATTCTTCAGTTTTACATACTTTCTGTAAAGTACACACTTCCTGTGTAAGTCTGTATGTATTTTAGTGGGAAATGCTTAAGCTATAAAATATTGGCAGTGTTTCTTTCATTGCAAATGTATGTAAAAAGGTAAAGCACTTTACAAGACAGTATTTTGTGGGTTTTTTTGTGGGTTTTATTTTTCTGAGGGTTTTTTGTTTGTTTTATTTCATAAACTAAATAATTATTGTCTAGCTGAAGCCATTTTGGGGAAATTTACATGCCTTCCTTGCTTGTGATGTAAATAACAAATATAGTACACTGTCAATGGGTATATGCTGGTATAGTCCTCATCTTCTAATCACTTGTATTCCTTGATTATTTTTTTTTTCTCTAAAAACTTTTGATGTTCCTGTGTAGATCTTGCCATACTGCTTCAGTGTTACAGCTGATGCATTTTGCTTCATACTGTTCTTTTCAGACCAGCTGGCTGGTAGTTACTCTTAAGGGCCTTGTAACCTTCAGGCTCTATTGTTAGGATTTTGTTTGTTTTTTTAATAAGGGGAGGCAGGAAAGGGAAGAAAATAGGTCTATTTTCAGTCCCTGTGTTTCATTAATTATTCAAAAGCTGTTTGTTTTCATGTCATAGCTAAGCAGCGAGTCCTGAAGGGAAAATACCAATATCTTTCGATACATCCATAGGATTCACTGAAAAATAGATTTTTGCCTTTAATATATATGTTTGCAGTAATTTCAGCAAAAACCTGTTATTTCTGCATAAAATATCCAATTTGAAGCAAAGTTCTCTCAAAGAAAGCCACCAAATTGGGTTACCTGTCTGTATTTTGAAGATATAGGAGTGTTCGTGCTGACTTAGGACAATTGCTGTTTATTGGAGGCTGTCCTCTGGATTTTTCACTGCGCTACTTAGGGTCCAAATTGTGTTACCTATTCCTGATGTCTATGAGCTTCTTGGGAAGCTTCTCTCATATTTTTTCATTTCAGGATACCAGCTCATAGCACCAAGGTACTGAAATTCATTTGAAATTGCATAATGTGTGTCAATATAAGTAAGTGTCTTGATTTTAAAGATCTGTATTATAAATATGTTATTTAATAAATAGATTTTATTATCCTTGTCAGAGTTACCTTTGACAGAAAATTGAATTTTGTCTTTAAATGTGAACCTCTACAGTAATAGTTCATACTTTGAGTTTCACAGTTTAAATATTCACACAATTTCAGAAGTAACATTCTGCAATTGAAGATGGAGTAAGAATGTGAGGAAAACTTGCTACCTAAAGTTAATTTTTCTAGTACTATGAATCATACCTTGAAGATTTTATTAATGACTGAACTATGTAAGTGAAAAAAAAATTGTTTTCTAAGTATTTATTATTTTTTAGTAGAATCACTGAATTTCCCAAGTCTTGATCTTGTCACAATCCTGGTTTTAGGTCACGGTTTGGTTTTCTGGTTTTCCATAAAATAAAGAGACAGTTAATTACACCAAAGAACAAGCAAGGGTAACAGAGAATATGCCTTTCCATGGGAAAAAAAAAATCCTGCTATCTCTTCCATCTCATGTTATTTGCAGGGACAAGTAGGACAGTCTGGGACAAGTGCAAACCTTGCTGCAGCAACCACAAGAGCATGGCTAGGGGAGATCAGGAGTGAGAGCATAGGATTACTGTGACCACGCAGGAGGGCTATGTCAATAGGGTAGCCTGGGAATGAACAAAAGTGAAGCAAGCTGCCTTTCCCTCAATACCCTTTTTGGTTGGGCCTGTAGAAAACACCAGTCTCCTCACTGCAAAACTGCTTGTGGTAACTGAAAATGAGGAACTGTCTTTGTGATTGGAAGTGGGTTTGCAGCTGTGAAGACACAAGTTCTCTTTTTTGGGTAAATAATATTTTTCTTAACACAGACCCCATTGAAGAGGATTGGGTTTGCACTGTTACTGAATCAATGTCAAATAACGTATTAGTTATTTTACTGATAATAGCCTCATTCACTTCTGCTCTCTGTGTTCTGAGCCTTTGAAGTTGAGGAATTGCAGCCCTGGGAAGTACCCCCCACAGGTAACTGAATCATATATTAAGTTAGGGTTCATTTCAGATTCAGTCACTGTATTTCCTTTCTCTGAAATTTTGCATTATCTGTTTCAGATGAGGAATAGTCTGGAACTCCTATGGTGTTTTATTTTCTCTATATTGAATTTGTATGCTGTAGGTGTCACTAACAGAACGACATGATTTAGCAACAAAAGTTGCCAAATATGATGGTTAAGTTTTATTAATTGGTCAGTAAAGCCTCTGCTGATTCCATGTGGATGTGGAAGTGTGTCAGTAGGAAGCAGCTTCCCCCTTGGTGGGCAGGCTGTGCAGCAGAGTGTCCTTGCCGCAAGAGTGAGCAGGCTGCAGCCTGAGAACCAATGCTGTGGTACAATAAGTTCTTTCATTTCTTGCACGAATCCTGTCTTAGGTGCCAGCTAGAACTTTTCCTGTAGTGCCCATTGTGTATGTCATTTGTTTGTATCTTTTCTAGCCCTCATTTTTGACATCAGACTACTTACTTGCATAAAAGTAATTTGTGCCCTTCCAGTTTACTCGACAAAGGATAAGATTGGTTTTGCTTTGGATATAGAATTGTACTTTCGAATTATGGGGATATCTAGCTCTTTTCAAGAGCTCCTCAGCAATTCCTTTGTGTCCTGAAACAGATTATATTGCTCTCTTTTTCAAAACTGTGAGGATGATGGACCAAAAACATATTGGAATTTGAGGTGTCTCCCTCTCCTCTTACTTATTGATCATTGCCTGCAGCAACTATGCAACACTTCTATAGCTGCTCTGCAAATTAGAGGAAAACATTTTTCTTTCCCCAGCTCAGGTAGCATCTAACCTTGCACTAGAGCTCATCTTCAAAACTGTATGGCACAGTTTTTTTAAACACTCTTTATTCTCTTTGCTTGGTTTATAACTCAGCAAAGGTATGACTTCTTGAATTTAACACTCAGCAATAACCATGAGTGGAGTAAATAAGTTAATCTTGTTTTATTTGCAGGTATTAAAGGGAATATTTATTCCTTCCTGTAAGCTTCCTGACAATTTTTGAATTCAATGTAATAAAATCCCCCTTCAGCCATTAGTCAGCCACCGTGGAGCTCAAGAACTTCACCAGTTAAAAGAAGCAAAAGAGAAACATGTTCTTTCCTTACTGTGATCTGCAAATCTGTTGTTAGAGCACATTTCCTTAACAACAAAAATCTTGCTCTGGCTTTGAAACATCAGTTCTTATTTGCAGCGTGACTGACCTCCCACCCTGATCAGCATGGTTCTGACCAGGAAGCCTCATCTTTACTGAGAGAAGGGAAGCACAGCCAAGTGCATTCAAAATATACCCTTTTTACGGTAAGTGCTAAGAACAAAGTACATACTTGCCCTCTAAAATCTGCCTTGAGGTCCATAGTTTCCTCCCAACAGGTCAATGAGCAACTGGCAAATATGTAATGCAAATTAGAAACAATTGCTTTTTGGATCCTTTTGATGGATGAATTAATAACTTTTACATAGTGTTTATTTATTTATTTATTTATTCTTTAGTTCTCTATCTGGCACAAATTAACCTTAACAGATTGGCATGAGCTACACCTTTGTTCTTCATTGAGGCTGTGCTGGGTCTCGCACCAGCAGACCCTTCTTGCAGCCCTGTGGTGTCAGGGCTGGCCATGTCCTGGCAGTCCTGCTCTGCTGCTGCTCTCCAGGAGGCCAAAGACTGAGACCCTATCAAAGGGTAGATTTGGGTCCAGACCTGGGGCTTCTCTGTTGCATCACTTCTTTAACTGTTTTCCTTCTGTGTGGGTTTTGCCAGCTGATGCAAATATTTAGGAGGGAGGGGGAAAAGACAGAGCAGTCTTTATGCACCAGTGTTCTTGCAGGTGTATGGCTCCACCTCATAAAGCAAGATTGAGATCATGCATATCTTGATCAGCCCGATTTTTGTGTTTGGGGAGGTCACTTATATAAAAGCTGCAGGCCAACTAGAGCAACTGGTACAATGAATGATACTTTTTTTATAAGCAAAAGAGAATATAGTTTAGAAATCTAAAAGCTTAACAAATGTATGCTGTAGCAGTTTTAACATATATAAACAAACCAAAATTGAACATGCTTCAAATTGACTTGAGAAGATGGATGAAAAGTGTTAATTTAATTTTTTTTTTCAAAACAATTATGTTGCTTAGTGCATATGACCCATCAATAAGAAAATCTTTAGTCTGTGCAGTTGCTTCACCTCTGAGAGAACTAAGTCTAAAAGTACTTCTTTGTTTTTGATTGTATTCTAGTAAGTAAAAATAGTTAAATTTCCTTAAGACCTTAGGAATATCTGTAATTTAGCACAGACAGACAAGTTATTTTAATTGGTACATTCCTGGCTACTCTAATATTATTTTCAATTAAGGACTCTTCCCATGGTATGTTAGAATGGCATATACAATTTATGTCAGTGCTTTATGTGGATATCTACTTTGCTCATGCTCACCAACTCTACTTGAAGGAGGGGTTGTCCATTAAGAACATACCTACCTGAGTTTTATAACTAAAATGGTGGTATATGTGTAGCATAGCATTGCTTGAAGCCCTGTGTAGTTTTGGTGCCCAACTGTTTTTTAAGCACATATGAGAACCCAGTGGCTGATCTGGGGAGAAACAAACTTGGAGAACATCCACCTCAGTCCCCCTCCTAAAATGAACCAGCCTTTAATAAATACTGATTCTGTGCGCTACAGACTGAAGTAATGAAATTTCGTTCAGTTTCTATACTTTGTGACAAATTTTGGAAGATGTGTAACTTCTTTATGTGTAGATATTATAGTTCTTCAAGCCTATCATTAGAAGGGTTAAAATTATATATATATATATATATAAATATATAATATATATGTATGTATATATATGTATGTATATATGCTAGCTTTAGACCTACCATTTTGAAATGTCGATTTGGTTTTGTAGTGTTTGCTGCAACAGCATAACATGTAATGCTGACCTGTTTTGTCAGGTTAGCTTTCTTGACCTTGAATTTTCTCATGTCTATTTAAAAAATGAAACCCAGCATTTTTATTTAATGTACTGTCACAATAATAAAAGTACAACGAGTTGCTGTTCAATAACTAGAAACCTACAGCACAGCTAATAAGGCTTTCTGAGAACATACTTGCTCCTGCTATAGCAGCTCTTTTCACAGAGGTTGTGGCGGGGAGCCAGAGGAGGTTGGTAGACAGCTAGGCAACCAGAAAAGAACAAGTTTGTCAGCATGTACAGCTGATTAACAGGAGGATAATTTTCCATAAGCATAGCCTGCAGTGTTTGCTTAAGGTGGGGGGGTTTAATTTTTCACTAAACTTCCTAAAAGCTAAGCCATTTTTAACTGTGGTGGAAAGTAATTTGTTCAATTCAAGTGGAATAAGGTTCCATAAGATTTTTATGCTATTTTACTCTGCCTACACATTGTAGTAGGCTGAGGTATACTTAATGTATAGGCAATATAAGGTTATTCCCATGAAGACACATTATGACAGCTATTTTTGATAGGTGGTTTTATTTCTACTAGTTAGAGTGATCAGTACAAGAAAACATGAGAAACATTTAGTGACAGAAGAGGCAGCCTTTGGTTATTATGTTTTCCTGCTTCAGAATGTCATCTAGATTGAAAACATGTAACAGGAAGTAAATTACCTTGCATTTCTAGGTCGCTTCTTGTTATAAATACAGAATCATAAGGTTGGAAGAGACCTTCAAGATCATTGAGTCCAACCCAGTGCTAACACCTCAACTAGACCATGGCATCCAGTGCCACATCCAGTCTTTTTTTTTAAACACATCCAGGGATGGTGACTCCACCACCTACCTGGGCAGACCATTCTAGCACTTTATCACCCTTTCTCTAAAAAACTTATTCCTAATATCCAACCTATATTTCCCTTGGCACAGCTTAAGCCTGTGTCGTCTTGTTCTGTCAGTTGTTATGTAAATCTGTGGGAATATGAATGGTCTTCTAAATTTTATGGTGTTCTGTAACCCAGGATCTCTGTTCAAGTATAACTTAATCATAGTTTCAATCTCCAAAGCAGGTTTAAGGGTATTCAACTGCAGCACTGAATGTATGCTTCTCTTTTCTCTGGCTGTCTCCATGGGCAAGGTCAAAGCTGAAAAGAGAATATTCCCCAGACCTGTGTCATGCAGAGACTTCCTTCACACTGAGGTAACCCAGTGTTTGCCTAAGGAATGGTAAAAAGCAGATGGACTGAAATAAATGCACTAACTCTAAATGTTCGAAAGAAAAGACAAAAATCAATTAATATTTATACTGTTGTTTTTTTTTAATGAAATAATAACTCACTCAATTCTTAATATTGTTCTTGAATATACTGGATATTTGCCATGTGTGGTTTATTTCAAATATGATGCAACCTGTAACCTGCATTCTGCTTAGTTTTGCAGTATGAGCTGTCTTTATCCATTATTTATTGTGTTCAAATAAAAGGAGGATCAGAATATTAGACAGAAATAGCACAGTGGCTTTGCGCATGAGTTGTAGAAACGAGATGAAACTGAGTAGTAAAAAGCAGTGCTTAAGTGCCTGGATTGGGAATGACTGAAGGGGAGATCCAGGCGTGGCTGGGAGTTGCCCTGGCAATGTGTCCTTAGAAAGATGAATGCAGGTCCCTGCGGCTTCTGGTAAGACATTCCCACTAAAGCCAGGGAGGCATTAGTGCCATTGTGCAAGGCCCTAAATACCTTATCAGGAATAATGTGTATGATTCTCTCTGTCCATTTTCCAGAAGTGAATTTAGATTGGAACAGGTTCAGAGGACCTGGGAAAATAGGAACGAGGAGATGAGGTATCATGGCAAAAGAAAATGACAGAAGATCAAAGAAAAAAAACAAATGTATATATATATATATACACATATATATACTTCCTGATCAATGAATAGGTATAATTTCTGTTGACTTGATACAATTTCTGTTCCTACATATAATTTCTTAACAATCAACAGTGTCATTTTTCAGGTGGTGAGTGACTTCATGAGGAACAGGGAGGAAATATATTTTTTTAAAAGAAAAGATGATGTTAGTTCCAGAAAAGTGTTTAGAAATTAATAACAGATACAATTTCTAGAGGAATATGTACATATTCCTAATTCTGAGGACAGTCTGTAATGTGTTTCCAGCAGAATTAAGTGGGGACGAAAAGATTTTACTGCTTTAAAGCTGGAGCTCAAGCTAAAGTGATTCTATACAGTGTTGCTTTTAACACCAAAGGACAGGACTTAGTTCAGAAAATCCCTTTAGTTTTTTTGTTTATCTTTGTCTTTTAGGTATCTTGCTATCTAAAAAGTAGTAATAAACCCAATCACTGCTGTGGAAGGAATTTAAAATCCTTCTCTCTGAAGTTGTCTAAAACTAATAATGATTTCAGTGTCTTTTGAAGAACAGTAGCTTCCAAACAAATCTGTCAAATATTAATTTAAGTCTCTGTTTAGTCTACAGCAGTGAAATTGCTTTGAATAGAAAATACATAATAAAATATGTGTAATGGGTCTTGTCAAAAAGCTTTTTTATTCTATTTCACATTTTCCAGTAACAGAAAATCTCCACTGCATTTAATAAAAAGTAATAAAACTTCTGAAGCCAGAACTGATTGCTGGTTAATTTAAAAGAAAGGAAAGTTTATTACCTCTCTTTTCGGTATACTGCTCATTCTCTGAATCTAGAAGTCAGTGGTTAAATAAAGTCTCTCTGGGAGGAATTTTCCATTGTGAGTCATAAGCATTGAATTGACAACCTTTATAGAAATTTAAATGCAACCCTATTAAACAGTACACTTCTATAAAAGCTGAGGGATAAATTCCTTTCACTGGGAGCAGAGGCAGTAAGATGCAGTATTTGAGAGAATGACCTGCAGAGAGTTTATGCAGCTATGAGAAGCCATAGGGTTGGGATCTGCCTGGCTGGAATAACTATCAGGAGGACGGATATCTAATGGTACAGAGCCCATCAGCCAGCAGCAATTATCTAAATGGTGCTTGCCCACAGGAATAAAGCAACAGCCACATAAATAAAAATTTGTTAGATTTCTTTAAATATCACATTAGAGCTGGATATTGCTCTTGCAAACATCACTTGAAATAACTAAAATGAAAATAAATATCACAATGCTTCCTGGCCTGTGTTTTGAATGTACAAAATCTAGGAAAAAATATGTTCTCTAAACTTATTTTGTGTTTTCATCAACTTTGTCTCCCATAACTATCAGTTTGGTTTAATTTTGAGTTTTCCCCTGTAAACTGTGGGTTATCTATAAATGAAAAATGTAAATGTGTCCAAAATTATGAAAAAATTTCAAATACCACTCCTGTCACCAAAAAAAAAAAAAAAAGCATAGGGGAAATTACAGTTTCCCATATTTAAAACAATTGGCAAATGTAATGCCAGTCAACCCACTTTGGATGCTGAGCATATGCATGAAGCAGAAAATTGGAGAGATCCCAGATGATATTGTAATGATGTACAGGAAGAATGCTGAGAAGAGGATATGTGAAGATGCTGGACAGCTTTCTGGAACAACAGAGAAAGCACCACCAGCAGCTATTTTGGGAATGTGTAACATCTCTGTTCTGATTAAATCTGAACACTCATAAATGCCAGTGTGTGGCCACAATTTTGTGAAGCTGTCCCTGGTTGCTGGGCTGGGCTCAGGGTGAAGTTTTTGGATATAGATGCTTCTTGGTGGTGGCAATTCTCAGAGCAGTTCTCAAAGTCTACACAGCTACCTAAGCTTAAAAACCACCACTTCTAATATAATCCCTTCTGACATCAGGTCAGGCACATGGTGCTGTGCAGGTTATTTCTTGTTTTCACCCTTCTGCTATCACCACCTCTAGACTGCTTAAGATCTGCACTGGTAGTAGCTTCCTGAGAAAGGGCATTGCAAGGTGATTGCAAAGTTGACACAAACCCCATGCAGCTTGGGACTGTGCTTCTCAGAGTGCAGGAGTGCCAAAAGAGAAATGCAGTGAGGCCCTGCCACTGTTCAAGAGTGCTACTATTAACATTTTCTGTCTTGTAGCAATAATTTTTTCACTTCTACGTGATATTTCTTGTTTCTAAAAGCAAATTATTGTTTACTGCTAGTGATCAGCTGGTCTAATTTTTTCTTCTCACTCAAAACCAGCTACTAATAAAACATCAAAGTTTGTGTTTTGCTGTACATATGTTTTTCTCTTCGTAAAACTGAATAGCTAAAGTTATGCCAAGCATTTGAACAAGTAAATGAAAGAATCAACACAAGTGAGTTGTGTTTCTACACATTCTTCTGAGCCAGTAATCAGAGATTTAAAGTATTTGGAAACAAAACAATCCATTAACCAATGTAGTCCATAAAATTAATCAGCCATAATATACTCCCTAAGATTAGCAGTAATTTCCCACCAGCCATAACCTCTCTCCCTCCAGCAAAACAGTCTCTTTACAGGTCTGTGTCACTCCATGGCTCATGCCAGCCCACAATCCCAAGAGCAGCACAGCCAGTTACAGCTGGTTTCATTAAAACTGCCTTGTATTGCAGAGATGGGAGCATTCGTGTATGTATGTATATATTTTATTTATCTATGTGTGTATTATTTGTACATATGTAATCACTGAGGTTCTTTTTTTTTGTCCTGCACTTCTATTCCAACAAGGATGCATCCTGTCCACTTGGGCAAAGGTCAACTCTGATGAGAGAGGAACCCTTTACTTTCAACAATCTTGTAGAGCATCACTTGTCTTTGGCCATTCCAATGCATTTTATACTGGAACTTCTGCAGCAGCAAAGCCTGTAACTGGACTTTTAATGTGACTTTCCTGTTTGGATGAGGTTTTATAGCCTGGGGCCTCAGGACGGGCAGAATTTCCAAGATGCATTTTATTAGGAAGCTTTGAATAGCTCTGCTTCTTCACATATATTTTTGAAATCACTGCTAGTCATGCATGATAATTTGGAGCCAAAGTCATGTGGAAAACCTCTCACTCTCAAAGTCCTGATATATTTGTGAGTTTTGTAAGCAGTTGCTCTATAAATGTAAATCTCTTCCTATGGTAAACATTTACAATGAATCAAAGAGATCTGTAATGGGTGCATGTTGAGTTCAACAGATGTATCAGACTTCAAAGGCATTGCAAACATGACTGATTCTCCAGTGTGTAGTCCTACCTGAAGTGAGGTAGATGATATTTTTACTAAGAAAAGGTGTGGGAATTTTTCCAGACCTGAAAACAGCCATAGCTCAGTATGCAGCTCTTTTGTATTCTCTTTTCAGCCACTGCTGATTCCAAATTATTCTATGAAAATATTTTTAGTTTGTTAGCAAGAAGACATATGCCTCTCGAGTTTAATTACAGACAGAGAAGGTACAGAGACTTGATCATCAGTATTAAGATTTTTTAAATATGTGATTATTAAATGAAGAAATTTCAAATTATTCTGCTTTGTTTGTGCCATATTTTTTTCAGAATGTTAACAAAATCTTTCTTGATTGATAAATATTGATAAAAATAAATCTGGATAAATATTCTGATGGCTTCTGTTTCACAATAATATGTTTGTTTCCAGTGTTTCTAGTGATCTCTCACTTTACCCCACCAAAAATACTGAAAAAGAGAAACTATAATAAGTGTTGCTCATTCTACTACAGGCACATCAAGGGAGTGCAAAGAACATGACAATTAGCATGGCAGTCAGTATACCAATTGGTTTTTGGAGTTACAGTATACCAATGCTTTTTGCAATTACAAACCTGGCTCTGGGTTCTCTCAGGCTTTCTCAAAATTCTGTTCAAATTGATGAGGCGAAGTTTAATGTTCAGAGAATTTTTCACTGAGCTTACGCTCTTTTCTTAATTCTGTGAGGATGGGATGCCAATGGCAGGAGCAGAGATTTGGGGAAAGGCATCACACTTGCTGTCAGGCCCAGGATAGTGCAGGAACAGTTTCTAATCTTGGTGACATTTTCTACTGAAGAAGCACAGCAGGAGAAGGTGGGTGGAGTGGCTGGCATTTAGCTAAGCCAGACTGCTTCTAACATCAAAAGAGTTTCAGTTCAATAATTGGACAAAGGGTCAACCAGATTCTTGCCTTGCCTAAGGCAATATTTTGATAATGCTTTTGGTTTGTGCAAGTGCTTCCATACAAATGTGGAGTGAGGGAGCCTAGGCAAATTCCTTAATTCTTAGAGGGCTTTGTGCTGGGCTAGGAATTGTCATTGCCTTAAACATTGAACATGTGATTACACAGTTTAGCTTCTGAAATTATGTTTATTGTGCAGTTCTGGTATCTTTTCTCATCGGTTGAATAATTGGGCTGGTTTGCAATATACACTTTTAATCTGTGTTACCTACTTTCTAGGTAATTATGGTCTTGCTAAATAAGTTTGTGTGGCAGTATTTTCTTATGATTTGCCTTCACAACTTGATACATATATATATTTATATCTGTATATCTATATGTATATATCTTTATATTCTTTTCCTACCTAATTTTTAAGTGGTGCCATTGTATTTCAGTGATTAAAAAGAGCATTTATTGTTACTTCACACATTAATCTTTGTCAATGCCACTTTCTACATATTTAGCAATGGCTAAATGAACAGAAAATGCCTCTAAATGTAAAGCAACTGCTGCTATAATATATAGTTCCCCTTGTAGGTTTACCACAAAGGATAATGCCAACCTCCTGACACAGCAAGTGTAGTCCTATATCAAGGTATTTTAATGGCTCTTAGTTTGTTTTTATTTTTAGAGGTTGTTCTTGAAATATGTATTTAAGATTCTCTGTTTAAAGTCATTTGGAGTTCTGAATTAAATGTCATCCACAGGGCTCAAAAAATCTTGATAATGTTATTTCTATGAGGCACAAGGGGTAGGATTCTTTTGACTGTCTGCAGATCACTGCAGGAGTTATCTGCACCTATGCTAATCACATCATTTTCCTTTTATAACCAAAGAACAGAAATGATCAGCTGATCCGATATCTGGTATAGGATGAGATCAACTGCTCCTTAAAAGCAGTTCTTACTCTCTAGAGACTTCAAAACAAGCTTTGGTGACCAGTTCTGGTATAGACATTTTTATTGGTAATATCTAAAGAGAGGTGAATCTCGCTGAGGCGCCTGCCAGCAATTATGAGCAGGCCTTTGAACAAGCTTGAGTTGTACACATTTACTCTTAGCTCTACAGCTGTTTGCATATTAAGAAATCTAGTAGTTCTCAGCTTCCACAATATCCTCTTTTTTGCTATCTTTAAAGTTGATTGCTGACAATTCTGACTAGTCCTTTAAAAGAAGAAATTTAAGTATTAAAAAAAAAAGTCTACAACTTGTAAGTTCTAGGAGTGAAGGCAGGGGTATCAGTTTTAAGTAAATTGCTACATAGCTATATCATTAGCTTTAAACTTGCAGGAACTTTACTAATGGTCCTGAAAACTCATGAGTAAAGGCAAAACCACACATTATGCTTAAATCTAGTTTGGATAATTTAACTGAGGCTTAAATTACATGCTTAAATATATAAACAGATCTGCATGTGGATTTGGAGAATTTTGACTCCCTTCTTGGAGTATGACATTGCCACTGCAGGCATTCTTTTCTTCATGAACATATTTTAGTAACCTTTTTTCTAATTTTATGAAGCTGACCTCAAAAGAATTTTTCAAAAATCTTTCTATGACATTAGCCAATAAGTCAGAAATCTGTGTGGTAAGGTAAGTATTCATAATCTTGTACATTTTTTGCATAATAGATCTCAGCTTCATGCAAAAGTCTTCTGAAACAATGAATAGTTTTTAGACTCAAAGGGCTGTTCTGTAGAATTATGAGAACCTAAAAAAAAAAAAAAAAAAAAAAAAGAAGTGGGGAAATGAAAGAAAAGTGAAAACCAGCTTCATTTCCTAAAGAAAATACACTTTCATTTTTAGCCACAAGATGGTGCCGCTTCCTCAATTTAAAGTACAATTTGCCTTTGAAATCGGTGTAAAAATGACATTTACCAAATTAATCCCCATGGAAAGAGTGAAGGGGCAGAGGACTTCTACTAGTGCCTTTCAAATAGCATTTAAATGCCATTTAAATGACATATGGTTCTTGTGCTGGCCGTCTGCAGAAGACTAGGATACATCCTGCCTGAATTCAGGGACATATTTGCTAATTTGTGTGACAGAAATAGCCTTTTAGTGCATATGGTCACTGCCAACTCTTCAGCAAATCATGGTGCTCTATCTGAGTGGGTTTCTGTTTCTTTCTGTCTACCACAAAAACAATTATTTAGCAAATTTCAAAGCTTTATATCTGAGGAAGTGTACCGAAGATTGGTGACCTGCACAGACACAATTGAAATTTAAGAAGAGTGGTGCTGCCAGTGTGTGGCTGAAATCCCATCTGACCCATTTACAATATTATTTTTAGAGCCATTTCAGAAGATCTTTTGGAATACTAGCCACGGTCTATTATTCTTTTCAGCTTATGTGGGTGGAAACCTGAAAGAGCAAGAAAAAACAAAAAAACTGTGATTTGTGCAGCACTATAAAATTATCTTGAAGTCAGATAGTGAAAGAGTAGGAGATGGCAAAAGAGGCAGTCCCTTGGCAGCTGTCTGTCCCCATGCTTGGCTCTGCTTTGCTCATCCCCCTGGTCCCTCTGGAGGCCCTGGCCTTTGCCCCGACCTTCTCCAGGAATCTCCTCCCTGCTTCGCTGGGTGTTTGCTGTGTCTGCTTCCCCTCACACTCATTTGGTAGCTGCTTTCTCTGTGGTCACCCCAAAAAAAGTACAGGGGAGCAAAAGAGCATGGAGTGTCTCCCTGCTTTTACTTGGGGTTCACGTATCCCAAAAATAGGGTGTAATGATGCAAAAATGTTGGACAAACTTGACCATGTGCATCATTACTAGTACAACATGTGATGAGACTGTGTTTTACTTTACTAAGAATAGAGGTGTAACGTGTTTTATCGTGGAAACCCTAATCTGTGTTTAAGGTGGAAAAATCAACCTTTCATTCAAATGACTTGTGAGAGTGATTCCTACTGAAAGTCAAAACATGTAGCCTCCTACATCCCTCAGGCAGACTGGTGAGGCTTATTTGAGAGTGTAAACCAAAACTGCTTCCTTTCACACGGATAGGAACAGCAGAGTGAATAGCTGAAATGCTTTCAAGCATTTTTATTGCCCAACTCTCCTGAAATGTAGAAACCCTAGAGCAGGCAGCCTGGTGATAAAGCATGAACCCGCCTCCGAGCCAGGAAGCGAGCCATTGTCCCAAGGCAGTTCCGCACCCGCACCCAGCTCAGGTGACGCAGTGTCACCGCTGTGGTATCCCCACCTTCTGGAGTTACTCACCACCTGGGGCATGTCACCCTCCCGGTGGGTGTCAGAAGAGATCCGGCAATTCAAATTGCATGTGTGGGATTCTGCGTGACTCACAGCAGTCACTGATGACTCCATACCTCGTGCTTAGGCAAGCTTCGAGCCCAAGGATGGGCTCCAGCCTATGTCATGCAGGTTGTTTCTCCTGTTCCTTAGGGGAGTTCCCCACACACATATGCTGCCTATGCTTGAAAACCAAACATTATATTAGAGATGAGACATGACATTTTATGGAAAATGACTGTACTACTTCCTTGAAATCTGGAGTTGATCTTGTGTTGCAAGACCTTTGGATTTTACTAGTTATGTAAGAAGTAAGGTGGCAATTCCTTTTTACTAAAGTGGCAACAAAGGGAAGGTAGATAGAGGAAAGGGAGAAAGAAAACAGAAAAAGCTTTGAAATCAAGATTTTTAAAGGGAAATTTAATTGAGTTTAATTTGAGTTAAAGCTTATTAAAAACCTCAGTACACCATATTTCTAAATAATTCCATTTTATAATCTCATATTTTTATATAATACCATATTTTAGAGGAAATAACTTCTCTTGGTATTATTTAATGTCATAATTTATACTTCTTTTGTGAAAAAAAGTATATTAGTTTGAGACATTTTCTTTTGTATTTCACAGTTAAAATTGAATCATACTTCCTTGCAAATCAAAATAAAGCCCTCTGTTAGGAAGGGAAATGAGGAAGGCATAGCAAAGGCAAGAAAATATAGCTTCTGTATCTGGATAGCTTTAGGAGCACATGATCCAAACTGTGGTCTTCAAACCAGGAAACACATTTGTATTTTTACTCTTACTTTCCTCTCTAAAGTTCATGGAAAACTTGGTTGTTGGTTTTTTTTTTTTTTTTTTTCCTTTGTAATCTAGATCTGATTATTTGGGACAAGTTTTTATCTTGCTTCACTAAACTAAATGTAGCAGGGTTAAGGTGATCTACTTGGTGAAGATAGAATCTCAGTCAGACAGAAAGCAGAAAGGATTGGAAAAAAATACTGCAAAGAAGGAAAAGAAGCTGGAAAGGAAGTTCATACATTAGAAGGATGGCTATTAGCAAGGCTTGTGTCAGAGGCTTGAAGTGGCATTGCCCCCACCACAAATTGCTGCTGCCTCTTTGGAGCAAAGGGCTGCTGAGCCCTGCACCCTGCACAGACAGCACCCCCAGGCTGCCAGGAGCATCACCTGTGTGCTCCCTGTTATAGGGTGGTGTAATGAAGGTGTGCAGTGCCAGTGGGGCCTGGGTGCTGGTTCTCTGTTCCTCCATCCCTCTTTCATCTTCAGCACTTTCTAGAATCCTTCCTCTTTCAGTTCTCCTACCCAGACAGCTTTTGAAAGGTCAGGGGGCAAGACCAAAGTGAACACTTCTGCAAATATCTATATTTAAGATATTTCTACTAGATGACAAACAAGTTTCTGACAAGATTTCATGAACATGAATGTTCAATAAGGATGGAATAGTTTCAAAAAAACAAAATTCTTGATTTTATTGGTAGCTTACTGTTACCCTCCCTACTTACTCAAGTTTTGGTTAACAGCACAGACTTTAGAAAATGAGTTTAAAGTGTGAGGTGTGTTTTGTGCACAGTGCGTTTCTGACTGTCACTCCTGTATGCACAAACACACACACACACACACACACACACACACACACACACACACACACACACAAAAGCAAAATTATTCTTCATAAAACTGTTCTTCTCAACTGCTGTCTTATTGTTTTCTATTAGTGTTCAAAAATACTTATTGTTGCAGATAAAAATCTTCTATTTCAATATCACGAAATAACTTGATCTCTTGAGGTTTTTTTAATGATCCTGCTTGCTTCCTTATCATGTGAGAAAATACATGAAAATTGATGAGACGTGACTTAGCCACAGGCCTCAGCTTCTGCATGCTGGCTATACAATAGAAACAGAATAAAGCTGCCATGCGGAAGTATGTGGGGAGTCATGGCTGTTCTTTAGCTTCCTCTTCAGTCAATGTAAATTGACTTTTTTTTTTCTCCTTATTAATTTATCTCCTGCTGTTGCCTGAAAGTATCGTCAGTTGCACAGGCCTATGAGTCAGCCACCTCTCTGCATGAAGCTGAACAATAAATTCCATTTCTTCCTCCTTACACTTTAAATATAGCTTCGTTCCTCTGTTCTGCTGGGGTGAGGTCTGTTATTTATTCTCTTCCTGTGTGATTGGGTTACCAGCTCCCTTTGGTGTAACAAGGAAAATTAATCTGCATTCATAAAAAAAGTGAATCCATGCATCTTTTTCTAAACCAGTGCCCAAATAATGGCAATATCACAGGAAAAAAAAAAAATTAGGAGAAGTTCTTTGAGTAAAGTGTCTCTTCAGACATCAGTGTCTCAGACCTGGTAACTTTTACCTTCAGACCTCACATTTCTTCTTTGAGAAATGTCCAAAGAGCAGGGATACCATACATCTGATTTTGTGAGAGTTGTTAATAATGCATTAATTTCTCCAAAACTGAGAGTGATAAGCTTATAAATGTTTGCAGGTTTTGAGATTTAAACACATCTATCTTTTTATTGTAAATTACCATCGGCAGAGTACGATTCCTGAGTGCAAAGGCCCATCATGCCACATATGTTCTCAGGAGCTCCTTGCAAGAATACCTAAAAACTAAGATTGGCCAAACCACTGGGTAGATCCAGATAATGTTACTGAAGCGTAGGCTTTTTACATTTACCTATAGAATTAAACATTTATGGAAATGCAGAGGCATTGATATAAGAGGTTCAGTCTTAAATTAATTTTTTGGTTCTTAAGAAAACATAAGGAAGGTGAAGGGGGGTTGTCTTGAATTTCTCATGATTAGTATTAGACTAAGAGCAAGCATCAGATGTTCCTTGGGCAGAACCTCTAACCACATAGCAAAATTTCCATGTAACACTATTAAACACCTGATCTTTCTTCTGATGAAGTTGGATTGCTAGCCCAAACTTCACACTGTTGTTGACCAATTTGAAAATGCCCTGGTGTACACAGGTCTGATCTTTTTTTCACTCTATAGGTGTGCACACCCACTGTCCTTTCCTGTGTAGCAGAAGTGTCAATCACACGTAGGTTGTACATATGTTTTTCAGAGACACTCCTACGTGAAAGAGTTTGTGTGTGTGTGTATATATATATATATACACACGCATATATATATATATCTGTATGCATGTGTGCTTTGGCATCTGGGGGTTGTGTTGGCAGTTGCCTCCAGACAAAATACATGGGGTGTGTTGGATTTGGTTCTGCAGGTTGAGGGAGGTGGATATAACTCTGGATATGAGGCTGGGTACTGGCAACAGGGACCAAGCACTTTTCTGGCAGAGGTGACCTGAGCATCCTTAGCTTCAGCCAGACTTCACCAAAAGCCTGTCACAACAGGCTCCCCAACAAGGTGTTGGTGATAAGTGTTGACAAAAAGGTGGCTAAGAATTGGTACCAGCACCCAAACTTGTCCCTGTCCAAACAGAAAACTGGGAGAGGCAGTTTATTCTGTCTCATGGTTAGCTAGATAGGTTCAGGGTGTGTTTTAGTTGTAGTTTGTCTAACCAATAAATCAAACTTCTATTATTTATGATTAATTGTGTTCAGAAAAGCAATCTGAAGCATCCTTTAACCCTTGAAGGGTTAGATTTATAGAAGTACATGAAGGCTTAAAGTGCAGTTAACTATCTAATAGTTTTCAAAATAGCTAACCTGGTTCAGTGCCATTATGCCCAATGATAACTAGATGTCTCACTGCACTGAAATTGCCAATAATTAAGAATTAAATATTTGAATATTTTTACAGGTACAGACCCTTAGTCCTATGAGGCCCAATCAGTTCAAATGCTTTTAACAACATCAGTGAGTGCTGTTCGCATTTTTAGGCAATGATTTGACTTGGAAATCTGATAAGCCCTCTTACTTCACATGAACTTTAAATAAAGTGGATTTAGGAGCAAAATTCAGTTCTAGATACATGTATGAGTTTGAAATGAAACCCACAGTCCATTGGTCTCATTAACCTGAAAACATTTATTTTTAAAATGGTTATTAAAAGTCAGACTGATACTGAATTATTGCCATGCTCCTTCTCACCCTTTTTTCTTAGCTATGAAGCAAAAGATGTTTTTCTGTAAACAGTGTTGAATTTTTTTTCTAAAACTCTTTAAAGTAATTTTGCTATTAAATGCATATTCTGGGTTTTTATGCTACACCAGTTGTTAAATTACATGTGAGTTTTTTAGAAGCCTTTATTCTTCCAAATTCATTTGTGACATGGAACAAAGACCTTGGTCTTTTTTTTAAGTCTTTAAACACCAGTGTTAATAACTACTTGATAATTAATTAGAAAATATGTATTCTAATTATTTTGTCAGTAGTTTGAAAAAAAAAAAGAAACCAAATCAGATCAGTTCTGTATTTGAGAACATATTACATTTTATTCAAGTGGCAACCCACATACATACTGGGATTTCCTGAGGCATTTCTTTCTTGATGCATTGAAATATGAATGACATTTATCAGGAATAAAATTGTAAATAAAACTATTATTCTTAGATACATAATAAAAAGCTGGAGACAACTGAGCTTTCTCTCCACCTCTAAACAAATGTTGCTTTACATAAAATATAGCTCTCTCTCTCAAATTCCTTCCACTACAAAGAACTTAGTTTCATTTCTAATTCAAATAAAACCAAAGCATAAGTGTCCCTCTGAATTATGTATCCAAATGTGTCTCCTTATAGTTCCTCCTCGTCTGACTCAGCCCATCATTCCTTCTGTCCCCCAGAACATTTTCTGCACGGCTGCCAAGAAGGAGCAGGACCTGGGAAGACACCTGATGTAGACGCCAACACTGAGTTCAGGGTGACAGAGCAAGGCTGCTCGGGGCTTTTATTTTTAGCAGAAGTTTTGTATAGCACAGGAGGAGGTTGGCAGGAGCTAGACTGCAAATCCTGGTGTCATTCTCCTCTCCGTCAGAATTATATATATACACACAGGCATCCTTTGTCAGATGGTGGGAATCAATAGCTGCTGACTCATGGCGATTGTTGCATCTCTCCCATGATCTCCATTTCCCAAATATCAAGTGAAACTACAATATCAATTAAAACAAACAATATTTCAAATTTGTTGCTCTTTACCTCTTTCATTGGGGAATGCAGTGTTTTCTGCAGGTTTATCTATGTTGTTTCTTCCACTTTTCCACTCTATTTTAAATGTGTTCAGCTCTAGTTTTTGACCACAGCAAAGATTTTACCTACAAATGTATATAACCCAAATACATGTGAACAGCATGTGCGTATTTTACTCTTATATACTCATATTTTATTAATATTTAATTGGGAAGTTATTCTTTGTATGGTATTTTTGAACAGAGAGAACAAAGAGATTAATGGGAAAAAAATCCTCACAAATTATGCCTCTGTTTGCTTCATATTCTGAGTGCAAATAAGAAAAAAAGAAATGTTTAAGTGATGTGAAATGAGACCCAGAAGAAGAATAAAAGTGAAGGAGAGGGTATATGACAGCAGATCTGTCAAGGCTGAGCTGCACAGAGCTGAAGGACCAAGGGGATGCTAACCCTTGCAAAACGGGTAATTGTGTATTAAGGAGGAGGTGGGCAGTACCTGCAATAGCAGCCCCCTTCCAAGGAAAAAATTAATCTAGAAACACATGGAGAAAGAGACATTTCAAACACGTGTCAAATTGGCCTCCACTCCTGAGCCTACAGGCTGAGATAATTTGGCTTAAAAAAGAGATGGATGTAAGGCCAAACATGAAAAGCTGTCTGTTGCATTTCACCCTTTGCCCTATAATCTATTTTAGGCAAATAGATGGCCCTTTGTTTTGAATGAGGTGTTGCTGAGATCTGGCAGGTGCTTAGGAAGAGCAGTGCCTGCTGGCTGATGCTGCTGAGCAGCGCTGCAGGGCTGCACTGGGGCATGCCTGGGACAGCTGCTAAACGCACCTTCTAGCAGATCTACTTGTGGTGTTGGGTAACAGTCAGTAACCAGAAGTTATTTCAGCATTTCCCATTGTAGGAGTGATCTTCAAGCCCTCTCTGACCCTACAGATATGAGCAAATACCTGTGTGTTTGTCCATGTAAGTGCATGTCCCTCCCTGACAGCAAATATCAGCCAGACGCTGGAGAGGCTCAGGTATCAGATACCATCTCAGAAACCAACTCATTGGTGGAAACAACCTGCTGAGTAAAAGGCAAAAAAAAAGGGAGTCATGCTGCAAGCTGGAGAACCAGTGCCAGAGAGATCTTCTGTACATGCCTCAGCCTTGGGAAACCTTAGTTTGGAGCTCAGTCAAGGATGAGACGCAGGACCATAGGAAACTTGCCTTTATTATTTCCAAGGCTCAGGGAGCTACTTGTTTCCTATTTAATCCAAATAGCTTTGCAGCTTTGGAGACAAATGTGGCAAGAACAATAACAGAAATGTCTGTAGTTGTTCCAATAATTCTTTGTACTTGTTTCCTGCATTTGTTTCAAATTTAATACTTAAATGGCAACAGTCATGCTTGAAAAGATGAGGAAACCCAAGGTTTCCTTCTTTTACACTTCACAATTCCCTCATGGGGATATGGACATTCTGGACCTGTTAGTCTGTATTGTTAGGATACACAAATGCCCTTGATCATCACAGCTCTGTACACAGGGACTCTTTCTATCCGTCCCTATATGTCTGATGGGGGGTTTGATGGCCATGGAGGTGGCATTAGCTGTTGAAGCTGTTGTCATGCTGACCCACTTAAAAAGCCTCGTTATGGAACTGTGATATTGCTGTTCCTTTCTGCCCTTCTTTGGTCACTGACGCCATCCCATGACATACAGGCACTGGATCAGGTGCTGGTGGTCCCTGGGGTTCACTTCCATGTATCATGTTCAAGGAAGAGCAAAGACTGAGCACTTAATATTTAGTTTTAGGGAGGATTATGAGCAAATTATAGAATCATGGAATGAGTCTGGAAAAGATCATCCTTGGGAACACCAGTAGTAACTAGCTGCCAATACACAACTGGATTTGAGTCCATTCACCATGAATCTTTGGACTCAGCCACCTAGCAAGCTTTTAAAATAACTCTTCCTGAACTACTTTGTAAGCTTGGTTTTGCCAGCATCCCTGTTTCTCCTTGTGCTGCAATGACCTAGATGTCCCTCCTGCTAATGCCTGTCACTGCTGAGTCCAGAGTGTGTAACTCTCAGAACACAATTCCCCTCTAACACCAGTCTGGTCGATCCCATATCAGGTCATAAAAGCAGGCGATACAAAATGATTACAGAAAGAGCCAAGATGCTTACAAGTAATACATCTACCTTTTAAATGAATTCATCTACTTATTTTACAATGACATGATGAGTGTTTAGGTGAAATTCTGCTCTCATCTTCAAATGCCCTCAGTTTCTCATTAGTTAAAAGCCCACTCATTAGGACGAGCACATCCCGGGGACAAACACATCAGCTGTTGTAAATTGTTTCAGAAAAGTTTTCTGCTATTCATTGATTTTATGGAGGTAAGTGCCATGTTATTTACTCAGTTAACAATCATAAAGACAAAGTTTTCCCTTCTGCTTGTAGTCTACCAGTTAGGAAGGATTTTTCTGTTGTTTTCTGTACCGTGTCAATTCTGGACTATATTTTATTTCTTGGTTTGTATTTTTATCTGTCAAATATTTATTTGGTGCTTAACACTCCAACATGTAACAGCAATTTTAGTTTAGAAAATTGATACTGACATGCTGTTTGTGAATAAAATTGACATTTCAAAAAGAAGAGTAATGTTTTGACTTAAAGGTTATTTCAGAATTTGATTTATCAATTTAGTACTTAAATGCACTGGGCTGTGCAAGCAATGGTGCTCACCCAGAGGGCAGCTAATTGCATGCTATTTGGGTATTTAATCCCATATAAATAATAAAAAAATACTTCTTTCATTAGGAGCAGAATATTCAGGGGAATTTTTTTCAAATGGCAGTTGCACCTACAAACAGTGCATTTTAAAACAATCTCAAGAGGAGCCCAAAAGAAGATGCAGTTTGTTGTTTGAAAATTAGTTCCATTCATTAATGATTGGTGTCAATGTATTGTGCCGGGTTTTTGTAGAGCTAGAGGTATTTTTAAATTCATTTATTTGAAACAATGTAGACAACAAACTAAGCTGTGTATTAGCATGCAAATAAAGTGTAACATTAATTTCACCTCAAATGCTTTACATGTATTTTCCAATTTGTTTTGAGTTTCTGTTGTCAAAGTGTGATATTCCCTTTTGTATTATCCAAAGAATAGTAATTATTTACTTCAAGCACAGAATTACAGTGGAAATACGCAAATGTTTTAAGAGTTTGCCAACATATTAGGATTTTTTAGTTGACTAAAGGATATATTTTTCCTCTCACAAGATTATAAATGCTTAATACCTCCATGAATTCAGCTGGAATATTTCCAGATTTATACCCCTCAATTAATTTCAATTGAATTTTCTTGAATTACACTATCTGAAAGCATAATTTATCTTTGTGTGAGCTAAAGTTAATTTAGCTTAGAGCATTTTCTCAAGAATAAGCCATGGCCTGATTGTAGGCATTCTCTCTGTTATCAATTTGACTTAATTTTCTCTCTTATAAGTGCCTCTAATAACAATAAACCTTTCAGAAAAAGAATGTGTGAATTAGCAGATGGTGCCAAAGAAGCTAAACTATTTTAAATGCTTTGCAACAATGTAAACTCATGTATTATTTATTGTACAGTATTACCAATTCATACATTCTTATAAGCTATTAAAATTCCATGCCTGAAGGTAGGATGTATTCTATTAGCATCAATTAATGTTCATAGTCTTCAGTTAAGAATATTTAGTGATAGAATTAGAAAGAAAATCTATAAAAAAGTGAAAACTTTACAGAATGCTGGTGGTTGGCGCTTTAATTTTTACCCATTGAAGGTCAGAGCCAGAAGAGGGTACTGAACAATGCTGAAGATATTAGTCTTAATTATTCAGGGAATTAAGGCTTTGAGAGCTCTAATAATCAATATGGCTCCTCTGAAAGGTATAACCTACCAATTTATCTTTCTCCTTTAGTCTTTGCATATAGAGAAGAAATATATATTAAATTGCATATAAAAGTCTGAACTTTTGACATAAATTTTGCATCTTTAAATATGGGAATATTTTTTCCTAGAATACCTTTGTCTTCAGTTTATAATGCAATAGAGCAGATGGACTGGAATTGAAAATAACAATGCATCAGGCATTTGCATAAAAAAATTACATTAGTGATTAATTGTTAGATGCAAGCTAAATTCATGTATTTGATATATAAAATGGTATAATACTCCAGATGTTTCTTCCACACACAAAATACTTCTTTTACTCAATCCTTCAGTAATTGAAAAATTGTTTGTGGCACATATATATTCAATCTCTCTTTACTGCACAGACAGACTTAAACCATATTACTTTATCTTCCCCTGGTATTCAAAGTGTCATCAACAATCTCCAGTGATTTAAAATGACAGTACAATCTTTTAACTAGCGTAATACTGGGACTCATGATCTGTATCTTTATTTTCCCTCTGTCATTGTGCTGAGTAGCCCTCAATCTTGCTGGTGCTAGTGAAATGACATGGCATAAGAAACAATGTGTGTGAACATGTAGCAGTCTGGCCTCTAATAACTAGAGACAAAGGTACTACAGGTAGAGGAGGAGAGACCAGGACATAGGAAGGTTTTTTTTATAACTACAATGGTTATTTTTAATAGAATAATTTCAGACTCCATGGGAACAATGTCTTGTCAATACCAGGTTTTTTTTCCCCCTTTACTTCCATGCTTCCTTGCTTTTTTCTCAGTTTAAGGCATGACACAAGCTGCACATAACAGAAAAAATAAAAGTAAACAGGAGGTGCCTAAGCAAAACTCTGCCCCAGAAATTATTTACTGTAAATCTTTGATACGCACCAAAGAATGTCCTCTGGTGTTTTCCATTTGCTTTTACATGAATAATCCACAGTTCACAAAAACATCAGCAATGATGGCATATGCCTGGATTCCCATCTCCTTGGTGTTTGAATTTATTTTTGTATATTTTGCATGAAAATAAAGAGATGGTACTCCATGCTTTGCAACCTGGTATTTATGCTCACCTAATGGAAGTGAACTGTAGTATGTCAATCATACACTGATTTCTGAACTTTGATCTTAAAGAGAGATTACAAACATAGAATCAGAATTATAGAATGGTTTGGGTTGGAAAAGACCTTAAATATTATCCAGTTCCAGCCTCTCTGTCATGGGCAGGGATGCCACCCATCAAATCAGGTTGCTCAAAGCCACATCCAGCCTGGCCTTGAACATTTCCAGGGATGGGGCATCCACAGCTTCTCTGGCTAACCTGTGCCAGAGCTTCACCACTCTCATAGTGAAGAATTTGTTCCCTGCATCTAATCTAAACTTACCCTCTTTCCATTTGAAGCCATTACCCCTTGTCCTTTCACTACATGCCCTTGCAAAAAGTCCTTCTCCATCTCTCTTGTAGGCCCCATTAAGTACCAGAAGGCTGCTCTCAGGTTTCCCCAGAGCCTTCTGTTCTCCAGGCTGAGCAACCCCAACTCTCTCAGCCTGTCTTTATGGGAGAGGCACTCTGAGCATCTGAGCATCTTCATAACCCCCTTCTGGATACACTGGAACAAATCCATGTCCTTCTTATACTGGAGGTCCTGGAGCTGGATGCAGCATTCCAGGTGGGTTCTCACCGGGGCAGAGTGGAGAGGCAGAGTGCTGGCCATTATTCTCCTCATGCAGCCCTGGGTGTGGCTGGCTTTCTGCCGGGCAAACACAGGATACTCGGTCATGTTGACCTTCTCATCAACCAACACCCCAAGTCCTTCTCCTCAGGATGTTGTTGTCCTTCTGTCCATTTTTAACTTGGAATCTAATATGAGAAATATAACTGGAGAATGACAAAGATATGTGAGTTGAGAGGCTGAAAACTGGTAATTGTGAGGTTGCAGTGGATACTTAATCTGTCTCTTAAGCAGTTTTACATTTTGGACCACAGACTGTTTCAAGATAGAATACTCTGTTAAGACAGTACTCTCTGTCCAGTTTTCCAGCTTACTCATGAAAGCCATTATTCAATAAAAACAGGGAAAACAAGAATTTTTGCGTAGTTTTCAAACAGAGGAATAACAACAGGGTCAGACCAAGACAGAGGCAGAATGGACAGATTTGGTAATTCCTGTATTTCCTAAGAAGACAGAGAAATATACAGTCGTGTAGATAAACACATTGTAAATATATATGATGTGCATATAAATGATACCTCATAGGGAATCATGTATTAATGCACAAGATTTTTGCAATTATTTGCAAGCAATTTTGAAATGTCATTGTGTGGCAAAAAAAAAACCCCTTAAATACTGTAGAAATGTCTGTATTTCTTAGCCATAATAATAACTTCTACACCAAATGAGGTCAGCCTACATTCAAAAAAAGGCCACTTCTAGCTGCCAATTTTATACATTCCTCTGAGGAATTCAAACAATTCAGTTTCATTTTCTCCCTTTTTGTCAGCAGATTTTATTTAATTTCCTAGAAAAACAATTTCCTACAAATATGAGAAACACTAGTTAAAATGAATATGTTTGCCACGAAACAAAGTGCGAAGTACGCTCAGCAGTTGCAAGACAGGAGTCAATAGCACATACGAGAGTAATGTTGTAAATCTGGTTTAGATCACCAAACATGACTCTTTTGTTGGAAAAGTCACTTTTCCTCTGTGAGTTAACTGTACTCTTTCCTATTCTGGATTTTAAATTATGTTAATCAGATACTGCTTATGAGGGAATCATAAGTGGCTGTTACCATAGGAACTACAGATTTTATTTTTTTTACGTTTGTATCTGAATTTTGGAGTAATTATTGAGTTCAATGACAGATGTGCAGTATAATGCATACTTCACAGATTAAACCAATCATGTTACAGCTAATTGCATGGACTATACTTCAAGTCAGCACATAAATGAGTATAAAATGAGAGGATGACTTTGCTGGCTGTTATGAAGTTGTGTTGTCTGGTTATATGACCAACATAAAAATCATAATAAGCAGCAGATGTAATGTCATGTGTTGCAGTAGAAAAAATGCTGGGATAATCAATAAAAACCATTAGAGAAGAACTGTCCATCTAGAGAACACCACTGATGTGTATTGGAACATACAGTGTGCAAATAGGTTTCTTTAGCATGAGAGTCTATATTTTTATGAATTGTAAGTGGTATATTTTGTAATCAAAGTGTGCAATTAAGGTGTCTAGTTCAGTTGTTTTCAACTATTTGGAAATCAAAATACAGTGGAATTCTGGCTAATAAATACAGTTGAGTACAGGTTGTACTAAGCAGTTGCTTGGGAAAAGTAAAAGTTTGCAATATTTATAAAAATTTTGAGACGAATATGCAGAAATGAACTGATCTTTCAAGAAATTCAAGAAATGGGAAAATTCAAACTTACTAAAGGATATATTGAAGTCCAGCCATAACCTGCTTCATCCTAGACTGCATAACAGAAACTGAGGCAAATAGAAAACTACATTATTCTTTTGCAGTGAAAACATGATTCAGAATTTCCTGAATACAATAAAAAAAAAAAACCTCAGCAACTTTGCAAGATTTGTGATCAGACCCTATTTCATTCACTTATGAACTCATTTTTGTTTTTAGAATATAGAGCAGAAACTCTGAGTGCATATTCTGCTCTGAAAACACTGTAGTGCCACAGAAAGCTATCTGCGTGTTTGAGAAGCTAAACTGACCGTGATAATGTGCCATTGAATAAAAAAAAAAAATTGAGCCAAAGTTGATAATGAGCTTCAGGGTGGAACTGTTAGTGTTGCTGCTCATTAAAAACAGGGATTAAAGCAGTCCAATTAGTGGCCATGCATGCGAGTAAAAAGGATGAAGTCCAAAAACACAGCAATGGAAATTGTAATAAAAGATGTTTTGTTCTTGTTTCCTTCATGCATTTGTGAAACATCAGATAATTTATTTTCTTGTCATTCAGAACTATAGGTTTATCTGCTTCTTTGAAAACTTGTTTCCCTTGCCTTCAGAAGAATTTTTAAAGAGAAAATATCTGTAATTAAATTCCCATCTGCAAATAAGATCAGAATTAATTGCAGATTAATGCAACTATATTGGAACTTTTTCAAATTATGATTTTTATTCTTCTAATTATCTCTCCTTTAAGGAACCGTGTATATGGTAATGTCTCCTGTGTGGAATAAAAAGTAGCATGAAAAGTGAGGTGCTTTGCAATGAAATGCAGTGCTTTAATTGCAGTGAGATGCTTTAGGCATCTAAAAGGTAGGCATGTTATCTATGCACTCCCCATCTTATTTAGATTAATAGAGATCGCTGAGTAGCTAATTCCATGTAGCTTTAAATAAGGCATTTACAGCAACTTTCTGAGGTATCAAGTATTCACTAGAGGATCCTGAATGGCTAACTTTGATCAGATTCTAACTTCTAATCAGCTTGAGCAGGATTAGACAGATTTCCACTTTTTTCCTTTTTTTTTTTTTTTTTTTTTTTAGAGTTGAGTAACATGTCCAGCCTTCTTCACAACTTCAAAGATTTGGTCAATCCAAATCTTGACAATTATTTGACATTTCCTGAGATAAATGTTTTAATTTTGTCACTTGTGATGTTCTGTCCTGAGTGACCAGCTCTGGGGGTGAGCCAGGTGACCCCCAGAGATCCCTTCCAGCTTCAAGTACTCTGTTATTTAAAGTCTTGACAGGGGCTTTAAAATCTTGTCAGACAACAAGAATTGCCCAAGAACTAAAAATGCATACTAAAAATACTCTGCAATATTATCTCATGACCTAACTCTGTTATGGTTTGTTATCTGCAATATGTCTAGGGCTCTCAGCTCTAGACGAGAATTATACTGTGTTAGTCATTAATATCTAAAAAAACGGATCTAGTTATATGTACATAATAACACAAGGCTGAACAATCCAGCATTTGGATTGTGGGAACAGGAAGCTGGGATCTTTTCCCAGATCTTCTCTTACACAGAAATTCACTAAAGGTCTTTTCCTTTTTCCTGATGCTCTTCCCATTTTATCTGAGCTATCACTTTTAAAGAAAATTGGTGTTTATCTTATGGATTTATTCACAGGTACTGCAAAGCAATCCAGTCCAAATAATGAAAAATCACTTACCAATGTAGTAAGATAATTTGCTACATCAAAGAAGAATTGCAGAGTACTGTGGTGTGTTCCTCAGTTTGTATAAAACAGGAAGGGAAAGGCAGTTTTTGTGGCTTTTTTGTTTGTTTGTTTGTTTTTCTCAGGCTATGGCATTACTTAGATGATTATGCAAGACTGCAGGAAAATGGAGAAAAATATACCAGTTGCAAGCATAAAACTTCCTTCCAACAGATCAGTGCAGTGAAAATAACTTTCTGTCCTTTTGAAGCAGGCAGGCTTTTAAATAGTGTTGTCTTGGTGGCAATGGCCCATTTCACTCAAGGATGTTGTCCTTCATAGAATCTAGGGGATTATGAACAATATTTTAAAACTTGGGTGCTAAATCTATATTTAGGTCTACAGAACAAGCATTCAGCGAGTGGGTGAGGAAACAACAGAGCATAACTCTTTAGCTTGGTAGTGAGGGCTTGCTGCTGGGAAATCCTGCCTTTCAGCTTCTTACAGTCCTGTCCTTCACTCCCTATCCCAGCCACAGTTCCAGGCAAATTGCTGCCTTCTCATCTTGGGAAGGTTCTCTCATATCAGACCACAGGTGAGGGAACTCAATGCTTTTCTGGGACTGAGGACAGAAAAATACAAAGCTGAGGCTAGAGAAGGGCTGTGCTGTAGGAGGCATAAGGACAAAGTAGAGTTTAAGGGACAGGCAGAAAAGTAGGAGAGCAGTGTCAGACAGGAAAAGATCCATCAAACCTAGAGGATGGAAAATGACATGGAAGGACAAATGACAGAGGAAGAAATCCTGGATTATATAACTTATTATAGCAAACATATTTTCAAACAGGGGAAAGCTCTTCTAGTCTAGAAGATGAAGTCAATGATTAACTGATGTTAATGGAGGAAGTACCAAGAACAAGTAAAGCTAGACTTTAGCGGCAAGGAAAGAAATCATTAAAATGGATGTAAAAATAGGAAAACATCCACTTTCAGGACATTTAAAATTCATATGTCTGGTGCATGAATTGAACCTACAATGTACACAGTGACTGCAGTGATTTAACATGTGTCTAAAATGGTGAATGATAGAAAATTACAACTGAGATGATAAATTATGTTGTACTATATATATTCATAGGAAAACCTTTTTAATGATCTCTGCAGCATAAAAAGATCAGCAAAGAAACCTTAGTAACAAGTCCAAGACAGACCTGAGTTATGCTTGTTGGTGACAACACTGGAGCAGAGACAGGTCTTGGAGCAGAGGCAGATTCTGGAGGACTTGTGGACATAGGGCACAAAGCAGGGTGTGTCTGGGGTACCAGCAGCCTTGAAGCTCTGGCAGTTCCCAAAGTTCCCAGAGTACTGCAGCCCCAAGGCAGTGTGACTATCAGAGAAAACATCAGACCCGGAAAGGAAAAATTAAGAATTTCTAAAAACTAGTCCCCTTTTCAAAGATACAGCATGTTCTTCAGCTAGTTCAGATCTGCTTAACATATTTTATCATATCCTGAAAATTACAGAGTTTCTGAGTTGTCTTTGTTAATCTGAGGTAGAAATGTCTGCCTTTTGTTGAAATTACCTTTCCTATTGTGACCCTTTGAAAGTATAGATAGTAAAGGCTGTAGCTCTGCTGTTATTATCTTCTGGGCAAGTCAGACTGACCATAGCAGAGGTTGTTTGGAAGCTGAAATTTCAAATGAGTGCATATTCTTTTTTTATATTGTCATTTTAGATTATTACTTTATTATCTAGTTTTGTAGACATGAGGGAGCAAATAAATGTTATGGAAAGGTCTGACACAATTGTGTGAGGAGTCTAGGTGAAAAGAAAGTGAAGTTTCCAGGCAGTGTAGTCCATAAAAATGTTTTTCAAAGCATTTGAAATTATTGTTAACTTTTACAAGATCAGTTTTGCACTTTTCTCTCTTGAGGTTAATGTTATCAAACACAAATCAAGCCAAAAGACATTTCCTTACCATCAAATTTGCCTCCATGCTGCCCTTCTGACATCTTATCTTGGTTTTGTTTTCAAGGACACACCATAGCAATTTCCCAGAAAAAACCCAAGCCATGGATGTTGGGGTCACAGTGTTGGCAGTGGTGGCACTGCTGACTCTGGCTGATGCTCAGCTGCCGAAGCCGGCACGGGCCCCTCCGGTTCTGCACAAGCCTTTCATGGTTGTTTGGAACGCGCCGACTGAGCAGTGCAGGCTGCGCTACAAGGTGGACCTGGACCTCAGTGTTTTTGACATTGCATCCAACATCAATGAGACTCTGAGCGGATCCAATGTGACCATTTTCTATCACACCCATTTGGGATACTACCCCTACTACTCAGATAATGGAGATCCCGTTAATGGGGGGGTGCCCCAGAACGAAAGTCTTATCAAACACCTTAGCAAAGCAAAGTCTGACATTGACTATTGCATACCCATGAAGAAATTTCAGGGACTTGCAGTCATTGACTGGGAAAACTGGAGGCCCCAGTGGGATAGGAACTGGGGCAATAAAAGCATTTATAGAAATAAATCTCTCGAGATTGTTAGGAGACGGCATCCTCGGTGGCCAGAGGACAAAATTAGGAAAGTGGCTAAAGAGGAATTTGAAAATGCTGGCAGGAGTTTTATGAATAACACCATCCTTCTGGCTGAGCATATGAGACCAAACGGTTTGTGGGGTTACTATCTTTACCCAGACTGCTACAATTACGATTACAAAGAACACCCCCAAACATACACAGGGAAATGCCCACCCATTGAATCTTTCCGCAATGACCTCCTGCTTTGGTTGTGGAAGGAAAGCACTGCTCTCTACCCTTCTATATACCTGGATTATATACTGAAGTCAAGTCCAAATGCACTAAAATTTGTTCACTATCGGGTTAAAGAGGCAATACGTGTTGCCTCAATTGCTAGAAAAGACTACGTTTTGCCTGTATTTGTTTACTCCAGACCATTTTATGCCTATACTTTTCATGTTTTAACAGAGGTAAGCGGACAGATTTCTTTCAAAACGTAGAAATTAGAAATAGCCTCTTAGAAAAAATATGTTCTAAAAGCACTTACACATTTGTTTTTCATATTTTAGGCAGTCCCATGAGAGGTAGTACTGTAGTCACAGTACAAAACTCTATGCCTTTCAAGAGTTAATATTGCAGTGGTCTCGTCTACCTCTGTGAGATAACATTGTGTATTTTTAATGAAGGTAGTTTAGCAAGAAAGTACAAAGAATTATATTCCTTAAGGAAGTAATTCATTGTGATATTTTTATTTTTCAGGGCAGCTTGTGAAATGAGCTGGGCAGATATTGTGAAGCTTAAAATTAATTAGTGCAATGGATAGATAAACTTTCATGAGAAAAGATCCTCAGGGCTTTTTTGTTTCTTTATGCAAAGGTAAATTAATTCAATATAGAAATAAGCTAGTCAAGTAAAGTGATTTGTCCTGGAGTTTCTAACTCCTGCATGATGAGCATTGGCCATCTATCTCAATTTTCAGAAGTATCACATCTTCATGTCTAACATTTAGTGCTAAACTGTGGAGTCTTTTTATCAAAGAAACCCAGTTTTTGAGTCATGCAATGTCCCACCAAGCAGTGATCAAGTGTAATAAATATGTAGTGGCCACAACACTGATGGTAAATTATATATGTGAAAATCTCAGACTTTCTGGATAGGTAATGATGATTGTTTATGCCCATAATAGAGATTCACAGTCACTTATTAATTTCTCTAATAGTTACTTCAAGTGCCAAATGCTTTTCTTTGATTTCTATCAATTCCATGAGAAAGGAGAAAATCTGGGACAGGAACTCATGGAAATTACCCCTTGATAACAAAGGGCATCTGGAGGTGCTGCCTCCCTTTATTTGATGGAGAGCTGCTTGGGAGATTCCTATTAATGCTGCCAGAGACAAGTTCCTGACTCAAACCAGAACAGAAAAAGGGCAAGAAGTGGCAAGGGAAAAGGCAAAGTTCAGTCCAGTAAATCATAAGCTGTGTGAGGCTTCAGCCTACAGCTGGAGCTGAGGAGGTGCAGCTGATCCCTGAGAGCCTGAGAAATGTGTCAGGCTGACCCCAAGAAGCAAATGATACTTTCAGGCTGCCACTGAGAAGTAAATTGTACATAGTAGTAATTAGAATTTAGTCTGGTTCATTTTTAGCAACCAGGAACACTCTGGAGCTGTTTTCTCTGTAGAAATTATGGGCAGATAGGCCAGTCTGGTCCTGAAGGCAAGGAGTCACTGAAGTGAGTTCAGGCAGGATGTCACCCAGAACTCCTTCACCGAAGAACTCAGGCTAGGAAATACATAAGAATTCTTGAAGTGCAGTCTGTAATAATACATTTTTATAAAATTAATTAGTCCCTTGATCAATACAAAAATACCATGTTACTGAAAGCTATGAAAACTAGCATGCTGCTACCAGTTATGTTATGAGTTCAAAATCTGTGGTGGTACATAGTTATTGTTTCACCTTAAGATATTTTCTGAGCAGTACAGTAGTAATTTGGAATGGTGCTTCTCTGAGGTTACGTTCTTTAACTCACCCACCTGTTTTCCAGTTGCATGTAGCCATTTACTTCTGGATGCTTGAAAAACTGCTTTACAACTTTACGAATATCTTTACATAGCCACGAAAACATATTTCCATTATGCTCCACTATGTATTTTCTAATAAGGACAGCATGGGCAAGGTACTCAACATGGTAGAGGGCTTAACCTGGTCAGACTACACACATCATCTGTGAGAACAGCTCGGGGTCTGACAGGAACTTACAGGGTTGTATTTAAAACCATAGAAATTATCCAGAAAATAATGGTCTTGTATTTTTTCATAGCCCTGGAGCCACTGGGATAATTTAAATGTGGTTTTGTATGTTCAGGTTTTAGACTAGGTTGGAGCTTCTCATTTGACCCATGACAAGCCCCTAAGTGATGCTCACAAAGTTACAAACAAGTCATGAAACCTCTGAGCTCCAGAAACAACGTGCATGAAGGTGACAAGGAAAGGTCCCAGGACAATGACATCCAGGCTAAATGGCCACAGAAAAATCAGGGCAGTAGGCAGATGGGATAGTTTCTAAACTTCTGGCAGGGACTGGGACAGGACAACTACAGCCTTGCTCCATTGAGCTGTGCAAAAGCTGTGCTTTCTGTTCCAACAGAAACAGTACTGATATCCAAGACTTGTGTGCAAGCCCTTCTGTGAAATTGCACAGTGGAGTCAGAAAAAATGGTTGTGAGTCAGAGTCACTGAGGGAGAGACACAGGTCTATCAAACCTTCAGAAAGATGAAAGGCCTAGATCCCAGACAGATGCTGTAGCTGTGTATGCTGTACCTTTCACCCCAACTGCATCTGGAAATCAGGTGAGTTGTGCATAAGATGCCTGAGAAATTAATCCAGCTTTTAATCTTGAAAACAATTTATAAATTCTGGATTGGGATTCCAATCATTATGAAAGGTTTTTGTATTTGCTAGAAATTTGTATAAGCAGTTTGCCATCTGTAGGGTATTTAGAAACTTTCTGATTAGGCAATTCACTACTAAGCGTGTTGGGGAGGGAAGTTGCACAGTAGCATCTGTTCTTCCTGACTAGATGGCTGAAACATTAATAAAGCAGGATGACAACTGGCAAATGATTAATAAGGGATAATAATCCTGTTGTTTCCCTAGAGATAATCTTCTCCCATGACCAGGTGTGCATGTGTATAGACACCAACCCCTGCAACCATGCCAGGCTTGAACTACTATTGCTAAATACAGAAGACTCTTGTCTGTAACTTAAGGCTCTTCAAGATTACAGATATACTTATTTTTCTTTCCTCAACATGTAACTAGAACTGACTGTCTTGTTTCATCTTGTGCTCCAAAACTACTGGTTTAGTTCACGTTCTATTCTTTTAAGGTCCAGTGCAGTGACTTGAGTGATCTAAATTCAAAGAAACATTGACAGGCAATAAAGCCTCCTCCTCCCTGCTAAATCAGGTGTCTATTTGGGGAGAGCCCAGCCTAGACTTGAGAACCTTAGGTAGTTGCACACTGCCCCCAAAAGCTTGAACAAAAATGAGCATCACAAGGGAAGACGCTTGTTGACTTGCTAATCATTTGGACAAATACCAGTTGCCAAAGTCTGATGCAAGAAACAAATTAGGATTCTCCAGCTAGACAAATTATAAGATATTAATATTTAAAATATCTATTTTTTGAAAATTGTGTGTTTTCTTCCATATGAGGCTTTTATTACACTCTCAAAGAAGAGCCATTCCAGTGAGCCCCCACCAATGCCAAGCTGTGCTGTGTGAGAAGGGGCACATGGTTCAGTCCCAAAATCAGGACTGCTGTGTCAGAGGCTGCTGGTGGAGTTCATGTGCCTCACTCAGTTCTTAGATAAATAAGACTCTCACGGAGGGTCTTATTTATCTCTGGCCCAGGTTTGTCATTCTCGGCTATTAAGAGAGGCACAACTCTTTCCCTTTCTCAAAATACCCAAATGAAGAATGAAGCCTTTATTTTCTAACCCTGTCTGTGGCAGAGGAGGAGGAAGTAGGGGGTGTTGCCTCCTTTGTATGACCATCCACTGGTCAGAGCACCTGCCTCTGGTGCAGAAGCTCTTGGCTCTGTTGTCTTCCCAACCTGCTCAGGATGAATCCAGCACCCTGGAGGGTGCAACCTCCTTCATAGGTCATTTGAGGAAGAACTCTTCTGTGTTGATAGCTTTTGAGGTACTTAGCCTGACACATTGATTCAGTAAAAGACATAACTATGCCTAGAATTGACAGTCAGAAACCTTATGCCTTTCCTTGTGGGCAGGTTACCTAATTATTAACACAAATTTATCATAAGCTGTAGTTGGGTTCCCACTTATTTCTCTTTCTCTCCTTTGAGCGTTCATTGAGTTGGTGCAAAGCAAAATGGCATCAGACAGAGATGTCATCTGAAACCTCATGATGAAGGTGACCCTCTCTGGATGATTATCTGGATATTATATATCTGACCAGCTCTTTCTATTTCTCTCCTTCTGGGAAGGACTTTTAGCACCTGATCTTTGTTCCAAAGAATTCAAAACCAGGAAATGTAAGGTGTAACAAAAGCATTTAAATGAAGTCCTATACAATATTTTTGTGGTGAACTGCTATTTTCACCAGCATCTAGCATATGTGCAGGTGCTGTAAGAGTCCTTCAAGAATCTCTAGGAAAACATACCTTCCAATAAAATGCCAAATTTTGGCCTCAGCCAAAGATAAATGATGAATTTCTCAGTGTTGTGAAGGTGGTAATACTAGATTGCAGGAAAGTGGAAGAGCAGGTGCCTCAGGGACTTAGGTGTGGAATTATCAGTGCCATTGGACTTCACACATCTAGAGGTCTGGATAAACTTTAAGGATTTGTTTTGTCAGTTTTATATCCATGTGAATTGGACATGAAGTGCTGTAATATTTTCGTTAATCTGATAAAACTAACAAAATGAATATGTGGAATATGGGGCTGTAAAACCTAAATTCACTGACTTCTGGTAAAGCAGTGTAATTCCCAAAGCATATTACTTACAAAAGATTTATTTCAGGGTTTTCTCAAGTCCTAGTTCATCCAGCAATCCTCAATATTTATTGATTATTTATTCTGGAGGTCTGATAAGTTTTAATTCATTTTTTAATGAGATTTTTAATGAGATCTGAAATGTGTTAGTGCAAAATCATTCAACCATCATGTGAGTAATGTAGAATCACATCCAGTCTTTGCATCTGGGTAAACTTCATAAAATGTTTTGCAGATGATGAAGGCCTGGGAACCCTCATTACTAACACATGACAGTGAATTTCGCATTCTTTTAACATTTGATATTTTGATCTTTAATTAGCACAATCCTTTTTTTTTTTTTTTTTTTTTTACTGATTAATTAATTAATTCCCTTAGGAAATACCCTAATCCTCCTGAACCCCCTTGAAAATAACACCTTCAGTCCACACCACTATCCTTTAAAAAGAAGCGATGCCCATATCCCAGTGCTTTCTTTACTTTTACTTTTGTCTATTTTTACTTTTACTTATATTTGTTTTTCTCATGTGTGGATTTGGCTTTTTTTTTCAGAGGGATCTGGTCAATACCATTGGGGAAAGCGCAGCTTTGGGAGCAGCTGGAGTTGTTCTCTGGGGCAGTATGCAGTATGCCAGCTCAAAGGTCGGTCAGATCAATTTGCCAGGTTTTAGGAATCACCTCAATATCTCTTGTCTGGCACCACACCCACACCCTCCATAGCACCTATCTACCTTTATCAGTGCCAACATCAGATCTATCAGATCAGCCAACAACTGAGGATGATGGTTCAATAATAATTTCAGGTGTCATTAATTCTGTCAGGCTGAAAAGTCCTGTGCTCCACAGCACATTGCTTTGGGTACGTAATTTGTAGCTCAGTGGAATAATGAGTCCAAGTGAGAAGAAAGACATGTTTCAAAACAATGCCATGCAAATATAAGCACAGCTAGTTTTACAGTGTCCTACTTTGTAACTACTGCAGTTGGCCAGATCAACTGGGAAGGAATGGAGCCTGGAGGTGAGGTATTTTCTCCAGTTGCTAATGTTGAAATGTTACAGGGAAAATAATGTCACAAGACAAGTCCTAGTTATTTCTCCCAGGTTCTTCAGACTTTCAGAAATAAACCTTCTTGAGGAGATGGGAGGCAGAACTGGAGTTTCCCAGGAGGCATGGCAGGATAGCCCCCATTCCTAAACCTGGGCTTTGGCGCCCGCTCTGCTTCTCATGCAGTCTGCTGTCCAACTCCTGAAGTCTCTGGCAAAGCATCACTGACTTGGTCAGAGGAACCAGGAAATCTGAACTGGAACTTTCGAGTTGCAATTGCAGCAACTTCTGTGCTGGTTTATGAATATTATGTGGCTCCTGGTAAACTGAAGGTATTGGAGTGATCAGGGACAGAGTGGTGACTTAATTCGTGCATTAACACCTGTTAGTCCCATACATTTCTCCTAGTCAGCAGTTACCAGAAATCTCTACTTAAGGGACCAGTTAGTCTCAGATATGAACCATATTAACTCTCTTTCTGCTTCCTGGGAATCCTTCCTAGTCTCACACTAATGTTCCAATCAGGCATTCAAATAGAAACCATAGTAGATGTCAATAGTTTTCTAACCTTACACATGAAAATAAACTCATTTAAACCAAACTAAATAGATCCTTCAAGTATGCAAGCCAAACAAGATTTATCTCAATGGATTACTTTAGGCAAGAACAGTTTAGTGATAGCATCTTTTTAGACATAATAAACTTGAACATAATGCTAGATACTGAGAAATGTGTTGTGATCTTTTATTTTTCACAGGAGAGCTGCTTAACAGTGAAGCGGTACATCGACGGGCCTTTGGGACACTACGTCATTAATGTGACCTCAGCAGCCAAGCTCTGCAGCAAAGTCCTGTGCAAGAAGAATGGAAGATGCATCCGCAAAAACAGCGACTCTTCTGCTTACCTCCACTTGTCACCCAGTGATTTTAAGATCCACGACCGTCATTCAGAGAGGGGCCCCAGGTTCCAGGTGACTGGTAAACCCAGCCTGGAGAGTATTGAAGCCATGAAGCAGAGGTTTATTTGTCAGTGTTACCAGGGCTGGACAGGAATATTTTGTGAATTGCCAGACCAAAAGCTATTGAAACACTGGGTTCATGTCGTGTTTAGTAGATCAAGAAAACAAAGCCTTTTTATCTTCCTCTTAGGAGCCATGCAGCTTCTTCTGTTTTGTTCTGTACATTAAGGTCTTCTAAGGCAGTGCAGGGGAATAAAAATGGTGCCTCTAAGAGTTCTGTTTCTTAAAAAAAATATTGTAGATGGAAAAGACTTTCTTGATTACATTATTTTATTCTGTTTTAGTAATTTTCCACTCCTGGAACTTTCTAAGACATAAAAAATTTTGAAAGCACTTTTTAACCAGCTCCTTTACTCCTACCCTGTGTTTCCCTCATGTGTTCAACACATAAAGATTCTGTTGTTGCAGTGGAAGCTTTACCTGAGGAAAAAAGTTGAATGAACTTGTAGAATTATTCAACCATGTAGAAATTCAAAAAGAAGAACACAAAACCTCTTTATTTTGGGAGTGGGTGATTTAACATAGTGATGAGGAGAGTGTTGTGGAACAGGGATTAGGAACTGTTCTCTGCAGCTCTTGCTGAAATCAAGTGGTACATTGTGTGAGCAACTGCACTATGCCCAGAGCCAAATCCATTGATCCTACTGCTTCCATATAAGCAATGTGAAAAGTATAGAGTTAGACATCAGCACACATTTTTAAAAGTTTATACTTCCGTATTCTGAGGCCTAATTTGATTAATGTTACTTCCAGAGATATTGGTATTTCCAGTACTAGTGTTCTGTCATCAGTTTCAAAGATACTGTCTGACTGAACATCTCTGCAATTACTTTTAGATGAGGGGATTCTGAACTCTGAGAGCAGCTCTGGCAGCTGGCACCCAGCAGCGCTTCTGCCTGGGCAGGAAGTAGGGAAGCACTTCTTTGCTCACCCCAACCCCTTGGGAAGGAGGCATCCTTGTTGCCTTTGGAGCTGCTGCAGGTCTTTTTTTTCTGCTGGCTGGTCAGTGAGGTGGAAGTGAGAACAGGCTGACAGATCCTACTGTCAGTGTGCAGGTCAGGAGAAAATTAAGAACTCTATTCATTAAAATATTTTGGCTTGCAGCCTTTGGCTTCAGATGGGGACCTCTCTGAAGGTGGTATAGTGTTGGGGAGGGTAGATAAATATGATTAAGAACCACAATGGTACAGCCAGGACGAATATAACGCCCCCTACTGGCTGGACAATTACCCTCACCTACAACGGGGTCCAAAAGCCGAATGGATTCTCCCATGTCACCCCCCAGAATGTATGGTTCACCCCACATCTGTAACCCTCCCCTGAACCATCAGGTGCCTGTGACCCCATTGGCCCAGGTCCTGTTCCAGCCCACCCTGGAGCCCCCCTTGATAAGGGGTCTCCAGGGGGCTGGACGCCCTCTTGGATCTTCCTTCCCCTCCTGGAGAGTCCTCCGGGAGTCCCTGCTCTCCTCTCTGTCTCTCCCCTCCCCCATCACCCGAGGCCCAGCCACGTGCTGTGTCTGGCAGCTCGAGGCAGAGCCTCAATGTATCCTGAATAAACCTCTTCCCCCAAGAGCAACCACAGAGATCTCGCCTGAATCTGTCCGTGGAATACAAATACACGTCGTTACAGACTGGCGCCCACCTCGAATACGAACCCACGGTGACCTGCAACTGCACCCGTCTGGATGCTTTCCAGCTTTTCTACCTGTAGGACACCTTTCCATGGACACTAACTAAATAACCAGGTATTTCCTCGCCATCGTGGTCGCGAGCACGGCATTCTGCTGCTAGGCAGTAACGAACCGGAGCTCTTTAAAAAGTCCCGAAGCCGTCGTACAGCTCAGCGACTCGTTACATAGTAGCGAGCTATTAGAGCCCTTCTACGACTTCTGGCCACTATTCTCCGAGCACAAGAGATCGCCGCGATTCCGCGGCGACCCAAGGCTTTGTGACGAGACTTGCCGCGCCACGTGGCCACGTACACAAAGCACAGGCGAGCACTGCTGAGCACTGCCCGCGCTGAAGCTCTGGAGAAAACCCGCGGTGACCCCTCACCACCGACTGCAGTAAACGTCGGACCCTGACAGAGGATCCCGCTCCTGCGACACCGAGGTGAGCCACACTGGTTTAAAAATGGGACAGTCCCACTCTGCAGCTGATAGAGATCTCTATAAGCAACTTAACCACTTATTACGTAGCCATAATAGTAATTTGCCTAAAAAAGAGCTACGAAAACTCCTAGAATGGATCTTACTTAAGTTCCCATATGCCGAGCGCTCTGCTGTGTTTTGTGGAGACTTTTGGGAGTCCGTGGGACATACACTGTTTAACGACATTTCACGGCGGGACCCCTATGCTTGCGAATTGCTCCCTGCTTATAGAGTGGTGGCAGGAATCTGCGCTTCTCAAAAGCCGCAGATAGCAGCCAAACCGCTCCCCGCCGTGGCTCAACAATCCCCGCCGGACTGCACCCCCACCCCGCGCTGCGGCGAGAATGCCGGCGAAGCGGCTAGCGACTCGCCGGTTTCTGAGCGAGCGGCGCTCCCAGCCGCAGCCGCCCCCCCCCTCACCCTCAACCCAGAACCCGCCCTTGCGGCCACCTCCTCCCCCCCTAACCACTCCGCGGGCCCCGCCTCCCCCCCGCCCGGCCCCCCAGCATTGCCTGTCCCGGCTATGATGGCTACTATAGCCGAACTTTTACAAAATCAAACAACAGCCATTTTGCAAGCACAAACCCAGTCAATGGCTATTTTACAAACACAATTTCAAGCGTCAGCTGCGATTTTGCAAAAGCTGCATACGCTCGCCTCCGCGGCCACCCTCCCGACCCACCCGGAAGTCCCCTGGTCCGGCGAACGCGCCGGCCATGCGCCGGCCCTGGGCTGGGCGGCCCCCACTCCCGGGGCCGCCGCCTCCCCCCCGCGCAGCCCTGACCCCGCCCCCGGGGCCGCCGCCCCCCTCCCCCGCGGTCCAGACCCCGCCCCCGCCCCCGGGGCTGCCGCCCCCCTCCCCCTCGGTCCAGACCCCGCCCCCGCGGCCGCCGCCCCCCTCTCGCGCGGGCCTGACCCCGCCCCTGCCTCCACCTCCTCTCCCTCGAGCGCCCCGGACCCCGCCCCTCCAGCCGCGGCACCGCCCGTCCTTCCCAGGGACGCCCCGGCTCCCGGCGCAGCACCCCCGCTGCCCGCCCGCCTCCTGCACTCGCGGCCGGACCCCCCGGCAGACGCAAACCCGGCGCCCCCACCCCCCCATCCCCCCGCGGCGCCGCAGCCCCTGCCTCTGGCTGCAGAGCACCTTAACCCCCCGCCGCCGGCACCACTTCCGGGTTTCCCAAACCCATCACCATATCCCTCCACATCTCTCCCTTCGCCGGCTCTTCAGACTGCCACAGCAACCAATGCCATAGCGACAGCATATCCTTCCACAAATCCCAGTTCCCCACAGGTGCTGCTGCCCACAACCTCCACCCCCCCTGCTCCTCTGCCTCAGCTGGCAGCAGCCCCTGCTTCCCACACTAGCAGCTCCTCACCACACCCTAACGACGACACTATGCCTCAGCAACGTGAACGCAACAATGTAACTGCAGCTTCTACAAACAAAGGACAAACAGAGAACTATGTTACCCCTGCAAACTCTAACCTTTCTATCCCAGTCTCACCAAATTCTCAACACAGTGCCAACAATCTTCAATTGACTAACTGCCCTGAAATCAAATATGATAACCACAAAGAAGACAACCTGCCTTCCCAAGCCATACCGGCAATACCCAACCAACAACCTGCTAATCTCAAAACATGGACATTCCTTCCCTCCCATGATTTAAAAGAGTTGCGAAAAGCAATTAATGACGGTGGCATCTCCTCTTCCTATTTCAAACAGCTGTTGAAAAGTACCCTAGAGAGACACACACTCACGCCACATGACTGCAAACATCTTGCCACCACATTTCTCACGGACTCACAATATATATTGTGGGATCTTAAATGGAAGAGAATGCTTGCAGGAGTCCTGACTACATATAGACAAAGCACTGATGCACACCTTCGCACCCTTACCTTGTCTAAATTAACAGGTGACCCACCAGATGATAAGATCGAACATCAGGCGAATCTACCCAAAATGGTATTGGATGATGTCAAAAGGATGGCTCGCAGAGCCTTTTTACAGATTCAGCCAGCGGGAACTTCCGAAGAAGCATACAATCTAGTTACCCAAGGCTCATCTGAACCATTCACCACATTTGTAGACCGGGTAATTCAAGCTACTGAAAGGCAATGTGGTGATGATTTGGCCCGGCCGATAATGATCCGGGACATCCTCGAAAATAATGCCAACGCCCAATGCAAACGAATCATCAAGGCCCTAGGAAAAGAAAAACCTACAGTGCCTGAGATGATTGAAGCGTGCAACTATGTTGGGAGCCCACATGACGTGGCAGTCGTCCAAGCACATGAACCCGAAGAAACCCGGGGAGATAAACTAGAAAGGGCTCTTGCAGCACAAGCACAACAGGCAGAAGCAAGAGACCAGAGACTTACGGAACTTCTAACTGCCCTGCATCTCAGCTCCCAACAACAATACAACACCATGGCTGTCATGCAAGCTGCTCTGCCTTTAGGACCCTGCTACCTCTGCAAAAAACCTGGCCACATTGTAAAGGATTGCACAGAAGTCAACAAAAGCCCACAAACGCCTGATTCGTGCACCACCTGCAAAAAAGGAAAACATATGCCCTGGCAGTGCCGATCCAAACAAGATGCGAGTAGAAGACCTAATCCAAAAAACTCCAAGGCGAGCGCGCCGCGTCACCGCGTGATGAAACAAATGGTGGCCCCCCAAAACCCCGAGGTAAAATCTGCGAATATCCCGGTCCCAATGCCCTTCGCTGCATCACCAGCACAATCCCAGCTAATGACTCAAACTTACTATCCCCAGGCACCTGGTGCACTCTGGCGACCTCCAAGCCAACAACCTTCTTAAAGGATGATGGCTACGACTATATTTCGACAGGAACCACTGGGCCTTCACAACTCCGGCAAGACTTTCTAATAGTTGGCAAAGAAAGGAACTGCATCCTGGGGCTACTTGTTCTACCTTGTGTAGTCTCTGCTAACTGCAATGAAGAACTATTAGTGTTAGCCAAGGCTTACTACCCCCCATTGCATATTCCACCTAAAACCCCTATAGCCACTGCCATTGCACTGCCTATGGGAGCCATAGACCAGATACCACCACGTTGTTTCCCAGTTGCTTCTGAAAACCCCGAGGTCCTATGGGTTCAACACATAAGTGATCAAAGACCAATGCTAACTTGTGAACTATCAAATGGCGGGGTTCGAGTCACCATCAAGGGGATGATTGACACGGGGGCAGACGTTTCTGTGATTTCTTCTTGTTATTGGCCTACTGATTGGAGGTTGGTACCTCCCCCAAGCACTCTCACAGGCATCGGAGGTGTCACTCCGTGCTTGCAAAGCGAATCTGTGATCAGCATTGAAGGGCCTGACAGAATGAAAGCATTGATTCGCCCTTATGTGGTTCAGAAACCCATCACAGTATGGGGAAGGGACTTACTTTCTGCATGGGGAGCTAAAATTGAACTGGGTTTTTTGTAGGGGCCACTAAAGCACTCAGCACTCCGAAACTGACCTGGAAGACTGACACCCCTGTCTGGGTCGATCAGTGGCCCCTGCCAGATAACAAGCTGAGTGCCCTCAAAGAACTGGTAGCAGAACAACTGCAGAAGGGCCACATTAAGCCCACTAACAGCCCCTGGAACTCACCTGTATTTGTGATCCATAAGAAAACCTCTAACACCTGGCGACTGCTACACGATCTCAGAAAAATCAATGCAGTGATCGAAAACATGGGCCCACTCCAGCCTGGCCTGCCCAACCTGTCCATGATACCCAGAGACTGGCCTCTTATCATCATAGATCTGAAAGACTGTTTCTTCAACATCCCTCTGCATCCAGATGACGCTCCTCGTTTTGCCTTCTCCATCCCAAGTACGAACTTACAAGAACCGCTTCAGAGGTATCACTGGCTTTCCCTCCCCCAAGGAATGAAAAACTCGCCTACTATCTGCCAATATTTCGTCGCCCGCGCGCTGACTCCAGTCCGCCAAAAGTTTCCACAATCCGTTATCCTTCACTACATGGATGATCTGCTTATTGCAGCACCAACACAAGAGCAGATGAGAGGGACTTGTAGTTATGCTGTTGCTGAAGTGAAAAAGGCTGGACTTGTGATCTCTGAATCAAAAATACAAGAAACTGCCCCCTGGAAGTATCTAGGCTGGAAACTAACAGATCAGTCTATTTCCCCCCAAAAGATACAAATCCGAACCGATGTACGCACTCTACAGGACTTACAACAGATCTTAGGGGAAATTAATTGGGTTAGGCCTGTCTTAGGAATAACTGCTGATGAACTTGCTCCACTTTTTGATCTGTTAAAGGGAGACAATGAACTTAGATCCCCCAGGTCTCTCACTCCAGAGGCTTATAAAGCCCTAGAACACATCACTGACGCTCTGCAGAACAGGCAGGCACATCGCTATGTTCCTGGTCAACCCTTTTTCCTTGCAATCCTGGGAGAAAAGTTGAGGCTGTGCGGCCTCATCTTCCAATGGGACTCTTCTCTCAAGGATCCACTGTTAATAATTGAATGGGTTTTTATTTCCTATAGGTCACCAAAGACAATCCTCACACCTTTGGAGATGATGTCACAGATCATCATCAAAGGCAGAGCAAGGCTCCTTTCAATAGCAGGCCGCGAGTTTGAAACTATTTACCTGCCCATGAAGAAAACATATTTTGACTGGGCTATGCAAAAATCGGAGGACCTGCTGTATGCCTTGCTGAACTTCCCAGGCACCTGCTCAATTCACTACCCAGCACACAAAATGATCAAAGCCAAGTTATGTTATAAGGAGAAGCCCCTGATCAGTGAAGAACCTTTAAATGCAATTACTATCTTCACTGACGGGTCAGGCCGAACACACAACTCAGTTGTTACATGGCAAAATACAAAAACTAAAACCTGGGAACAAGATGTCCAAAAAGTTGAAGGTTCCCCTCAGATTGTTGAATTGGCTGCAGTTGTAAGAGCATTTCAGCTCTTTCCGGAACCTTTCAACCTGATCACAGATTCAGCTTATGTAGCTAATGTCATTAAGAGAATTGAGGGATCCGTTCTAAAGGATGTAAGCAACAATAATTTGTGTCTTTGGCTTACCTGTTTATATAACATTTTATCACACAGAGCTAATCCTTACTTTATCTCTCATATCAGGGCTCACTCTGGTCTTCCAGGATTCATGGCAGAGGGAAATGCACGCGCTGATGCACTGGCATCAGCCGCGTCTGATGAGGAAGGTTCAGCAAGCGTTGAGAAATCCACCTCGGTGCTTGCTGCAACCACCTTGCCCAACACTATTGAACAAGCCAAATTGAGCCATGCATTCTTTCACCAAAACGCACAGGCCATCAAACGAGATTTTCACATTTCCCTAGAGCAAGCACAAAATATTGTACGAGCTTGCCCAAGCTGTCAGCATGTGCAACCCCTCCCCCCTTCAGCAGCCACCAACCCGCGAGGGTTGGAGAGCCTACAGAAATGGCAAACAGATATCACTAAATACCCATCTTTTGGGAAGTTTAAAAACATCCATGTCTCTATTGATACATTTTCAAATGCAATTTTTGCCTCTGTACATACAGGGGAAACAGCCAAGCATGTCTGCCAACATTTCTCACAAGCCTTCTCCTATTTAGGTGTTCCCCAAGAAATTAAAACTGATAATGGCCCCTCATATACCTCACAAGAACTAGCCACATTTCTGAATGATTGGGGTGTTCACCATACATTTGGCATCCCTCACTCCCCCACGAGTCAGGGAATGGTAGAAAGAACACACCAAACCCTAAAACGCATTTTAAATCAACAGAAAGGAGGAGTAGATCAAGCTACACCTCAAAAGAGATTGAGTAAAGCTCTGTATGTTTACAATTTCCTAAATAGCTCTACAGAAGAGCCCGACCCCCCCATCTACAGACACTTTCTGAACAACAAAAAAGCAAAAATTAAGGAACACCCCCCAGTTTTAATAAAAAACTTAGACACAGGGCAAATAGAAGGTCCATACAACCTCATAACGTGGGGAAAAGGTTTTGCTTGTGTTTCTACAGGTCAAGGACTTAAGTGGGTCCCAGGAAAGAATGTAAAGCCTTACCACGCACCGAAATCTGCTGACACCCCCACACCAGGCAGTTCTTCTACAAGCACAAGCCAAGAAGCCAGCACCCAGACCTGAACCACGCTGCGTCATCAAAAGAAAAATGGACTTTCTATCGTTTAATGCGTGCATATTGTTTTTGTTCTTCTGTTTCAGTTTTTATATTGAAGTTTTACTTATAATTCAACCAAGGACAAATGCCGAGTAGCTTTAGCCAAGCCTGCAAGCTCTAAGACCACCTATATATCTAACACAAACCCTAACAAACCTTTTTCAACCCGTTTAATTATAAGACCTTTTCCAAAAAAAATTCTGACAATGCCTCCCCTACTATAATCAGTGATTTAATAACAATAAAGCCATCTCAGCTACACAGTTTACTTAATAGTGTGAGCCTTGCACCTTGGCTAAAGGAACTCTGTAAAATAAGCTTGACTGTTTCAGTAACAATAAGTATAGTTCTAGTAACAATACCCTGTACACCTCCAAGTGTGCAGAAAATAGTTGTTAAATCAATATTTAATATTTCAAATGGTTCAGTGAAAAAGGGGGAGATGTTGGGGAGGGTAGATAAATATGATTAAGAACCACAATGGTACAGCCAGGACGAATAGAACGCCCCCTACTGGCTGGACAATTACCCTCACCTACAACGGGGTCCAAAAGCCGAATGGATTCTCCCATGTCACCCCCCAGAATGTATGGTTCACCCCACATCTGTAACCCTCCCCTGAACCATCAGGTGCCTGTGACCCCATTGGCCCAGGTCCTGTTCCAGCCCACCCTGGAGCCCCCCTTGATAAGGGGTCTCCAGGGGGCTGGACGCCCTCTTGGATCTTCCTTCCCCTCCTGGAGAGTCCTCCGGGAGTCCCTGCTCTCCTCTCTGTCTCTCCCCTCCCCCATCACCCGAGGCCCAGCCACGTGCTGTGTCTGGCAGCTCGAGGCAGAGCCTCAATGTATCCTGAATAAACCTCTTCCCCCAAGAGCAACCACAGAGATCTCGCCTGAATCTGTCCGTGGAATACAAATACACGTCGTTACAGTATAGCTTAATGAACTACTGACTACTGGTTAATTTAGCATCTATAACACGCTGTTCTGATGGGCTGTGCTATGTCCATTTGCAGTTATTCATTGATTCATGTTCATGTGTGAACAATTGTATTCCATCAAAGACCCATCTGTCTTCCATGTAGCCTTTCAATGTAAAAAACAATGGATACCTTCACTGAATTGAAGACAAGACCAAGAAATTTCCTACACCATTCTGACTTACTAAAATAATTTAATTTGAGATTTTTCTATGATGTGTTGGACTGAGTATTATTCCAGATCATGGACACAAACATTAATAAGAAACCCGCATGTGGGTCTAAGACTTCTTTTTTGCCCTTACAAGTGTCTGTATTGATCATCTATGGCCTGACTACATTGCTCACATTACACAGTACCCTATTCCCGTAGCAGTTTGATTAAAATCAGCAAGGCTATATGGAGAAGATACTCAACTGTGTAAGGAAATCTGAATCATGTCTCTATGAATTATCTGCTGTATCCTCTGTAATCTCCTTATCTCTGAACATTTCTTCATGGTAACTACATAGCAAAATCTGTCTTTGCTTTGCCCAGACCTGATTCATGGCTGGTGTGAAAGGTGATGCTCAGATTCCCCTGATCAAGGATCCAGCTCATTACAGACCTGCTGTGGATGTTAAGGCTGCCTTTAAACCTAGACACTGAAATTGAACAGACTTCAGTTGAGACTGAGTGACTTGGGGCCTCCAGTGAGTCATTGTAATGTCATGCGCTGAGAAGCTCCAGGAGAGCTTTGCCACTGACCTTTTGCTTTGTAATGTGTAACAGCAATGGATGACAGCAAAAGTAAAGGTAAAAAATGTCATTGTTTTGGTGGTGGAGAGGAAGGATTAAAATTGAAGTTTAGAAAAACTAACAGCTATTAAGAGCTAAGACTTTAAATTGAAGTTATTGTGTTTACCTTATAAAATATTTATATCTATGTCTATAGATATATTTTGCTTTAGCTTCTTTATTCAGTTCAGATGTTGTTAAACTTCAAGGGAACTTACACCTACTTTAGTATCTTGAAAGCATAGAAACCGTTAGCTAGTTTTGCTAAATACCTGTCACCAATGTTGGTCTGTATTAAACTGGATGCTCCTGGATTATCTAATGCTGTCCCGTAGAGCTGAAGTGAAAATGTTGTAATGCTTATGCACTGTGTCAGTGAAATGTGTTCATAAAATGTTCTGTGTCACTTCATAATGTGTTTCCATTATTTCTGTATGCTTATAAGAATAAATGATGTTCAGACTTAAACAGACAATTTATTTGCGTAGCATAAATTCAATTAAACTGATAGAAAGTCTTCATCAGCTAAAGTTCTCGTAATTTGTGGGAAATTTATGCAAACTAAGCAAATGCTGTGGGTAAAATGTCCGTGTTCATGATTCTGTCTGTGGTGTATATCCTGTATGAGGAAATGCTGGTTGAGACCTGTACAAGTACATAAGGTTCTGTCAGTTTATGTCAGGTCTGCATTTGTCCAGTGGTTCTTCTTTAGCCTAGGGTACAATTTCACCCTGTGTGAGTGTCTGTGGTAGTACATCTATCTGGATACAAAGGCTTTTGAATTTAGGTCGTGTATTTCTGTGAATAACTCTGAGCCTAGTTCTGCATCTGCATCACGTGGTTGTCTTAGGTAGAAGACCAAAATCAGAATTTGGTCTAGGCTTCTTAATAATTATTAAAGGAACCAAATATCTAAGTGAATGTAATTTTACAATTTCTTTTCTATTTCACCTAGTTAGAGCTCTTTCTTTTTGTGAAGAAAAAACATTTACCATGCAACAACGTCCCTGGAAGAGGTGGAGTTGGAGGTAGTTCTGCTGCTGACTGAGGACAGGTAGAAGTTGTACATATGGGTGTAAGGTATCTCATGTCTTGAGTGCTCCCATGTGGACCACCAACTACACCAGCCAGTACCAAAGTTTGGATGTATTTGATTCCTTAGCTCCACAAATGGGTCACCTTCCAGGACAGGGTGACTATGTGGTGCTGCATTAGTGCCCTTTACCAGGGAGAATCACGGGTGGGCTCATGCCAGGTTGGCTGGAAACTGATGCTAGGCAGGACCACAGACCATGCACCATATAGAGAAACATCAAATATAGTCAAAACCTTGGTAACAAGTAAAATTTTTTTCCCTCAGTTACCCATAAATTAATACTACTCTTACAATTAAACTATGAACTAATTGGTTCACTTAATACAGGTTGTATGGCTCAGTCTTTGGAGAGACATGATCCAGCTTGTATCTGTAGTACAAGTATCAAGTACTATTGGAGAAGGGAGAGTTTGAAGTAGCAGAGAACACTCACCATGATGTTCTTAGCTGGAACCAGTTCTTAAACAATAGTGGATCCTGAGAAATAGATATTGATTTCCAGAGCCAACAGAAATAGGAGTTTGATTTATCTGAACCATTTCTGCTTCAAGATGATAACAGATTCAGACCCCAGTTCTTCCCAAACGCTGAGCTGTATCCTCTAATTAGCTGAGGATAAGCAATACCAACACACTGACAGGATTTCAGATTTTATCAAGTTTTCTGATTTAGCAATCTTAGCAAAAACTTTGAAATTTGGGGAAACATGCTCATTTTCCATTTCCCTCTCACCACAGCTGGGTGTTGCACTTAATAAAATTTATATTTTGAGCAACTCATAAAAAATAGAAAGCATTGGACTAATTTTGTTTCACTTCAGTCTGACTGGTAAATGTGTGGGATTGTGGTTTCAACTTGACCAGTTTTAGGTGCCATTGGCATCTTCTTTCCACTCCCAAACTTTCCTCTCACTTCCATCCATCCATCCATCCATCCATCCATCCATCCATCCATCCATCCATCCATCCATCCATCTAGGATGGTGTGCTGTTCCCTGCTTGTGATGGCACAGCTTCTCAGGGACCCTTGACCTGATCTGGATTGAGAAACACTCCAGGTCAAATGTTCCCTTGTTAAAATACAGGTGCCTTCCCACAATGCTTTTTCCTGAAAGTAACATGAATTCCTCTATCTGACTCACACGGTTCTGCCCATAATGTTGAGCCAGGGCTAAGGAAGTGGACAAAACCCACAAGGAAGTTGTAACAAAGCCATAAGCTGAGTATTGTCACCCAAGACAATAAATTGTGAGTAAGCAGCCATGGTGTGCAGTTGGCAGCATCTGTCACGGCTCCCCAGCTCAGCCCCGGCTGTGTGTGGCAGGGGAAGGGCAGTGCCTGGCAGTCTTCATGGGGACAGCAGGCAGCACATCCATCCAAGGATGGGGACACTGCTGTGTCAGGGCACTGCTGGACTCCCCCAAAACTGAGGGCTCCTTGCAGTGATCAGCCCAGACCTTGGTGCCTCACAGGATGCCAAGGTCAGGATAAATAAAACTCTCCTGGCATGGCCCAGCTCAGGAACATGGATACTTAACGTGTTTTCTGAAGTACCCTTTAGCCCCTGAGTCTTAAGGTTGAAAAAAGGTGACAAAGGCTTCCTGGCTGAACATAATCATGTAGCTTTTTTGTGTGTCATCAGCTTTTTCCAAATGCAGTGCTCTCGGCTAGGGTCAGTGGCTTTGTAAAAATGGGAATGATAGGATTGTTCAGAAAAGAGCTAACAGCCCTAAACAACGAAACCAACAGAATGAAATCTCAGACCTGTTGGGACTTGTAATGCTGCATGTAAATACTTTTTTGTATACAAATCTTCTTTTAAAATTCCTTGCTAAGATTAAAAAGATGTTGTTTAAACTAAAAATTATATCAGTTTTGTACTGAAACCATTTGTTGTAGATAGTGAATTAAATTTGCATATCATGCACAATAAGGGTCCATATGAAAGATTTTTGCCAAAGAAAATGTGATGCTTAAAATGCTGTGGCAGACACAACTTCTTTTTTCTTTACCTTTCAGGAAAATAAATTTCCTGTCAATCTGTGATAGACTCAGAAGGTGGGGGTGTTTGCAAACATGGATTACTCTAAAAAAAGTTGGAAATGATACACTTTGAAGAACCATACTGACTGGGAGCAGTGCAGCAGTGCAGCTTCTCAGATACAAAAGTTCTATTCTTCTAAAAGCCTAAGGAAAAATAATGCTGTGGCATATTGCTTAATGAATTTAAAGCCCCTGAGATGTTCTCACTCAGCCAAGGCACCTTGTGCCTTCCAAATACCGTAGCATGAGGCAGCAAGGAGCAGCTAGAGGTCCCATTGGGAAAAAGGGGAGAATTCCATCGATGGATTTCCAAATTAAGTTTGATTTAACTTTGAGAGTTAACTTTTCTGCTTTTAATAGTTATCACATATCAGATTATCCCCTGTTGAATGTCAACAGAGTAAATCCACAGAGGCATTTTTCTGATTCAAGGAATACCTTGTTTAAGCTGTAATAAGAAAACAAGGGGAAATGTGAATATGTGTTCATATCCATATATATCTACATGCATATGTAAATGAGACTATGCATCCTGTACTGCATGTGTCTGTGAGTTTGACTGAGAAGCAGTAGAACAGTTCTGAGGGATGTGAGACTCTTTTCTGCCCAGCAGGAGCGAGCTTGGAGCATTTGCATAACGTTATAGCCCGGCATGCATGGCCTGTGCTGCTGCACGGATTATGTCTATTATGTCTATTATGTAACCCCTTTTACACAGGAAGCTAACAGCATCTAACAAGCTAAAAATAAGCAGACTTCTATAATTTCAAGCAACAGTATTTTAAACTTCACTTATGTGGCTGCTTCTGTTTCAACATTAAATTTGGCCTCTTCAAGAATTTTATTGAATTTTTGACTAGGGTGATATTTTAACACACTGGCAGCCTGTTTTCTCAGAGAAAGTCAGAGCTCCTTTGTCATTTTCCCATTACAGCAAGAACTTTCCTGGCTTTTATTTAAGGTCCTCTCCAATGTCTATAAAAACAAAGCAGCCTAGAGCATCAGTCCTGCTTTTTTCCTCAGTCAAGAAGTCTCATATTTGTGGGCAATTTTTGGAAAAATTATGTTTGTTTTCATGGTAGTAATAACCTTCTCAGTCAATTAGACAGCAGATTATTAATAGCATTTATTGCATTGCTCCGTCCAATGCTGAGTTTGCATGGTAGAAGTAAAAGCATTTCGTTTTTCCCTCTGCTGAAGGGCTCATTACCTTGGCTTTGTGTCCACTTGCCCTGTGTGCTGTGAAACCCTGCAGGGCTGACGCCTCCCTCCTGGACAGCAATATGGTCAGTGGCTCGTGTACACAGAGGAGTTTTTTAGCTGATACTTGCATTCACCTTGTTTTGCTGTCCTTGCCCTCCATGTGTGGCTGCACTTGCCTGTCCCCATCATGAGGAGAAGTGAGCATTTTAATGCCCAGGGAATTTGCCACTCCTAATGGCAAAAAGACTCACGCCAGGTATTGCCTCTCCCTTGCTAGGTTGTCTTAGTTCCGTGACACTGAGCTAAGACACCCAAAGCACTGGCAGGGCAGTTTGATACAGGATTTCCCTACATGGGAGACCACAGGCCCTGGTGATGATTCTGATCTTCCTGCAGTGGGACCCAGGGATGAGGGAACATTCTACCAGGCAAGATGCAGGCTGGCTTTGGTAGGGACAGACAGAGGCAGGGCCAGTGCAGGCTGCTCACTGCTCCATCAAAGGTGTTTCCTTGAGCTTCGTAAAACTGAGTCAGGCTCAAAGATCCCAGAGACCTCGAGTACCTACAAGGGACAGTGATGCTCTTTGCATGGGATTAATTAATACAAGCATGAACTGAAATCCTTTGGAAGGTTTGGACTGCTCCTTGGACAAGTATTCTTTCCTTAAGTGTCAGCATCAAACTCCATAGTGTGGAATTTAGGCATTTTTTCTAAATCTAGAACTAGGGAGGAATGAGACAAATTCTCCCCGGGCCTCCATAGGAATTCAGGTACCAATACACTTCAATTTAGAAGGGGTAATGATGTGTAAGCACCACTATTTTATTCATATCTCAGCAGCCACTCACTGGTCAGAGCATACTTGGATTAAAAACCAATAATAAGCCAACCTGATTTCACTGAAGATGCTAATTTGAGTGGTAGAGCTACTTCACTTTTCACATTGACCTCACCAGAAGAAAACCTTCTGTTTTAATTTTGTTTTGTTTTCTCCACTCTTAAAGGGGCATAGCCTCATCTGCTGTAAGATGGTTTATCCTCATAGACTTGGAGTAGCTGAAAAGCAGGCATGAAATATTAGTGTTTGCTTTGCTCACCCTTGGAATTTCCCTTTTAGACAGGTGTTAGTCCATTAGTTCCCAGCACTCACCAGCTGCTATAAGGACTGCAAGTAGCAGTTCTTCGAAATATCCCCTCTGTGCTCCTTGCAGTGAGGCAGCAGGTCCTGTGACAGCTGATGAGAGCTAGATGAAAAGGCACTACAGGAACAAGGCCACTGAGAGAGGCTCATTAAGTTTGTTCAAAATCTCCATCCATACCTGAGGTTTACCCAGATTGACACAAACCCTGGCTTAAAATAATTGCAATTAATCCCTTAGACTGACAACACTGATTTTTTGCATTTTCTGCGACACTAACATTTAGCTCTAATCTGATGCTCAGCTGGTGGGGATGAAAAAATCAAACTTTTTGTTGTTATTGTTGTTGTGTTATAGCTATTCTGAGGGAGTAGGAAGAGAGGAATGTCATCCATATCTGCTGGTGCTGGGTGCAAGCTATAATCACTCCACTGTGCGTGTGGGTGCTTGTTCTGCTCAGTTTGGGGGCTGAGCTTACCCTGCTTCAAATGCACAGTAACTCTGCTGGACCCAGGAAGGGTGGTGGGAGGAGAGTCAGCTCCTTTCTGTTGCACAGAAATTAACCTTCTGTTTAATTTCTATGAGAACAACATGCCTGAAACATTAAGCAGCACTGGTTTAGTTTTCATTTAGGATTTTCCTTACAATTGCATCAGGAAAGTGGGCAGAGGAAAGCTGATTCTCAAAAGAACCAATTCAGCACCATTAAAAATGCTGTAAGAGAGGCAGAGGGAAAGCCCAAGCAGTTCTGACGCTTTTAAATGGTCTTTTCGATTTTTCCTAATGCAGCCTGGAGTCAGGTGGCTGGCTATGCTGCACTGTGGTCCTCTGAGCACATGCCCCATCTCCCACTCTTTGCAGTGTGAGTATTTTGAACTACAGGTAAATGAGCAGTGTGGCAGGAAACCTGGGCATCCTGGCAGCCAGCTGAAGCCCGCTCCTGAGCACAGTTCTTATGTCTTGAGGCTGATATACCCTCAAAGAATGTGAAACTTCTTGCTGTGCACATGCTATAATCCATACAATTTTTAATATGCTATACCTCCTGAGGACAATTGAGTAGCAACGCAGCCCACTCAGGCTGTTTTAGAACTCAGGCCACTGTGCTGACTCTATAGTGTAAGCATGCAAAATATAGCCCCAAGTGTAAAGGCTATCATCTTTGAAAAAGGCAGGTTCTGGAAAACCTTTGGGCTTGACAGGTGTAAAATTGTGGTGTTGACCACTGAGAATCCTGTAAGGCTGGGCATGGGCCAAAGAGGCTTTGTGAGTATTTCAGTATATGCCAGAAAATGACCCAGTCACTGGCATCAAGAGCATGAGGAAAGTACAAGCTAAGCAGAAGGACTGCTTCTATGTTTCAGTGGGCCATTAAATCAATCCATCAAACCATCTGCCTTTTGCTAGGACTAAGCATGAGTCTAATCTCCCAGGCTGGACCACTGTCAGGTGTAATTGTCTGTAGATGAGAGACGTTTATGCAGCAAGAACTGGGGGACATTTTTAGATTCAGAAGACCAGCTATCTATGAGGCCACCAGAATGCATGTATTCTCATGTAAATAATAATAAAAGAATTACTATAGTAGCAAAAGGAGCTGAGATGATAGAGGCCAAATGATTGTCCTGATGAGCCCAACACACAGTTGTAGCTTGTCTGCTAAAATGTGATCTCTCTCTCTCTCTACGAATTTGCCTTCCAATAATTCAGCATTTTAACTTTTGATTAATTTTTCAACTCATTCCTTACAATTCTAGGGAAATAGCTCTATTGTATCAGATTCATACTTTAATTTATAGCATTTTGAGGAGGCCATACCCTAATTTTGAAATGTCCCTCAGCAGTTAATGCTGCTCAGGTTTTCTAGCAGCTTCATCAGGATCAGTGAAGGACTGTACTAAAAGAGTTTGAGTCTTTGAGCCACCAGTGTCACAGGCTCAGGCAGATAATTGTGTGATGAGGTCCATTCTTCTTCTTCTTCTTCTTTTCTCAATTTTCATTATCCATTCTGCTGCATATTCCATCCCCTGCATTTACTAACATGACAGAGATATTCTGCAGAATATCAGTGAGGAAAATGCTCTAATAAGCCCCCATCCATAGGAGGAAAGGTAGAGACAGCAGCAATGCATCCTGCCATGCCCCCTGCAGGCTCGGTGGCTCTTGAGGCCATTTCCTTTGCCACCACCCCCCAGGCACATTGCCATCAAATCTGGGTCCAGCACCAACAGCAAAATTCACTGCTGACAGCATGACTTCCAGAGAAAAAAACTCATTCCATCATCAGACTTTTGATTGTATCAGCTTTAGCTTGCTGATAAAAAGTCAAAAAAAGGATTATTTTGTAAAAGTCCAGGGATTTTATTGGATCTCTATGGGTGTGAAAATTCTTCTTTCAAAAAACATTCCTGTCTTTGATAAGAGTATTTGGCAAGTGGCTTGCCTGTTGAGACAGCCTGGTTTAAGCCCATCAAGGACGTGCTGTTTCAATGCCATATTGTTGTAGAAAGGAGAACATATCATCGTCTTTATTCTTAATTTTTCTAATCTCTGGATATGAATAGTGTAACATCACTGGAGTGGGTTTTCTGCTACAGGATAGATGAAAAAGCTTGAAAATGAATTCTTATGTTCTAGATTAATTTAGGGAGAGAGATACAGGGTTTATATCAACTGCTGAATGCTTAGTAATTTTCTTATCATTTTGCCAGCTATATTTTTTCAGCAGTATCTTTTGTTTTGGTTCAAGTACTTCTCTCTATGTGTCTTCATTTCAAAACTGCCTTTTTAAAGCTGATTTTGCTTAGTCTTAGCTAGAGCTGTTTGTTACTTAGTAAAGACACACATTTTCTACTTTTTCTGCATTGGAAATTGTTGTCCATTCTTCATTTTCACTGTCAGCTGGATGACAAGATGGGCTGCCTCTGTGTTCCCTTTGCCAAAGGAGAATCTAGTTAGCAGGATGGGTATACCCACTATGATAGATACAAGTGAAAGAAATACCAAGTAAAAGAGAAGGATAATTTTTAGTAATCCTGCACAACCGGATGCAACTTTGAAAAGACTAGGGAAAGGGAAAAAATATTGAGCAGAGCTTGGGCACATCCTTTCTGCATGTTGCAAACAAGACTATTCTTAGATGGTGCATGTGTGTGTTGTGGCTAAGTGTATCAAATGGAATAAGATTGGAAGTCAGAAGTCAAAGATTTGCCATGACACTGAATTAAAAAGAGCAACCATTTCCTCCTTAACAATAGAGCTCCTGCAAATATCTTTCTGTGCTAAGCTACCCAGAAAAGGTTTCCCTCAGGGGTCAAGGTGGTCTGCCACTTTGCAGTCTTCAATAACCTATAATGATATTGTGGTTGTTATGTTGTTGCTGCTGCTGTTATTTTTATTATTATTATTTTATTCAGCGTGCTGATACTTTGCCATGTGCCAGCTCAGAGGACTTTGGAGTAGCATATCAGTATATTCAGCAGGAAGTAAAGCATAGGGCTAATTTCACCCCAGTCCTGCCTGAGGGGAGATGTGTGGACCCACAGTGTGGGAGAGCTGAGCCTCTCTGCTTCCCACTGGTAGGCAGAGCCCAGGAAATGCAACCTCTGGTGAGCCTCATAGATTTTGGTGAGATGCCATGAGGTGGCCTGGGGCATGGGTGCCTGCCAGCGCACACCAGTGGCGCGCTTGTGCCAAGTGACAGCGGTGCTCCCTGGAACCGCATGTCACTCACCTGGGGATGTGCTCAGCACAGCTGGTGGCACCTCCCTAGCCCAGTCTGTTACAAGGGGAAGCAGAGGGTGGTATTGCAGGGAAACTCGCTGCAGTTTAGAATCACAATGTGGAAAACAAGCAATTGTAGGGATTTGCTGCCCTCTGGCAGATTTTTTTTACAGCTCAGATTTTCTGTGAACTGCAAGAGCAGTGCTCAGCAATAGTGCCCCAGCACAGCAAGGTCTGCATTTTCCATCTGTTTTTTGGTTTGTTTTTTTTTTTTTGTTGCCAAAGCTGCTCATCAGCAGTGCTGCAGCCTCCATGGAACCCTCCTGGAAAGCCAGAAATGTATGATAATCCCAGACATGGGCTGGTGTAAGGAGCAGGGCTGCTGGGCTGGCAGGAGGTCACTGTCCCTTTTCTCCATCTCTCTGCAGCTATGGGGCAGCCTGATTTTCTAAAGGTGGTCCTTTTGTTGGGTGTCTCCTCAAAAGAGCAAACTCATAATCTTCCAGTTTTGGCTGTGCAGCCTTGTGGTGAGAAATTCAGTTTGGCCTCCCTAATGCTGACAAGCCCTGAGTGGCTTTGCCAAGTGTGAGTACTAGTACATGCTTTCTGAGGGACAATCAGGCTAATTTTCTTTAACACCGTTTTCTAAAAGGCTCAGTAATGCTGCCATGGCACCTGTGGAAATGTGGGTATTGAGTTTGAAAACCTGGGTTTGCTATGTACTGTGAGTCTCATGGGGTAAGACTGTCTGACAAAATTTTGAGTTCTGCAGCATCTGCTCCATTTTGCATTGGTCCTGTGTATGGCCTGCCTGGTCAACAGGAGGAACAGGCACACCTTGTGTGCTGCAAAACAATCTGGTGCCTCAGACTGTTAGAAGATTATATCTTAAAAGCACCAAAGGCTTATTAAAAATACCTAGGTTGGTTACCTTGGATGATGATGATTTTGATGAAATTAAGTTATGCTAGGCTTACCCTAAAATAACAGAAAAATGGGGGACTGGGGAGGCCCATAAACGTACTTCAGGTGCATAGATACTCCTCACTGTTTTTCTGTTTTGATAGAAAGGAAGGATAGCATAGCTACACTATCCCCAGCAGCATCTATGTAACAGCCTGGCTGCCCATATGACACCCACGTTCCTCATCTCCAGTAGGTCACAATCCCAGGAGAAATAAAAAAGTAGGCTAGGACTAAGAAAGAAGAACAACAATAGAGCTCAAATACAAATCCATGATGGTTGATTTTACAGGTCTGTGGGATTTTCCCAGGGTTTTGAATGCAGGGGAGATCTTGAAGCTGGAAAATGATACCACTCTCTCTCTCTTACATATAAATATATTGGTTTTGCTGTAGGGACCTTGTGATTAATGATGTTGCCCATAGTAGTGGCACAGACCTTAGCTACAAAGTCCACATTGTACACTGCAGTGCTGTGCAGAGATATCAGGCATGGTCTGGAAGGCACTTGCTGCATGTGATAGTGTAGGCAGGCTAATAAATAGCTCAGGACAAGTGTTCTTGTATCTGCTTTTTTGCTATCAAGGGTTTGAACTTGGATCCCTTTATGGTACTGCACAATGACAATGAAATATGTGTGCTTGTTTAAAGCTATTTGGGTTATCTCTGGCTGGCATTGCGTAGAGAGGCCGGGGATGCTCATGAAATTGTGAAGACAGTGATAAAGCCAAGATTTGATTTCAGAGTTACTCTGGTTGTTGTTGAGAAAGCATGAGTGATGAGGAAGCCATGTCTTCATCAGGCTTTCCACTGCAACAGCCACTAAGATACCCTGGGGTCCACTGAAGTGATGGCAACACCCTTGGTGAATTGATGAGAAAATAACTGCAGTAGGATGGCTTCTAGACTTAGACCAATTTACTTTGGCTGGAAATTTCCCCCCTTTTTTTGGGTTAGATTGTGCTCATCTTGTTTCTTCAGTGTTAGCATGGTAGGTGCCTTAGAATTGGAATAAATACTAATAGCTCTTTTTTTATGTTCTAGAGACAAAACTGGGAGATCTGCTCAATGTCATCTCTTAAGTTGGGAAAATACTTCCTGGAAATGGAACACTAAATGCATTGGTCACCTTGCAGCCCCTGGCATGGCTGCACATACCACTCATCTGAACTTCTCTTGATTTGAAATCAGCCTGACCACCAGTTTGGGAGAGAAAGTCTTTCAAGACTCCGGGAATGCCTGACAAAACTGTGCTTCCTGAGGTACAATGTACTTAACCTGAAAATGTTCTATATGGTTTGAAGTTCCCTAGCTAAAACAAGAAAGCAGGCACATCACAGGAAGTCCATATTAATGGTGGTGTACCCTAAAACTTCAGTTTTCAAACCCATTCAGAAAAAAAAAAAAAAAAAGGCATGGCATTAACTATTAGATCCCAGCTGAGGTCTTCACTGGGGTAGCTGTCACAGATTGTGCACACTGGAGACCTCAGTGGGCCTGCAACTGTGTGTGGTGCAAAAGATACCTACAGAGGAAAGTCCAGGAAACTCATAACTGAAATGGAAGGGGATATTTCAGCAAATGACATTGAATGTTATACGTTTCCTTTGAAGAAAGTGCAAAACCTTTTGTGAAGGAAACAATTGCTTTAGGAATGGAAAGCAAACCAAAGGGCCAGTGGGAATGCTACTTATACCCTGACTGTCATAATTACAGTTTCCATTATTAGAATTACACTGGTTCTTGCCCAAAGAGTGAAGTTTTGAGGAACAATGAATTTTCCTGTCTCTGAGATAGCTTTGCAGCCCTGTATCTTTCCACTGACATATAGAGACCCCTTGGAAACAGTAAAAAACATTTTGTACTTCTCTCAATTTAGGTTGAATGAATTCATAGGAATTTCCTCCATGGCATCCCAAGACTATGCTTTGCCTGCATTTGTGTATACCTGACTAGGCTGTCGAGAGGAGCCTGTATTAGTTCTCTCTTTTGGAAGTTTTTGCTGGAACAATGTAGGCTGCATTTGTCCTTTAACCATTCTTGCAGATGGTGCATCAGGATGGAAAACCTCCTACTTGGGCCAGCTCTGCTGGTTCATGCTAATTATCCACATGCTTTAAAGAGCGCAATGTTCTGAAGAAAAAACACAGCCTTGAATATCTTTTTTTTTTTTTTTTTTTTTTTTTGCTTTGATTCCTAACTAGGCTGTACTCAAGCAAGGCTGTACTCAATCATTTGAATGGATTAAAAGAAGTTCAGAAATTTGATGTCATACTTAGGAGCTGTTAATACATTAATCCTCCCTCATGTACTTTCTTCTGTTCAGCTATGCAATCACTAATCCCCAGACACCTGCCTTTTTTTTTAGAAGAGAAACTGAGACAGAGATGTTAGCAACTTGTTCTGTGTACATAAGAATGGAAAATTGGAACCAACAGTCTTTCTGCATGCCTTCACCTCAAAACCATATAATTAAGTCCCATAATACCTATGTTGGTCCGGGCCCCAGAACAGAGGAGTACTGCTCACATCAGCTGAACTGTACACATTACAGTATTTTTGAGATAAGACCATTATCCTTTTCTAATGTGATTCTGGACATCCTCCCAGAACCTGGATGAGGGCAGTAGAATTCCTGTGAAAAAGCAGCATGATTTATCTGTCACTGCTCTGGTTCTGTTCTCACCTGTAGAGAGTGACTGCACTACCAGCAGACCCCAGTTCCTCTGTTTCAGAGTTTAGCACATGAGTTGTATTTACTTTTGAAGGCTATGTTTGAATTTTCATCCCAGGTACTGAATCTGAAGTTGGCACCCTGTCTGACAAGGAGCATTAACTCCCTCTTCTATTAGACCTCACTACTCCTGTATCACTGCCATTACTCATCCACTGCACTTCCCAGCAAGGGGCTTCACTTCTCTTGGTCTTGAAGACATTAAAGGAGATGGAGACGCCTGCCTTGGTGGTTTTACCCTTCCTTAGCTTTGCAAGGAGAGGATAGACACATCAATAACTGCTGCACCCTCTTTGCCATTTTATGTCCAGGTCCTGCTTCTTTTTTCCTTCAGGCAACGTTCACATCAAGTCATTTCTTGATGTACTTTGGCCCTCAAACTTCTATAAATCAGTGATGTTGTCTAGGTACTCACTTGCTTATCAATGGTCTTTCAAATTCTGTGCTTATGGAATAGTAATTAACTTGCTGATCCTTAGTCATGTTTCAAATTAAGGATAAATATCCAAGCATGAAATGCCTTCTCCTTACAGCCTGCTCTATGAGCAGGACAGTGCAAGACATATCCTAGCAACCAAATATGAAAGAATGCAAACTTGAAAGAATATTGTAACTCAAATTCCTAAAATTTGCCAAGTGTTGCATTTTCTCTTTTATTTAAGGTAGCACAATGCTGATATTTCCCTCCTATAGTGTGGGCCTATTTACAGTTGCTTTTTCTAGGTTTTTATAAGAATTTGAGTGAGCTCCTAGAGAAAACAGCAAGAAAAATGCATGCCTTTGAAATCACAGCTTTCAAATTGGAGAGGGACTGGAAAACAACTGACTGAAATGGCAAAATGGCTCTCTCCTTCCCCTTATAGACAAAAAGAACTGAGAAAATGTTTTGGGAAATTTTTGTACAAAAAATCTCACATCAATGAAATGATTTAAGTTGCTTCTAGTAATTGATGAGTTGTCAAATAACTGTCAATAATTTTTTTCATCAAAGTGGATTAAAACGCCTTTTTTCCCCTCCCAATTTTTTCACTTCCTTATTACCAACATCTCAGGTATTACCTGAGTTTCCAACTTCAGTTTAATACTCATTGTAGTCTAGACAGCAAACCTTTAGCCAGAATAAAATATACCTCATAGGGACCAAAATGAAGCCTTAGCCTGGGAGACAGCCTCATAACATACTACTGGGTTACTTTAGAAAGGCTGTGAGATGCTGAATTAACCTGACAATGATATCTTTACTCTTTTCACTGTAGCAAGATCTTTTTAACACTGTTGGAGAGAATGCCCTGGGAGCTACAGGCGTTATTTGGTGAGATATGAATTTAACTTCTTTAGAGGTAAACCTTAGCCTGACTTAAATGCATTGTGTAAGATGCTCATTTTACCCTGTTAATAGGGAGTATCTGACTGCACCAGTCCTGAGTACTTGGCACCAGCAGAGCTGAGCAGTTAACCAGCATTTGCTGATCTCCAGTCAGGACAACATGGAATGTGGTCAGCTCTTCCTGGCCTAACAAGCCTCTTGTGAGGCTCATAGGCAACCAGTAGTAGGAAGCCAATGGCTAATACCAGGTATTTTGGAAGACTGTTCCTCAGTAGTTATCATCCTTGTCAAATCCCCTTCCAGGTGGATAAAACACTAGGACATTATCTAGAGCATGATTAGCACACCAGACAAGGTCTAGTGGTGGTGCAATTTGTTAGGTTATGAGAACTGTCCTTGTCTGTGGGCAAGAAAAATAAAGCAGGCTGTTAAGATCAGATGGAGAGGTTTTGTACTACATATCAGACCTAGCCACATAAAATCAAAGATTGATTTTTGAGACTCTGACATGTCCTGGAGTTTTCAGAAAGCCACATATCAAGCTTTGTCGTAAAAAAAGACTTTTCCCTTAAAGCTATGTGAAATGGATGTTCTGGGCTGTTTTTCTCCTGGCAGATAGTATAGAAAACCCAGTCAGCATGAGAATGAATGGCTGAAAATAAGTGTTCAGTTGCCCTCAGCAAATTCAATTACTTCAGCCAATTTTTTTAAACATTTGGATGTGGTCTCTGTCAGAATCAATATGAATAGGAGAGTGAATTTCCTTCCACCCTAGTAAGTGACAAAGGCAACCTTCTGGAGCATCTGCATCAGCTCCAGACATGCACAGTTTTGCCACACAGCCACGCTGACATCACCTGCTTTTCTAGTATATATCATGGCTTCTTGAAAGATCTACACATTGGTGTTCCCTGGAGAATGCAAGTTGCTGAAGTAATTTGCTCCTCAATAGGATTATATTTTTCTGTATAAACATTCAGAATAATCCTTTAAATTAGTGAAATTTATGTTATATGGATGAATTAATTAATGCAGGCTCCTTATATATTGCATATATTTTAGAATGCAAAAGGAAAAAATTAGGTAGGTAGTCTCATATTAGCTAAAATTTCTACCATTTCCAGAGCAACTGCAGAGAAGTGTAAAAATTCATTGATTCTGAACTTGAGCCCTGCATTATCAATGTCACAGCAGTAGCTGAGGTATGAAGGAGGCATCCTTGTCAGGACAATATATCATGTGTGCAAAGGACCTGGAGAGCCTCAACATATCTACACCTAAATTTTAAGATCTTCCTTTAAGACCTTCCTTCTTCTTGGAGAACCAAGGATTTCTTGTGAGAGGAGAAACATCAAATGAAGATCTGGAAATAAGGGCAGAGACCTTGTCTGCCACTGTGGCCAGTGCTGTGAAGGAACTGGCTGTGATGAAGTTAAAGTTGTTGAGGACCATCCAGGGAGCTCTGCAGACTTTGTCTTCCCCAGATTTGCAGTCATCTTCTCTAAGTACTGCTTAGTTTCACAGGCTCTGCAGCTGGGGGCTGAATGTGCCATTGTCCCACACAAAATCCAAACCCTGCAGCTGTGCCCTGAGATTTAATGCCCATAAAGCAAAGAGAGAGAATGGAGCCCATTGGAGGCTGAGTCAAAAATGCACAGATCTCAGGAATGTGCCTGGCCCTTGATCGTATTTTCTGAGATTAGGCTGTTTAGCAGTCTAGAAGCCTGGTTTCTGCTCAGCTGACAGGTACCACCAGGGCAGCAGAAAACTGCTGCTTCTGAATAAAACAGCATAAGGTCACTTTTCTCCTTTGTAAAGACAGGAAGATTCTACCCATATCATACTGGAAGTCATATTGGATAGACCATCCTCCCAGAAAATGAATGATGAAAGGACATTCCTAGTTTCTTTTCCATTTGAGTGAATTAAAGTTCATGTTTTCCTCTTTCATGGTCAATGTGACAAATGTGTTCATGCTTTGAGCCTTCTAGAAGATAAAGAGGAATTAAACAGTCAGGAGCTGAGAAGAAAAAGTATTAGTATATTAGTATATATACTGAGAGAAGAATACATATATTCTGGTCCTAAACAAATTGTCTCACTGTGTTTTTTTAAAGCCATAACTATTTAAAATAAAATTATTAAGTAGTGCCAGAAGCAGGAGTATTATATATGACTTTGTATTATAATATGTGTAGCTGGATAAAAAAATACACAAATAGATATAGGAAAAACAGGGATCAGTGAGACTTGTGCTGAGCTCCCTGCTTTTTCTTCTGTTTGATCCAGGCAAACATTTGCAACATAAAATCCAACTCCCACCTGCTCCTATTATTTCTTTTTATTTCAGAACCTTAAAGATCCCATCAGGTTTTGACCTTTGTGAATTTGCACCTCTTAGCAGCTTTTCCTTCTTTAAACATAGGTTATTATCCTCATATATCCTCAGTGAGTTATTGCCGTAATAACTATGTTAGAAAAGCAATTTTGCATTGAACAAACATTATGTTAATAGAGCTCGTGAAGGCAAGTGAGTAGAACCTCCATTATTTTTTAACAGTATTCCATTGTTGAAAGAAATATTTTAGATCCCATTTAGACTGTGACAAAACTACAGCCAATAAGAAATTAATCAACTTTACAATGATCATTCTTTAAAAGAAAACAAACTTAATTCAGGCTATTTATTTTCAAAAAATAAATGAAAGCTATCTGGCAAAATTTCTCTGAAGCATATCTTTATAGTGAAGAAAACTAGAGACTTTTTTTTTTTTTTTCTGGAATGGCTTTCTCAGACAAATGCAGTTTTTAAAAAATCTGAGTATGATTGTGGTGGATTTTTCAAAGGAAGGGTGTAAAAATGATTCATTTGACATTTTGCTTGTGCTGTAGGACTGAAGAACATGTTAGTAGGAAACAAAATGTTTAAATGTTTTCTGAGTGACATTGAATTAGATGTTACATTGACTCTTCTTGCTGTCTTCATTAAGGTCACATCTACAGAAAGATAGTCACACTCACAGTAACTGAACAATAGGGTAGTGACACAGAATTTTATAAAATCTTCTGTGAATATGTTAAATTTGCAATTGTCTCTAATACATTAGTGCATCTTGCACAAATGTCTATCTAGCTATGCAGTCCCAGATTTCCCCCACCAAATATATCCACTGAAGTGGGTCAACTAAACTAGAAGTGCGACTTTTAGGTACCAGCGGGCTTTAGCAGGTTTATATCTCAGCAGTCTTGGCAGGCCAGATGATTTTGTGAGGCTCAGGTAGCTGGGATCTGTAGTGTGAGAGGATGGGCAGGATGGCACAGTGAAGAGATGCTGCGCAAACCCCACAGACATGGTCTGTTCTCATGGGGAAAGCTGACCCAGGTGTCCTTCTGACTCCTCTGCTAGCAGCCCTCTCCTTTTGAGGCCCAGCACAGGCTATGGGAGATATGTTTGCATACATTTGTGCCAGCTGCACTTCTAAAATCAAATCCTCTCACTTCTGTTCTCCTGTGAACAGCACTTCTGATTTCTAATTTTACAATTTTTGGACTTCTGCTTTCCTCTCTTTGTGTTTCCTGTTGGCTACATTTTGCTATCTTTAACCAATGTTCTGTCATTTGCACATTTCCTTCCTGGGATCGAACCATCATGGAGCATCCTGTGAAGAATTAGATCCATTAAACTTCACATCATGAGTTTCTCTTGGTGCCTATGTCCCTAAGATTCAGACATACAAAACATTACCATTACAGTGACAAATTATTTTATAGTACAAGGTAGATACCTAAGCAGGCCTGAAAATCTGCACCTGAGCTCTCAGCAGCTGCATGGTTAAAACTGTTGCAATGTGGGATGTGGAACATCCCACATTTTTATTACAATGTGTTGTAATAAAATTGACAGTGGAAAAAAATTATTCTAGATGTACACTTTTTTCCTACAGTGGATTGAAGTTCAATTTGTGTTATTATACGTACCAAGTGACAGTGATAAAATTAAGCAATCTCTCTACATCCACGAGAATGGGTGCTCTTAAATATAGTAAACATACTTTTTTCCTGTTATAGTATAAACTGTGATTCTTTCTTTCATGTTTGTGAGACTTAGCAATTCTTAGCAATATCAAGTGGAAATAACACATGAAAATAATTAAATTAAAATAATAGAGGGCAGGTGATAAGCACAGGGCCCTCTTAGTGCTTTTGATGCTCTGACCCAAAGCTATAGGAAGTCAATAGTAAGCTCCCTTGGTTTCAGTAGACCCAAAATCAAACTGGGGTGCCTCCCAAAAAAAAAATTAACAAACAGATACAAATATGCTAGTATCTCACTAATAATTGAAACCATGTACACTTTTCAGCACAATGAATCTTTTAGCCGAGGCAACCAAGGTTATTGAAATGATTTTGTAGACGGGAATGAGAAGGAAAGCTGCTCTGACATAATTACCTGCTGATCACCCTCACAGGCTTTTCTATGAGTCACTCTGAAATGAGAAATCTGTAATTAATTCTGAATTTCAGGTTATTTGGAACATTCATTTTTAGTATTTCTCTGGCACTGTGACATTTCCCACCAGCTTTTGGTAACGAAGATCTCTTGTTTCTCTTCTGTTTCTTCTCATCCTGGAAAAGGACAGATGTTTGATGCTGGCACCTGGCTGCTGTTATACCATGAAGTGTCTGTAAAATTAATGGCCTTGTTTCTTCATGTAGATCCAATCAAGTTAACCCCATCTGTATGTTCAGCCAGTTAGGAGGTACAGATCCATGTGACAGCAAGGTTCAGTTAGTGTTACAAATTAAATCAGCAATTCTGATCCAGGGTAGACAGTCTTCATCCCAACCATCCTGCCTTATTCAGGATTAAATTATTTTTCTCCCATTAGCCTTGAGCTGAAAGGTAATGCTGCACCTTCTAGCCCATTTGTGCTGCTTGATATTACAGCCAGGATTTTTCTTTATCACTCAACCAGTTCCAGATGTCTGGATGTTGATCTTAATCCCAGGCTGGGGCTTTGCTGCAAATCAGTTTGACAGTCAAGTGCAAAGTAGATTTGCCTTGGCATAATTCAGGTGCTTAACTCTCTGAAATGATGCTTAAATTCAGCAATAACACTAATAAATACAGCACTTTAAACTCTGTACAGTTTTCATCTCACATTCATTTTTAATTGTGTTCCACATTGAAATTGATGGGAATAGGGCTCCTAAATACACCTAATGAGTCAGATTAATAGTTAGGAGTTTGTTTCTGTTATTCCCATTTTATGTAGGGTGGATGAAAAAGTAACTACCAATGTGAGTCCTCATACCCTAAACCATGACTGATTATTTTATGCTTGTATTGAATAATTTAACCACCAATGTCATTGTACTGAGAATAGTGGAACAAATTATGTACCTCTTGTATCTTTTTACAGATACTTCCACCATGTGCTCCACTGGTGTAGACAACTGAGGAATGCCACATTCTGAAAATTACAGAATTATATCTAAATCTAAATATATCTTGAACCCTAACCTGCTGAATTGGTACCTGGATTTTTATACTAGGCTCCAAATTTAATGCAGGATTTTCTAACTTAGCCAATGAGCCTGCTTACTCAGATCAGTTTTCACAGTGTCTCTGCAAAACTACAAACTCCCTACAGAAAAATGAAGTCTCAACTAAATGTGACTTTCTCAGTATTTAGAAGTGTGGAAAATGTGGCTCTTTTTTTAACCCTCACTGGATGTGGCTGGTGCATTTATTCCCTGTAGTTTTGTTTAGAGCTGGAACAGCTCTGCAGTTTTTTGCTGCACGTGGAATTTGCAAAATTAAGCCCAGCCTTTTCCCAGATCTTCAGGCACAGGCCGCTGAAATGGCTTCAGTACTGATGGCAAAGGCTTTCCTAGCTTTTCTGTCAGAGACATCTATGTTAAACAAACGGGACAATGGGACGTTTCTCCCAGAGAGTGGGAGGAAGGATGGCAGCTGAGCATTTAGGAAAAAAGTTCTTAGTTAAAACAACTGCATTTATGAAATAAAGACTACTACATGCCCCTGCTACCAAGAAAATCACTCCTTATTAGAATACAGCATAAATTTTAATATCATTCACGTAAGGCAACATAAGCACAAAAGGTTTACTAGTAATTCCTGAGAGGAATGAAGGGGGTGCACCTATAGGTGGAAAAATCCTTTCTCCACTTCCTGAGTATAGTGTTTTTACTTTAATAATACACATTTTCTTATATTTTTTTATATTCTGCATTGTGATTTATTGTATAGTAAATATAAAAATGTATCTGATTATATTAAAGTCAGAAATGTTTTTGGTTATATTTTAAATAAATAGAGGATTAAAGAAAATATGTAATTTACAGTCTGGTCTTGCATTTATCTAAATTATTAGAGTTTCTGGCCTGTAAAATGAAATATCATCACTCAATAGCACTCATATCATTTTCTGATCTTGATATGATATAGACTTCATTAGCAGTGACATGCTTGCCCAACAATGTGAAGCAGAGAAAACAGTATGGCCTAACTTATGCCCAGAAATAAGATGAATATACTGAAGAGCAGCAGCCCCAAACCAGTTCTGCTCTGTCAGGCAGCTGAAGGAAATATAGGAAGAAATGCCCTCAGCATTACCAAGTTTACAAAAATTTTCTAATATGTTAGAGACAGACCTGCAATTAAACTTCCCAGAAGATATGAACCAAGTTCAGGCAACGTTTGTTTATCTCCTAAGATGAAGTCTTGTCTGTTGCAAGAGAAAAGGCAGATTCTGGAGCTTTCCCCATCTTTGCCACTGTAATTCTCCCAAGGCTGTTCAGCTCCCAGGCCTTTAGTTTCATTAGAACATTTGTCTGGAACAGCATGAGCTGAAGGTTTTGAGAAGCAGAACTGAAAAGAGAAAGGAAGCAAAAGGCAACAACTGTGCTGTGCACACAGGCAATATCCACACCTGTTGGGGAATTGGGCTTCACAAGGGATGCAGTCCACCCCCACCAAGAGCTAGCAAAATCCTTCCAGTCACTTTGACAGGAGTGTCAAACTTCCCTCCAAGAGACAGAAGAACTGTTAAAACTTGTTTTTTATTCATTATGATAACAAACACACATCTATAAAACTGTAAAATTTTATTCTGCATTTTGACTTTTATTCCTAAAACTTACATTTATCAGATCCATGCTTTCTTTGGTTCTGCTTTTTTTTAAATACCTGAATTTTCACTTTAGATCTTGTATTGATTATATCTGGCCCATAAGGAATACTTAATGTCAAACAGCATTACAGAAAATGTGCTATCTTTCTGAATTTTAGCCAGCTGTTGGATGGATAACATTGGCAGTTTAAAGCTCCTGCTGAATTTTTTTACCATTTAGGAAATGAATCAGAGACTTCAGTGGGATTTCTCTGATTTATACCAGTTGTGAGTCTGACCTTGAAACTTACAGAACTGGATAATTTATAATCAATTAGAAAACCTTTCAGTTGGTATGTGAAAAATAGTGTTGAACTGCCAGTTCAGTCCTTGGCTTTTCTGGTGGAATTTTGGCAAAAAAATTGTCTCAATCTTTTTAGTGGCTGCCCAGGCAGCAAATACATATTGTCCTCAAAAGCTGCTATGGCCTCTTGTGCTTTTAGAGCCAGGAAATAGATGAAAGGGTGAGAAAGGGGAATATAGCCATATGGGACTTGTGTGCTGGGGTAATTTATCAGATAGGTAAGAAAAGGCAAAGGGATCCCAAGGAAGAGCCCGGGTGACTGTGTCAAAATGAGATCCCACACAAATCATCCTGGGAGCTGCTGTGAGTCCAAAGAGGACCTACTTAGCATAACTGTGCCTAAAATTAGCACCAGCTCTCTGATGCTAGCCAGATTGCTAAACAGCACAGGGGGAAGGGCAGTGCCAGTAGAAGATGATCCATTTAGGATGTCAAGGTGTTGGTGTGACCCAAGGATATAAAAAATACGAAACGTCAAATACCCAACCTGAACGAGTGCTCAGCACAAGTCTGGCCAACATCTGCTCCCACTGAGGCTCTGTAGAACTAACCAAGTTCTGACTCCTTTTGGAGGTGCTGACTACCATCTTTTAGGTAACAGCTTCAATACATTTATAGCTGTTGCCATCATTTACAGATATAGCACTGGTCCAGGGTCTGGGCCTGATCTCAGCAGCAAGCTGTAAAATTTAGCTTTTTTCTTGCTTTTGCTGTCTATATGCCTAGTATTTTATCTTGCCAACTTCATACATTTATCTAGGGCTGCAAGGTATCTTGTAAAGCAGAACATCCAAGGCGAAACAGAAGACCTCAAATAGTCTTAGGCTTGGTTTTCTTTTTCTCAGTGTCTGCATGTCTGATCAAGCTGCTTTCATCTGACAACCCTGATTTTGCAGCCCAGTAATATGGTTTATTTCATCTGTTCTTACTATTAATTTTTTTAGTCATATGGAGGATGGATGGAAAAGACTGTTTGAAAGATGTCACACTGGCATCCCCCCATCTTGGATTCAGACCTCTCATCAGCTTGGCTTACACAGCAGGTCTGCTGCTCTTGGCTGAATCTGGAGCAGCAGGCACACAAATGGCCCAGGTGGAATTATCTATTTTTAAACTGATTTCTGCATCAGCAGGAATTGGAAACTATTCTATAAATCCAAAAAGAGCTTTAAATCTCTCTCATATCCACTCCCACACCAAACTCACATCCTATTTCCCTGAAGTTAAAGCTTTACTCAGAGAAATCTGCTTCAGGTGAATCAATTTCCTAGAACACATTCATTAGTTACTTCTGGCATAGCATAGTGAAGGTGGAGATTTACACAAACAAGTAATAATGCTACTAATATGTGCTATTATTAAGGCTATTAAAATACCAGCTGGCGTTACAAAAAAAAAATTGGTGTCATTAAATATATATTAGGGTTTTATAATGAACAATCAGCATGACTGGTCCTGTGCAATCTTGGCAAACAGAGCTGGAGAGGAACAATTTCACTTGGCATCTTTCTAGTGCCAGGACTGTACTGGGTGGTGGGAAGTGGAGGCAGAGCAGTGAGGGCAGTGGAGTCTCTCCGTGGAGCCAGGCCTGGGTGCAGCACTGCAGGCAGGGTGTGCTGGCAGCACTGCCTGCATCGCTGCCTGCAGCACTGCCTGCAGCACTGCCTGCACCCTGGTCTGCCCCACCGCCCCTCCTGCCAGGGAGCTCCAGCAGGGAAGGCACAGCCGTGCCACACACCTGAACTGTCCAGGCTGAGTGCCTGAGCAGGGCAAAGACTGGAACAATGGGAAGGGGGATGTGACCTCCGGGGGAAGTGACCTGCTGCTCTGCAGAATCACTGGAAGGTGAGTTGCCAGGCTACTTGCTGGTTGCCATCAGTAACCTCCTTGCCTGGTGTATTGGCAACCAGCTTTGCTAACTCCTACACACTTACTATTGCTTTTCAATGCCTGGAGGATTTCCTCCAGTGCTGTCTGGCAAAATATAGAGTACAGAAGAAATAATAATTTTCATTTATGAAGGAACACATTTGGCTGGGATTAGCTTGTAGATGGATTTCTCCAAGCATTCCCATTTTTTTTTTTTTCTGACTGAAAATTTAGTCTGGCATTTATTTTCATGTTCGTGGCTACAGAGGAGATCAGATAAGTGACATCTGAGCATTGAATATAACATTTTCAAAAAATGGCACATCTATTCTGACCATGCTGCAAATCCAGTGTATCTCAGACACACTAGATTTTCTCTGCAGATCAGCTCTAAAACTTCTGCCCCAGATGCCAACACTTCCCAAAGGTGCTGGACCACTGATCAAGGCATACTGTTTGACCTATGTGGTATCAAGAAATGACTGAAAACTCATAAAGCCAAACATCAAAAAGAGCTTAATGCCTACCGTTTGTAATAGTTGGTGGCTTTTAAGTCACTCACATAATGTTCCCAGCAAATACCTGCTCTTTTATAGCATGTCCAGCCTGTGAGTCTTGAAATACTTTACAAAGCCCTAAACAACCATTTTGCAGATAGTCAAACTGTAGTCCGAAGAGACAGTTTTGCTGATGGCTGAGCCATGAAGAGGGCGAGAGCCCTCAGACCCCAAATGAACAGGCTATCCCCAAATCCAAAGGATGAACAGGGTCTTGCCTTACTGCAAATTCCTGCAACCATACATTCTGCAAAAGCAGACACCACCAAGTAGAGCACAGGGAGGGTCCAAAGTACAAATGATCTGTTCTTCACCTCAGATGTCTGCTATGTTTCCCCTGGGGTCTTCCCCACTTGTTTAAGTGCCTGTGCACTAGCAGAGGTCTTGTAAGAGCAGTTATGGCAATGCTGCACTCCTGATCCCATTTGTTCCCAGCAAAAGCACCTAAATGGGAGGAGTGGTAACAGAAATGACATATGGTCCCTCTCTATTGTGTGCTTTCATTTATTCACTCAAAATAAAGAAATCACAGACTTGCATAAAAAGGTCTAAAACCATGAATTGCAATTATCAGGAGTTTCCAGAATTTGCCAAGTGAGGCTGTAAGCAGTTTATCTGTCTTAACTGTTTTACTAGACTACATCATATCCATTCTTGAATGCTTTCTAGCTGTTAAAAGTAGGTTTGATACACCCTTCCTCCCTGTACTCTTACAATGACTTAAAGCAACTCCAGCAAAGGCAAAGGGAGAAGGGCAGTGCCAGTGGGAGTATGGGACTATGGCAGTGCCAAACTTTTGAATAAAAATGCCACAAAAGGGTTTTAAAATAGTCAGTCCCACTCCAAACTCACATGTAGTTTAGCTGGCTCACAGCACCATTCCCAGCTCTCCCATCAGTTTCAGATGCTGAATAAAAGAGTCCTAAATTACCAACTCCTGAGATTGCTGACGTAAACCTCAAAAAAATGCCCTCAGGCTCAAGATCTAGAAAGCAGGGAGGAACTCAAGTGTCTCTAAAATGTCTGTGATCACCTCCGGGAAGCTGTGGCTCTGTCACAGGCTGTTCCTGGAGCAGCAGGGCTCTCTGCTGCCCACGCTGCAGGAGGGAACAGAGCCTCCCCAGGCACACACCTGTGGGAGCGGGCACTGCAGGAGACAGGAACCTCCCGAGCGCTGCCTGGTTGGTGTCTCTAGGTCACAGTGTTAATACCTGACCTATAGACACAGAAGCACTGTGAGAACTGTCTTGTCTACTTGTTTAAAACATTATTGCATATACATAACTCGACATAATGGAACTACAGGGCATGAAAAGGTATTTCTTTATGTTGTCACCAAGCCTATGAAATAAAAATTTGCTTTAGTTGTAGCAGACTACCTTTACTTACATGGTTTGCCTATTTATAGAATAGAATGCAGCATCTGATTTTTACATTAAAATATTTAATTTTTCAATGTTCTGTCATTTTTAGGAATAGGTTACTTACCCACAAATTTATTGTGCTTTCTGAGGCATTCAATCTTTCTGATCAGATCAATCAAATTATTTCAACCAGTATTCAAGGAAAATGTTAGTGGAGGAAGATGTAAAATGTATTTTTTTGGAAATTTTTTCTCGTTTCAAATAAAATTTGCTGTTTCCCCATGAGGATTGCTGAACAAAAATAGCTCATTAAAATATTAATTGGAAACAGACAGAAAAGCATTATGAATAGAAACTCACATCTACTGAAATCTACCTAGAGGAATGTGATTACCTAGTTTCTCAAACAGACTTTGTAGCACTGATCAACTCATTGTTTGGAAAACAATCTTTTAAATCTTCTGATTTCTCAGTGGAAGATTTGATGGTGTAGAAATTAACAAATATGACTTATCCATATTATCTCAAATTTCCTGGGAATGGACCACTTCCAAAGTAAGGTGAATTCATCTGCTGATTGAAATATAAGAGTGACATTGCCTTTTCTTATTCTAACCTTCTTTACTGAGTATTTTTACACAGTGCAATCCAAATCTTCTTTTGGGATGAGTTGAAAAAAAACACAGATATTTTGTTACTCAGTTTGCCTTGGCAACTCCATGTCCCACGCTGGCTTCCAAGGCTCTGCTTTCTGAACAGTTCTGCGTCTATCGTGTAATACCATGGTGCTCCAGTCAGGAGCCCACACAGCTGGTGAAGCAGCACAGCAACAGGGTCAACAAACCAAACTCCTCTGTGTGATTAGCTGGGCCACACAGGGAGGGGGAATCAGAAATGCAGCCTGTGTACCCTGGCAGAGGTGGGCACCCCCTTGCTTTGCTCCCCCTCATGAGGAGCAGGATTTGTACCATTCCTTGGCAGCTCTGCCCTTCAGGCTTCCTGGGTCTGTCATATGGACAGAGGTTTCATAAATGTGCTGGGGCTGCCCGAGCACCCCCACAGCCACTGCTGTGCAGCACTGCGTGTCAGTGGGTTACATGCAGCACTGGGTGTCAGTGGGTTACGCACAGCACTGCGTGTCAGTGGGTTATGTGCAGCACTGCGTGTCAGTGGGTTATACACAGCACTGCGTGTCAGTGGGTTATGTGCAGCACTGCGTGTCAGTGGGTTATGCAGCACTGCGTGTCAGTGGCTTATGCGCAGCACTGTGTGTCAGTGGGTTATGCAGCACTGCGTGTCAGTGGGTTATGTGCAGCACTGCGTGTCAGTGGGTTATGCACAGCACTGCGTGTCAGTGGGTTACATGCAGCACTGCGTGTCAGTGGGTTATGCACAGCACTGCGTGTCAGTGGGTTACGTGCAGCACTGCGTGTCTGTGGGTTATGCAGCACTGTGTGTCAGTGGGTTACCCACAGCACTGCATGTCAGTGGGTTATGCACAGCACTGCGTGTCAGTGGGTTATGCAGCACTGCGTGTCAGTGGGTTACGTGCAGCACTGCGTGTCAGTGGGTTACGTGCAGCACTGCGTGTCAGTGGGTTATGTGCAGCACTGCGTGTCAGTGGGTTATGTGCAGCACTGCGTGTCAGTGGGTTATGCACAGCACTGCGTGTCAGTGGGTTACATGCAGCACTGCGTGTCAGTGGGTTACGTGCAGCACTGCGTGTCAGTGGGTTATGCAGCACTGCGTGTCAGTGGGTTACGTGCAGCACTGCGTGTCAGTGGGTTATGCACAGCACTGCGTGTCAGTGGGTTATGCAGCACTGCGTGTCAGTGGGTTACGTGCAGCACTGCGTGTCAGTGGGTTACGTGCAGCACTGTGTGTCAGTGGGTTACATGCAGCACTGCGTGTCAGTGGGTTATGTGCATCATTGCATGTCAGTGGGTTATGCACAGCACTGCGTGTCAGTGGGTTATGTGCAGCACTGCGTGTCAGTGGGTTACATGCAGCACTGCATGTCAGTGGGTTATGCACAGCACTGCATGTCAGTGGGTTATGCAGCACTGCGTGTCAGTGGGTTATGCAGCACTGCGTGTCAGTGGGTTACATGCAGCACTGCGTGTCAGTGGGTTATGCAGCACTGCGTGTCTGTGGGTTATGCACAGCACTGCGTGTCAGTGGGTTATGTGCAGCACTGCGTGTCAGTGGGTTACAGGCAGCACTGTGTGTCAGTGGGTTATGCAGCACTGCGTGTCAGTGGGTTACGTGCAGCACTGCGTGTCAGTGGGTTATGCAGCACTGCGTGTCAGTGGGTTACATGCAGCACTGCGTGTCAGTGGGTTATGCAGCACTGCGTATCAGTGGGTTACGTGCATCACTGCGTGTCAGTGGGTTATGCGCTGCACTGCGTGTCAGTGGGTTACGTGCATCACTGCGTGTCAGTGGGTTATGTGCAGCTCCACTAAGGAGCACGAGGTCAAGAGGAGTCAGTCAAAAGCACAAACACGCTCACTTCAAGGCTCCACCTGTCTATCACATTTCTGACTTGTGCCGTTTCAGGAGCTTGCAGATTTTCCAATGGCTGGTTTTCATTCTCTTCATATCTATGATCAGGGACTTCAGTTTTTACAAAGGACCACATGGTTCCGTCTGCATTCCAAGGGCCCTCACCGCTCCTGATCTCAAATGCTGGGAGGAGGTTGGGATTGCTTTGTTTACTGTGCCAAAGAGTACATGCTGTAACAAGTGAATGTGGGTTTAAGTGGAGTGCCACAAACTTCACTCCGTGCCACTTAGGGGAGGACTGGAAGAACTGAATGTCTGCCAGCCAGTATAAAGTAAGGTAGCCTGGGAACAGACAGTTCTGATAGCTCTCTCCTGCAAAGCCTTGTAAGCAGCAGACCTCACCAGAACCAGGTAAAAAAACCTCTGTATGAATTTACTTATTTTGGTTTAAGCCTGCTACTCTTTGAGCTGGGTCATTCCTAAGTGAAGGGTGGGATTCAGGTATACATCACCTGACCTTCACCTACTGTCCTAGATGGAAATGGAACTCCTGTGCACCCTGTGTCATACCTGCCAACCCAATGGAGATACCTAGGACAGAACACAATACTTTTATTGTATATAGAGAAGTAGATCACCACCAAGTATTTTTAAAACTGATTGCTCTGGGATTTTGCAGTTTTAGTCTCTATAAATTTGTGCTTATAAAATAAATGTGTGTCCTAATATACGGCAACATTCACAAAGATGGTTTGTTTCACTGTGCTTGCTAATAAATGCAGAATGGTAGCAACCACAATGAACCAAGGCACCTAGCCTGTAGATGTTACCAAAGCCCTAAAATCTGCTTAGGTACATCCTAGCACTCTAGACTGTTACATTCCTTCAACACAGCCAGTTTTCCTAGCAATGTCTCATCAGCACTTGACCCTCTTACCATCTGGCTACCTCGAGACCTATTTCACATTTATGATTTGGTGCCATTCTCTGGAATTCTCAACTATGTGACCAGCAGAGAGTGATTTCCTAGGTGTCCTTAGAATATATCTTCTGAATATCTGAGGGAGAATCAGATGATGCTGATAAACCCCAACTCTATCTCATTTTATTCAACAGCCTAGAACTGTAGTTTCAGGATTGGAAACCAATAAAGGGTCTAATAAAGTTGGGAAGGTATTTGGAATAATATGATGAATAAGTAGGAAGGACTTGAGTTTTTTTATACTTTTGATTTCCTGGAGACAGACAGACTGTTATATAGTAGAATTTTTACTGAATGTTGCTTTCCTGCGCTGCAGCCTGACCCCCTGAAGCCTGGTTGAGTGGGATAAGTGTTTTCTGGGACTTGTACATTTGTTCAGCTGACAGTATGGGTCCAAGGCATCCATACAGAGACAGGGCTGGAGACTGGCAACATCTCTGGGGCAGGGACCAATAGCCCCAGGCTGGATTGAACTGGGGCTCCTGGGACATGGGCTGGAGGGAAGGACAGAAAGGCCATCAATGCCCTCAGGGTCACAGCAGGGAACTGTTTGATCCTCTTTTGTCATTCTACAAGATCACATTGAAGATGTGACCTGCAGGCATGAGAGGAACTACATCCATGAGAAACTTTGGACACTTCAACATAGCTACCTCTCCTGATACTTAGGCGCAGCAGGAAGAAGTCTCACATTCCCTAAACCATCAGCAGGTTCCCTATCTGGGTGTTTCTTCTGAGAAAGGTAGGGGAAAAAAGTTTTCTGAAGCCTACAAGTGAAATATTTAAAACCAGATCCCTCCCTGACAGGTGAGTGCTCTGCAGGCTATGGGCAAAGACAAGGCTTGTCAGAGCTGCCCTGCCTTCTGTCCTTAACATTGTGACCATATGAAGTCTGTGATTGTTTCTCACCTTCAAAAAACTTCTTAATTCATCATTTTCATGGGATCTGATGTGGAAATATCCATTACTAATTACTCCTAATATAATTTTTTTTCCTGACTGCCATTTTATATTTTTAAAGCATTGTCTGTTTCATTTGACCTTATAAATGAATAGAGACATGTCAGTAATTCAGAGAACTAAAAATACAAGGAAAACTAAGGCAGACACAAGTGAACCTCTTTTACAAGCTAAGAGTAACAAAATAATAGCTCTACCACATAGATTCTCTGATGGCAAATTTGAAAACCTCTCCAAATCACCTAATATCTTAAGAGCACAGTCCCCTCATTTTGAGCACAAAGCTTCTAATATCCTAATGAGCCAGAAAAAAAAAAAAATTGCTTTACACACAGAATAGAAAATTACTTAAAATATGCATTGCTTCCTTTGGAAAAAAAATAGCTGAACTCTGTGAGTAGCATCTACTAAAATCTGTTTTTTGAGGATACTGAGCACCATTTCATTAATATATTGCACAATCTGTCAAATTTATTTGCATGTACACAGACAGACCTGTTATAAACATTACAGCATTGGTTGCTGCTCTTCACAGTGTTAGTGTTGACAACAAGACTGTGTGTTTGATTTTCAGTGTGTACATTAATTCCTACCAGTCTGGCACTGTAAAAAGTAAAATAACTCTTAACAGGCAGAACCTGGGGCTACAATATCAAAAATAACTGAGAATTGACACATACTCAAGACGTCTTCCTACTTGTTTTATGGCAATAGTAATGGTAGTGAGATTCCAAAAATCACCTTCTCTTAGACAGACTCACGTAGTGAAAAAAAGTGATGCTGGCAGGTGGACAAACTCCATCAGTACAAAATGGTAGAGCTTGTTAATCTTTGTTAGCTCATTGTGTTTGCACATGGTAATGGCAATAAAGAAAGACTTGTCACTTGGAATTATTTCCATCAAGGTACTATAATAAGCTTTTAGGCAGAGGAGCAGTATACTAAATAGAATAATTTTTTGACTGTTATTCCACCATCCATTTTTTATGTAAGAGAACATCCTACAGCCTAGACAGGGTTTGCTGTATCCCTGTTTATCTCCAAATTGAGAGGTCATATATTATGATAAATTTATTTCTACCATTAGTTCACCTACTAAGCAGCACAAAACAGCCTGTAAGACAAATCAACACAGGAAGAGTTTAGAAGTGAGCATGCAAAAGGTTTATTTTTATTGAAGTTTCACCTGTCAAAACATACCTCTTCCTTTTCATTCTCCGGAAGAGCAGCAAAGAGCCAAAACTGAAACAGGTAGGAGAAAAATGAGGGCAATAGCTTAGGAAGCTTGTTACTTTTTCCCTGGACTAATGTCCTACAGGGAAGGGCTCCAGCCACAGCAGGAGCCCAGCTCAGGGCACCCACAGCTGCACAGGAGCAGCCCAGAGGAGGAGATGATCCTGCTCTTCCTGAAGGGAGGTCTCAGTGCCCTGGGCCAGGTGTGACCTTCAGAGCCAGGGCAATGCCAGGGCTTTTGAAAGAAACCTGCAGGCAAAAGGCAAGTCTCGGAGGAAAAAAACCAAAGAAACAACAGCTTGGAACAACTGTCAGAGATCTTTATTTTCAATTGCATTTTCCAGCACTTATGTCCTCTTATTTCCAAGGGATACAGATAATGCAATCCAGATGCTCTCTGGCTATCGCTTTAAACACCCCCCCCCCCTTTTTTTTTCAGTCAGGAAATGACAAAATCCTTTTATAGCTGATTTGTTTTAACAAATGATTTTGCCTTCAGATTTTTAACTTCTAACTAAATATAAAGTGAAAATGAAAAGTAATTTCAAACATTTCTTCTGAGAACATTTTATTATTGTTGCAACTTCCTCTCCCCTTTTCAGTGAGGTTTTGTGTTAGAGAAAAAAGAAACTATTTCATTTATATCAGAAATAAGTTTAATGAAAAAGCCCCCCATTTGAATGTGAAACAGCTTTTCTAGCAGCTTTACCTCCTGTGCTTTAAATACTAAAGTTAAAATATTCTTTGAAACATTTGCTTCTGCACCCCTGCAGAAAGTGTTTAACATTTTAAAGCCTGAGATATTTAGAATGTAAATAAACAGGTGATAGGGATATATTCTTTCTAACATTACACTGCAGGCTCTATGTTCTGTGTTCACAAATGTATTTTACCAACCAGCTCCGACTGATTCAAATAGAATTAATGCTTTGAAAAGCTTTAAATACTTAACTGGCTCTGTGGGCCTAAACCTTACTCCCTCTGGTCTAATGTACAGTGATAATGGTAATTCAGGGATTACAGCACTGAAAATAGGAACAAGAAATACCACTCAAATTTGAGTAAAAACTGAGGCTAGACTGACTGAACTGAGGTTCAGTAACAGTCACCTGCATCTTTCAGCAATCCTTTCCCAAAGTAAACCAAGTCTGAACTCCCAGGGAAAAAAGTGGACAGTTTTCTTCCAGCCTGCCACAGTCTATGCTTCTTGCAAATGTTTTTTAAAATTAAAAATAAAAGTGGCACAAAAATGCCACATATATCCTACTCTGATGGTCTTACCAATATTAAGAATAGAGAAATGACTGAAAATTGCATTCAAAAACCTCATCTAGGAAATTTGTCTGGTTCAGGAAACTTTGATGAGTTTCAGTTACAGCTGGACAGCTTTTTGCAAGCTGAATAAAACTTCTGAATATTCAGGTCTCTTAATTTCCTCTTATTGATGAAAACTTTAGTTTCAATGTTTATGCTTCTGCATATAAAATCAGACTTTTACACTTTAACCAGCAGTTTAGGCAAAACAAAAAGTTTAGCATGTAGAAAGGTCAGAAAACAAGACACTGAATTTACTGGCTTTGGGCAGAATTGAAGGTTCTTCCCTTTGGGGCTTGAATGTTGTCAGTTTTCCACACTGCAAAGAGCAAATACCTTAAAAAACTTCTCAAAGGATCACAAGCCAGCTGTTCCTTCCTACATACAAACTGCAAAAGTCACCAGCATATCGCTTTCCTCCTCTATTATTACACTTTATATTGCTTCTACAAAACTATTCTTCCCTCTCAATCTTCTGCTTCCTTTCTGCAAGAATTCTCTATATCCCCTATCAAAAGCCAAGTTCAGTGACAGACATTCACCCATCGGCAAACAAAGCTGCTCTGAAATTCTTCTTGGCTGAAATATGTCCCTGTGAGGTGAGGGAGATAATAAGGTTTTCGTTCCTGTAGTGAACCCTTTGTGTGGGGCTGCTGCACACTGTTCTGCAGAATTAAACTAGTCAAGAATAGCAATGACAGCCACAATAGCTAATGGGCTTATAAGGTGATTTGCATAATGAAAAATCTGTATTAATACTAAGTAATTAACTTGGAAAAATGACTTTTGAAAGAAAATATATTCTTCCCTTTGAAATATAGTAAAATATGTAGAAAGTTCATATGACCGCATTATTGCCAAAAAGACTGAGTATCAGACTAGGGGTGGGGAAAAAACTACTGTGTTAGAAAATATGGTGATCTAAAAGAAAAATGTAGGTCAAATCAGAAATTTTTACATAGGCTCCAATAGGATTGTGAATTCGTTTCCAGAAATGTTTAAACTGTTGTTTTCCACACAGACACATCAGAGACTTTGTTATCAGCTCTGCAGGGAATTCAGTTTACCCAAGCTCCCAGGCTGGTACAGCCAGATTCCCAAAGATGGGGATAGCAGAGAGTGAGCACTGGGGAGAGGCCAACTGGATGAATTCCTTGCACCAGGACACACGCCAGCCACTTGGTACCAGTATTCAGGGGATTTTATACACCAGTGTCCCAACCCTCCCCTCCATAAATGTAAATCACACACTGGATTATTAACCCATTCCTCTGGATTAATAGTTGCTATGATTCTTGCAATTGTCTGCAAGGAACCAAAAAGGAGAAGTTCAAGCAAGTTTGGGATGATTCCCTTAAAAATATTTTACTTTTTGGACCCTGGAAGAGCAGGAAAACAGAGAATTTTGCCTGCAGCCATCTTGTCTGTGAACATGAGAAGAGGTGTGGGTTTACCCCCACCATCTGCCAGTTCCTCTGGAGGGGTGTGAAGGAGTGAAATTACAGGCTGGGCCACACTACATATCCTGATTACCTGACCTGAGCACCTGGGCCTTTAAAACCTGGCCGCCAAAAGAGAGACTGAGGGGTTCTTTGACTTCTGCCTACATTAGTTGTCTCCGAAATTGGGATTTTTGAGTCCTGGGTAGCCTCATCATTGTGGTAAGGGAACTTCACAAAGAAACCTGTCTGCCCACCTGGGGCCAGCTGGCTGGCACAGGCTCTGAAAGATGCTTGAGTGTTTGTGGCTTTAGGCATTTTTCTTCCTGACACATCTCATCTTTTACTGCCCTAAACTCACTTTTTTTGCAATCACTTTAGGTCATTCACAGAAGGCCAACTCCACTTTGAAGATGGAAATGTTGTAAATGCCAAACAACCTTGTAGTTATTTACATGCAAATTTACACTGTATCAGTCATTTACATTATAGCAATCTAAACGATAAGGTCAGAATTAAGCAAAAGGTCAAGAGTCAACATTTTCTGCCTGAAACTAATGTTCCATTGAAAAATATTCAACTAAGCTGAATTCAGGTAGCAAAATTGATATTTATCATATTTTCCTCAGATATCGGGCATGTAGCCTCCAAAACTACAATGAAATTGCTACACACTGCCTTCCTGTGGCTCCTGGAAATATTTTCAGTCCAAGTTTCAACATAAAAAGAGCAGTAGTTCCTGTGTTCCATTTACAAAATAATCCTCTCCCTCAGCTCTTCAGAATATTCCGCTAATTTCTTCACATTCTAAATCTTTGGCTATCTCTAGAGGCTGCTACTACTCATAGCACAATAAACAAAGACAAAAGTGCTTTGATTTTGATGGCACAGGGTCAGATCCTAAGGCAAGGTATTTTACAAGCAATTTTTAAAAACTGGTGATGAATGCAATAAATAAATATATTTACTTGTGCCACTCCCCTTCCTGACAATATACATTTATTCTCTTTTCTTTGTTCCTTTGTATTAGTAGCCTGTAATATTTTAGAATCTGGTCACCTTTTTTATCCTCCTGTCCTATTTCTGAATTGCTCCTTAGTGCTCTTATGCAAGACCAAGTTCTTCTTCCTCCCAGTTATCAAACAAAACTGTGTTATAAGAAGGTCCTAATTATCTTCAACCTGTATTTCCATTCTGCAGTATTTTAGTTTTACTTTGCATGAACAAATTCAGATTTATTCACAAGTAAAAGCAAGAAAATATCTGTGTTTGCTTAATTTTTTCCCTCAGAGACAAGAAGAGCCAGTGAATAAATAAATTGTATTCATTGAGAATCAGAGTACATTTTCTGAGTTAGTGGCAGTTCTCAGGGAATTAGCTGTAGCAAATTGTTCAAGTTTCACAGGGCACTGGGCATGGGGAAAACAGTGGTAACAACTAGAGAAGGGAAGATTTGTCTCCCTCAAGGAAAGGGAGATAGAGAAAAATAATAAAAAACATTTGCTCACTGAAAGAGGTGTACCTAGGAAAAGAAAAGCTGAAAGAGCATAACAAATATCAGTGGCTAACAAACAAGTAGCTTCATCTAACTACAAAAAAAAACCCAAACAATTGAATTTGGTGTAGCAGTGGGACATCATAAGGCAGTATCCCTGCACTCGCAATATTGCACACTGATCTGAATAGAACCCTCCCTCAAAAACACGTTAAACATTATAAGCAATTTAGGGAAAAAGAATATGAACAGGAATGAAAGAGCCCACTACATAGATTATATATATAGATATATATGTATGTATATATATAAAATGACTGATTATACAATGATTCCTGGTAAAAGGACAAAATCATAGGCTATAATAAAAATTGCTGTAGGTACCAGAAAAGGGAGGATCTATCTTGTATGATGTCAAAAGTTATGAATGGTATGGTGACTATTAGGGTAAAATAAAAGTTGTACAATTATTTTACTCTGTGGGAAGTATTTGAAAAGAATATGTGAATTTTGGGGATATATATAAATTTTCAAAGAAGGGACCAAATGACCTATTAAATTTATCTCATTTGGAAGATTCTGACAAATACATCCAGGAATGAAATGTCATTAACTTCAATATCATCAATACTTTGCAATAAAAGAAGTTATCTGACACCTTGCTCCTGTACACAAAAAATTAAATAATTAATATGCACATTTTCATTGCCTGAATTATTTTGGACGATTACAATTGCTTATATAATGGGCATCTTTGGAGCTAACTTGGTACAGGCAATGCTGTACTTTGATTTAACCGTCTCACACAGTATGCTCTTTGGAAAAGTTATCAATATACATGTTTTCATTTCACTTTTTGTCCTTAATTTCCTTTTAAGTAGGTGATTATTAGAATATATATAAGTTTGTTGACTATTAGGCTAAACATCAAGTATTCAGTTATGCAGTACCTTGGAAAAGAAATAGATGAGCCACTACACCAGAGTTGCTGCCCCAGTGGGTTCTTAGCACATCTTCAGACTGTGCACTGACTCTCAAATTGAGCAATTTTGTGTGATGGTATTCATTGTCCTTTATCACATCCTGAGTAGTGCAATACAGTGCAGAAAGCACTTCCATCTCCTAGGGAGAGAAATTACTTTTCATTCTCTGTGTGAATAACTGACTATTTAGGTCTTGAATTCATCTACCTTACCTTTCGTTTGCTAATTAGAAGCCTGCTCTAATAGGTACCATCTGCAGGCAACTTAGAGAGACAGGCACTGTCCCTGCAGGGTGATTTGATTGCTCTCCCCTCACACACTGTTGAGGATTTGAGAAGGACTTGGGAGGTTCCTGCAGAGATAGTCTTTGACAACTGCATTCCTAAAACAAGCATCTCAGCTAAATGCCTGAAATTATCTGGAAAGGGCTCTGTGGCATCCAGTTGATACAACTTCAACCATTTATGTCTGTGGACCCAGTTATGTGTCCATGATTTACTCAGTCATTAGAAGGAGAAAGTATCTCCTGGCAAGGCTAAATCTACTAGATAGGTGTTGTACAGGGATGGGATGGGTCATGCTTTAGGGGTTTCTGTCTTTTTCTGTCAGTGATAGAGTGTCTGGAATAACCACCTCAGAGCAGGGATGTAACTTTTAGATGTATGAGAGAAATCCAATACTAAACCATAAAGGAAAGTATCAATTTGGCAGCTTAACAGTCATCTTTTTGCCCAGAAGGATAAAATAGGCAGCAGGATGAAAACTTCACTGTAATGTTATGTGAGTGTCATTTGAAGTTATTAGGCTCCAATTTGCCTGAAGAGTGGGAAAATAGCTCAGTCTTCATTGCCATTAACTCAATTACTTCCAGCTGTACCACAGATTTTATGCCAGAGCACTGAACATTCACTATACAAATTTTATGTGATGAAACAGGTAGATTAGATACTAACTGAATAAATTGGAACTGAAATTTCAACTTAATTGTGATGCCATGATAAAGGAAAAAAATATATTTAACTGTAGATACTTTGAGCCCATTAAGAGAAGAGATGGAGAAAGGACCAGTATTGTTTAACTATGGGATAAAGAGGACAGGTTAAGGAAGATTTTAATGTCCTCAAGTCTTGATCATCTGAAAGAGTCTGCAGATGATCTGATTATCCCTTGCTTTCTTAATCCTTGTCTAAACCCTAGTGGACAGGGAGAATGTAAATGTTGCTTCATCCCTTTTAATATTTTTTCCATTGCATAACAATAAAAATTATTACAATATTTTCCTAATAATCTCCTTTTAAGTATCCTTCCCTCCCCTCCCCTCCCCCCCATATCATGCTGTTTCTCCTAGATTTCCACTGATTTCCATCTCGTGCTGTGTCTTTGTTGTGCTACTTAGCTGATTACTTCAACCTCAGGATAGATTTTTGCATATGTCTCTAGTCAGTAGAATCCACCTTTTTTCTGGTCATTCCTTACATGTGAGAAATATTTTTTTTGCATACTAGGCCAGAGCCCTGGTAGAGCTGTAGGCCATAAAAGATGTCTACTAAATAGGGTTGCAAAAGAGTAGTGTATCCTGTGGTAATCAGAAGTGATTTACTTATTTGAAAGTTAATTATTACTTCCATAAACTTTTCTTTAAAAATTAGTATGCAAAAATCCCTATTTATGAAATAGAAAACTCTAACTATTGTCTAACCCATTATTAAATTATTTTATCTGAGACCATGTGGATTCAGAAGTAATATAGCAGAGAAAAAGGTGCTTCTTAACATTTTTTCTTGCTGATGATATTTAGAATGGGGTTCCTATATTTGCATATTTCACCAGCTGCAAGATCTTTCCCTTTTCCTCCATCAAGTGATAATTTCCTTTATGTTCAGAGAAACACCTGTCCTAGATGGTTTGCACAACACAGAAGCAAGAAATAGCAAAAACTCACTACCTAAAACAATCCTACATAAAGCTTTTGAATTTTTTAATCTCTATCTCAAACTCATATTCTGTTTGTTTCATAATGATCTGATTATAGGTGTTTTTGTTACCAAGTTCAAATATCTGCATGGTTTGAAAAGTGAAACTGGAAATAAGTAATGCACTCCGTTTTATAGAGGCATTCCAGAAGATGGTATATCATCTTTATATAGACAGTTTGCAAGTAAAGTCAAGCTTAGAAGAAACTGTAATGGTTCTCAAATGACTAGTTGAAGAGAATAAAAAATACCCTCCAGAAATTCTGCTTCTATATTGCAAAGAATTAAGCTATTTGAAATCGAATGTAGTCTAGACATGAAATTCTCGTAGAAATTGCCATTTCCTAAAGCTATTCCTTTAGGTTCTACAAATATTGCATACTGCTGTCTTGAAGTGTAGTGCAATTTCTATAGCATACAACAACATTTTAAGACAATGCAAGATAAATAACCAATGAACGCTGTCACTGCTGCCTAGAATCACCATTATTATGGGTCTTCCTGAATGTATTTTGGCACTAGCCTTTATGACTCCAACTAGTTCTTTTCATGTCTTTAACATGTATATTGCTAGCCTGGGAAAACACTTACCTTTTCTACACTGCTTTGCAATCCAAATGAACTGCTACTTTTGTACCTTTCAGAAGTCATTTAAATTAGTTCCCCAAGCAGGGGAAGCAGTTCCAAGGCAGTTTATAATGCAGATTTTCTTTAAGCCTGCATTCCAGCTGTGTTAGATGTGGAAACTTACTGGTATGGGAGCTAGCAGGTAAGCAACCTCCTACCCCAGTCCCTCTGAAAAGTCTTGGTTTGTTTTTTTTTTTTTTAAATTCAAATTCAGGTAGTCATTTTCACACAGAACATTTATGGCCTACTTTAATGGGCACTTTTCTCAGCAGGATTAGTAAATTGGACACTTATTTTTTAAAGGTAACAGACAATAGGGTCTGTTGCTTCAAGCATTCATTTAAACTGAGATTCTTATTTATTTAAATAATGCATAAAGTGCATAAAGGCTTTTTCAGACTGGACTTAAAATTACTTGTATTATTGCTCTCAATATGGAAATCACAAGCAAATCTGATTTCTCACTCTAGAAGAAAGAAGTAAGAAGAATCTTCTAATAGTTTTTGCATGAGGGACAAACCACTTCTAGATAGATCTAATTAGAAATGGATACTGATCTATTCCTGATTTCTTCAGAAGCGATATGTAAGCCAGCAATAGGGAAAGAAAATAAACAAAAAAGGCTTTTGGAACCCTTGAATTTTTTTTTGCAATACAGGGTAAATATTAGTCATAACCTTTTAGTATCTACATTCCAAAATTTTCTTCCAGTGTATTAATAGTTATAGCAAAGCCATAAGGAGTTTTAACTCTCCTTGGCTTTACAAGCAGGCTGCGGGGGGGGGGGGAAGGCAGACTCACCAGACAAGTTTTGAATGCTCATGAAATAGAACAGATTCTACTCCAAGAAGGTCTTGGAATCAAATCCTTGAAATCAGTCTGAATCAAGTTGATACATGCAAAGGTGATGAGGACAAAACCCCTGTAAATCAACTACACCTGTGGAGGACTACTGGATAGGAACAATTAGGTCAAATATTTTTTAAGAGAAAACACCAATCTGTTCTAAAAAATTAAAAACACCTATCAGAAACTAGTGGGGAATATAGCAGTCCTTAAGAAATGGATCTAGTCCACCTTGATGACTCAAACTGTGTTTCTCACAGTTGGAAATAGAAGAGGCACTGATCTCCCTGCTTCTGCTTGCTGTGCTCCAGTAAACGACGGCTGAAGGTACTTTTGGCTGCCCACATCTGTGCTACCTGTCTTGCTGCCCTTGTAGAGATCTTCCAGCTGAAAGACGCCAGGGGACTGTAACTCCTCCAGTCACCCCAGACACAGATGGCAGAGCTTATTCCCAGGTACTCTCCTTCCTCCTTCCTTGTTCTCATCTGCCTCCTTTTGCACAACGTGCTGTGCAGGAATAACCAGAAAACAAAGCCTCCTACCCCGTGAGCCTTGTGCATACCTTTGCATGGGGCAGTGATATGTTTCTGTGTTTGGGGTAAAGGCCAAGACTCTGAACCAAAGACAGTTTTTGCTAGTCAGTATTATCTGTCATATTCTCTACCCTGTATTATACCCTGTAATGGCTAATAAAACCATCATTATTTTAGAAAAAAAACTGGGTGGAGAACATTAACATGGATTTTGCATGTCTACCACATGAATAACACCCAGGTGGATTATATTTCCTTAACAGAAAATAAGTGTTCTGGCCTGTAAGACACATTCTGGTACAAAAAAGTAAAGTCTATCATCTGAGAACAAGAAGACAGATTTTTCTGAGATCCAATGCTCCTGGTATCCTAAATGACAAGAATTAAGGAGTCCAGGGAATGCTGGTAAGTGCCTCTTGTACTCTCCAGTATTTACAGTGGCAAAGTTGGTTAAGTTCCTGTTCTCTGCTGTTGTGGTGAGGATGTGTGCTTCTCTCTCTTCTTCTCAAGTGTGCTTTGAACCTGTCCACTTTGAAAGAATCCTTTCCCAGATGACCACATCAGTGTACATGAATAGGCCAGTTGGCTTACTCTTGCTAAAGGCATGATTCCAAATGTTGACTGTGTTAAGGAATGTGGATTCATTGGAATAAATCTGCAGACATGCACCAGTTAATTATCTGTATTGTTTGGGTTTTCCCTGATGACACTTCAGGATGAGATAAGCTTCAAAAGCATCCTGTGCTATTGCTGTTGGTTTAAACTGGAGTTTATGTTCCCAAACCTTTTTTCACTTGGGCTCTTTGAGGAGGAGAGTCTCTCCCTCTGCTCATTTGTTGAAGCTGCTGTTTTCATTACGTACATGTAATAAACAGGAATATATCTTTCTTGACATAAACCTATTTCAGATCGATTTTAGCTTTCACATTGGAAGATACAACTTTAAAATGCATTGGCATAGAATGACATAAAAGACAATGAAACATGAATGGCAATCAGGTAATTAGGAAAATTGTTATTTACTGATTTTTTCAATGCCTATTGTCATGGTAGCTTGGCAAGGGATTAGAAAGATTTAAATATAAATTAGGTCTGTCATTCTCAAAATGAAAACAAGCTAGTTATTCAAATTTGTATGGAAAAAAAAAAAAAAAAAGGAAAAAGAGCCTTTTGTGTTGCCTTTAAGAGCTTAGATCTGAGCCCTGGAAAGCACTGAGTGCAAGCCACATTGTAGGAGGCCTCCCAGGGGAGTTATGTTGCTCCTCTTAGTATTTTCTTAGCTTGCACAGAGAAGCACAAGTCAGAGGTAGCCTTGCATATGCAAATATGCCAGAAAAGAAAAAAATAGTAACTGCAGGAATGTGATGCTGTGTCCAAACTAAAGGGTCTGCAGAGACAACAGCAGCAGAACTGCTCTGCAAATGAGGTGTGGGACTGAAACCTCCCAGTTTGGTCAATGGCAGCTTTAGGGCTTAGAAGGTGCAGTGGAGAACTATTCCACCCTGAGAGCATCTCAGGTCCCAAAAATAGGCCAAGCAAACTAAAAATGTCCTATACTGAACAAATATGCTGCAATTTTACATTTTTTACAGTTTAAAAATCAAGGCTGGTGTCTGTATTTCATTGTACCCTGCAGGTAAACTGCTTTATTTGGAAAGAAGGTAAGCGCTTATTTGGTCTCCATTGCATAATACAGACTTGCCCACAGAGCATCAGATGCCCCAGAGGACAGCAGGAACTGTCAGTGGCTTGAACTCCTGTATTACAGAAGAGGACTCTGGTGCATTCAGGACATACTTCCACCTGGAAAGTTTATGCACACGTAGGAAGGAAAATACTTTCTCAGGTTAAACAACAGTATCCTCCCAAACTCCCTGGTTTTCTTGTATGCTCCATGTACATCCTCAGGAGGAGCTCACTGACTTCCATGTCTCTTCCCCAGTGCCCTGGTTTCATAGTACAGAAACATGGTGACAAAGGCTAGAATGAGAGCACATGTATTCAGGTCAGTCCCCCCACACAGATGCTCAGATAATAAGATTTAGGATGTCTATATTATGTGCTTTTTGGTCGGATCTCTTGCAGACTCCAGTCCTAGAAAAAGATTTACAACCTCACTAGCACCTAAAGTGACTCTCAAACAAAAGAGGACACAAGTGATAGTTGCTTATAATGTCCCATCTCTATAGGTAGTTGAACCTCAGATGTGGGGGACTGGATGGAGTTTAGCCATAGTTCTCAAAAAACCAGTTTGAATTCTTTAGGCTGGATCTGGCAAAGAACTGTGGAAAATATTTAGAAAATCTTGACTAAAGAGGAATAAGTGGTAAATCAAAACAAAGGCAATTGACAAAGTCATTCCTAAATGAGGAAAGCAAATCTTAGATGTGCTCAGGGCATGCCAAATGCATTTGGTGCTAACCAGAATTATCAGTGCAACTTGAGCTTCCATAATTTACCTGCAAGAGACACAACACTGCCCAGGTCTGACTGCATGGGAAGGCAATGCTCACCAATGGCAAGAATCCTGGGAGCAAGCTAGGGAAGTCAGCTCCATCTAAAGGGCTGAATGAAAAGAGTGCCCAGAGTAATGTAAATTGGAGGATGGGTTCTGTCCCATGGCCATGGTGGGTAAGCATGATACAGAAAAAGTCCTTCTTCCTGGGGATTGTGGAGGTTAGGATGGTACTTTGGAGAAATGAGGGTTGGAGATCGGGATGCGCTGGAATTGAGAAAGAGAGAAGGACTTGAGTGAAGGGTGGGCTTAGAAAAAGGGGATATGGTGTGTGCAGGGTAGGAGCTGACATGTGTGACTAAAGCTCAGGGGACAGCTGCTGAGAGACAGGTTACAGGTGCCTTAATGACTTGCTCTGCCGAGAGATGAAGTGGCTGGTGCCAAGGAGGTGGGATTCATCTCAGTGGAATCAGACTAGCAGAAGAGCATGTAATGTGTAGTGAGAAGGGAAGTGAGATCCCACATCCTCAGACAAGTCCCCTGACTCCCATCACTCCACTCCATGCAGCCTCAGCCTTGCAATTCATTCTGCCAAAATCACAATGTCGATTTTTGCTGCTCGTTAATAATGGGATTAGTTCCTCCATGTTTTATTCTTGGATTAAGTGAGTTCAACCCTTGCTTACACTGCTTGGAAGCTTTCCACCAGCTTTGCCTTTGCACATTATGCATCCTACTTTTTATTTATAGTGTATTGTGGTTGTTGAAGATCTTTACCAGCTTCTCTTAGTTCATAGCTGTGGCTGTTCTATTATTTAATCTTTCCTTAATTTGTGTTATATCAAAGTGAAATCAGGAGCCACCCAACAACCATACTCTTATGATTTGAAGGAGCACAGACATGTTTAGCACCAGGTTATTGGGCTGAATCCAGCTCATTCAGCAGCAACTGGAAATTGTTAATGCCTGCTGACAGGCTGGCAGCTGTGGGGCGTGATACTGGTGGCTCTTCTCCAGTTGCTAATGGACAGATGTCCACCTCATAAAACACCAAACAAAAGCAAGGACTGTTGCTGGCAGCCTCAGCAGGGACACATCAAGTGGGAAGTGAGGCTGTTCTTACACCGAGCAGTATCCACAAAGAAAAGCCCAAGAGCACCGGAATGAACAATTTGCAGGCCACCCCTCTGTGAGGCTTGTTGTGGGGATAGGAACCTTCTCTACCAGCAACTCTAGGTCTTGTTTTGAAATAAATATATTGAATATATTGATTGTATTGAATATTTTGATGATAGAAGCCAAGGGGATGTTGCTGGTCATTGGAGACAAATTGGTAGGTTTTAACGAGGTGTGAAGAGTGGTTTAACTATTGTGTGCCTCTTTTCATTTTGTTTCCCATATCTCTGCAGACCCATTTTTGTAACTCCTCGGGCTTCTTGGCTTTATTCTATTCTGCACCATCACTTCCACCAAGTACAGTAATGATTCAATGGTTCATTCAAAAATTGAGAATTAATTCCCTTTATTATTTAATACTGCACCCAGAAGAGATGCTTATTCTGGGAGGAAATTCCTATTTGACTAGGGAAGTGAATGCTGGACCAGCAGACGAGTGGTAAAGATGCTGGATGGTAATGCTGACTGTAAGAATACTGTGGAATGGATCCTGCATCATAAAGATGCCACATTACAGGAGAGAAAAACACTGCTACTTGTGAAGTGGTACAGCTACAGCCTTGTAATCCATGGCTTGGGCTGAAATAGCAACTGCTACCATGAGTGTCTCTGCAGCAATTTGACCTACATAGTTTAATTACTGTTTATCTTATTTTCCTTGTTTTTCTGGCACATAAAGCTGGCTGCCTATTTTCCCTGAAAAGACAGCAGGTGGAAGAATTTAGCACTAAAACATATTTTAGCACTGAATTTGAAAATTCCAAAACTTAATTTTAATTTATTTTTTTAACTTAAACCAAACAATATTGATTTAAAGTTCTTATGCAAAAAAAGAGTAACGGATATACTAGCATGTTACTGAAGAATGATAATGTGAAAATGTGTAATTTGAAAAGTTCCAGTCCATCTTCTTTCTTCATCATAGCAGACTGCTTTAGAATATATTTTCCCATAATTTAAAAATAATTTTATAAATTAATTTTTTAAACAATTAAAAAAAAAGAATTATTTTAAATTTTTGTTCTACAGTTGACCTTTAAAAAATAAGTAGATAGCTGAACATTCTGATTTTTTTTTCTGATTTGGATGATTTATCATTATATACACTTATGTATGACATCTAAAATGATAAAAACCTATAGAAATGACTGCCTTGAAACTGAAATTGATTCCAAAGTCAAAATTGTTTTTTTACCAGGGAACATGAAAAATAGTTTTTAAATTGCAATATTGAAAGTAAATTGCAATACTGAAAGTATAGCAGAGGGTCTACAGCTCCAAATGACTCTAACGTGTGGCACTGGCTTCCATCCCTGTGGTGTGGGAAGCCCTCAATCAACCCATGGTGCTGTGTGGGCAAAATCAGAGCTGGGAGTTTAATGACAGAGAGTGGTTTGTTGTTTAATTATACAGCTCCAAGGGTCCTGCCTGAATCCCTGTGAGAACAATCAGAGGGTCCAACGTGGCACTCAGCCCAGTGATCTCCAAGCATGGCAATCTTGGTATCTGCACTCCAGCACAGGATCTCTTCTGTGACCTTATTTCACACTCTGTGTGAATGCATCACCTGGGGGTCCTCTAGATTCTGGCAAAGCAGAACATAGTTTTGCTCTCCCCACACCATTTTTTTTTTACCTCCATTAGAAAAATCCCTGCTACATTGAAAAGCAAAATTAAGTCAAACTGTATTTCTTTATTTTAGAAAAAAAACCCAAACTATTTCAAAGAATTTGTTCAGTAAACTAGAGAACATGGTGTAAGACCTCTGACAAGTAATGTGTTGTACTACTCAACTTCAATCAGCTGTGTCAGGAGACACCTTTCATCAACTACCCTATAATTATGCTAAGGCTTTCACCAGAAGACAAATCCCAATTGGCCGGGCCAGAGCCCTGCCTTTCTAGACAAGAATAATAATTTTGTCCACTCACCTGTTCATTCATTTCAGCAAGTCCTGACCTGTGGACTCGTTGAGGTGAGTATTTACTGATTATTTTTATGCTGTTTAAATTTTTACTTTTTTTAAATTCAAATCTCACAGAGGGAGGGTAAAATTTAATAGGATTTTCTAGAAAGATTGTCAGGAGTTGTGAGGTGGAACAACCACTTACTTGTGTTACACACATTGAACTGTATATATCAGCTGAACTGACACTATCAGCTGGTTTTCTCTCAGTGTATTTTAACTTCCTATTTTCAATACTAGTGATGCATTGAACTATTACACACACAAAAAATTATTAACTGCATATATATAGCTGTGAGAGGTATTGAGTAAAATCTATGTCCCCAGACAAACAAAATTGCTAAAAAAACCTTATTTTAAATAAGTCTTTTTTCAAGCTTTTAAGGCTAAGTCCTTAGTCTAGGCAATTTTTCTTAGGAGGAGGGAATAGGCTTCCTTTACAGGTATGAGTATGCTCATAGGGATTTCTCTTTCTTTAGGAATCTAAAGTTTATAGGTATGAACTTACAACTGGGAAAATTCAATATGAAGTTGCTTCTCCCTAGTGAATGCTTCTAATCAGGGGTGAAGGAAAAGATATCTGCACGTTTTCAGCCTTTGAACTCAGGTAAATGATATGGTGCAGTGTAATAGTTATTTTTTACATGAAGCCACAGGCAGGCACGACAACCCACAAAATTGCTGTGTCAAGAGGTTTGAGTCAGAGTTGCATGTAAGCAATGGAGCACGTGCTGGGTAATCTCACACAGGTGAGGGCTGGCAGGGGTATCCACTAAAGCCTCCCAGGATGGAAAATCTGAGAGGGAGTGAGGATGTGGGCAGTGAGAGCCAGGCCTGACTGCCGAACAATGTCCAAGTCCCAGTTCCCAAGTGAGTGGTCCAAACTCACTCTCCCAACATGTTAGATGTTAAGGTCTCTAAAAACCAGTAGACATCACTGTGTTTCTCAGCTTTGCTGTTTAGTCAGTTTATGAGGGTTTGCAGGTTGTCTCAGTGAGAAGATGAGGTGGTGGGGTCAGGTGTCCCAGTTGTTGTCGGTAGAGAAAGCACCAACTTTGCCACCCTAACCAGTGGCAGGCCCAAACAAAAAGAACTCATTTCCTCAGCTCAGAGCCACAAGCCCTTGCTTTCAGTTCCCGTGCTGTAAAGCCTTTTCCTAAGGCTTTCTCCAAGGGTTATGCTAATGTTCTTGCTCAGGCAGGCCCAACTGCGGTCCTTTCTTCTTTTCAGTCGAACTGTTAATTCTCTGCATACCCGTTTCCCAGAACAATGCTCGATAAATGCTAATGTCTCCTTAATAAATCACCGGTTTTCTGCATAGCTTTGTACTCACTTTTGTTTTGAGATTTTGACATCTGTTTACCCATCTCTCCCACTTATCTCCAGGGATGGGTGGCAATTAGACAGGCTTCTAGGTATTAGTAGGTTTATCAAAATAACAAAAGGGTTGTGAAGGAACAGCAGGTGAAAAAGAACACAGTACGAAAGAGAAATTACTCTTGAGGCAAGGCTTATTTCTTTACTGCAGTTTCATATTTTTCTGAGATTGTATTTATTTATATGCAATCATGGGAGAAAGGAATATGGAATGAATTGCATCCCAGGAGAGGAAGATTAAAAAAGAGAGCATTCAGGTATTGCAGAAGAGAACTTGAAATGTCATACCGTGAAGACATATGTTAATGTACAAACTGATATGAGGTTACTAATACATATTTATTTCCACAAATAATTGGCTTTGAGGACCCCTTCCCCTACTACCCCCCACCTCCTGTTGCTCTAGCAACACACTCTATAGAGTGTGGCTACTGAATATCCAGGAACAATTTCATCCATGTAGGTTTCATTTACCCCAGGGGTGTTTCTGCTCCCTTTATTTGAAAGGGAACACCATTATCGTCTTTCTTGAAGATTCTGTTTTTTTCTAAGAAGGACGGCACAATTTTGTGGCTCAAACAGTTTCAGATACAGAATTGACGGCTGTGTTAATTTCAGTACTGCAGTACTTCGCAGCATTATGCAGAAGTCTGTCCTGGTCTCTTCTCCAGAGCAATCTCACCTTTCTAAAGGCACAGTTACTTTTGTATAGTGGACATATTTATTTTTCTTTCATAAATCCTAGATGAGGGTAATAGTTTCTTGAAGGGGAAATATATTTTTAACACAGATGTGAAATGAAACCAGTTTTGTATAGAAATGTACTGCAGTTATTTCTGTGCTGCATGTTGGCTTAGAAGGCAAGAATATATATTTTTATGTTTGGTTCAGACTTCTGATTTTCAAAATAGTACTCGTAAGGGAGATTATGATCATTAAATGCTTACTAATAGTGGAATATAATCCTCTGTATTATGGCCCCCCTTTGATACTGTCTACACACTTGTAAGTATAATATTGTTTTGTTTGGAAGAGCTCCCTGAGAAGATCTAGTAAAGTGCTTAGGAAGCCTGTTCTTGTACTGCAGCATGCACCGTGATCTACACTACAGCCCATCTTTTGCTGTCCAAAAGATTTTAAAATTATGCTGGAATATATGATGCTGAAGAAAATATGACACTGGGCATCTTAAGTATCCCTAGTGGGATCCTTAAATATCCCTAGTGAGTGTTGGGCCAGGTGACCTTTAAAGGTCCCTCCATAACTCAGACCATTCTATGACTATGAAAATTTGGCCTCCTACTTTGAGAAATAGTCAGAACAAAGAATAGGCTGAATATACAAACCCAAAGAAAATTTGGATTGGGCCTTTTGTTTGTGATTTTTTTTTTAAGGCTTCTAATTAAAATTATTAACGAGGTTTCAGCGTAATAAAGTAAAAATATATTTGACTAAAAAAAAACAAACCCAAGTAAAACCACTAGATGCTTTTAAAAACTGAGCTGCGATTTGCCCAGTATTCTAAATTAGGATAGCAGTGGTGTAGTACACTGATCCAAATATGCTTCCAGGTTATTCTTGCCTTTAATTAGCTATATATTAATAATCTATATTCATGGTAAATATAAATTTATATTTTTATATTATCTATTTACTGATAATGCATTTTTCTTGCTATAGAGAATGTTTGGGCTTGTTTTGCCACAAAATACTAGAGATTCAGCAGACAGTTAACATTTTTCAGGATAGTCTTAGTGAGATAAATTACTTTATAGCTACATATAATTAACTCTTTATTTTGTCCCTGATTCCTCTGCAATGAAAACTGTCATTATAAAATCCAAGTTCTACCAAATCTATTTATACAGAATACAGCAAAGGAAATTTTTCTAAGTACTCTTGGAAATGTGTTCAGGTAGTTTATTTGGCTAACTTGCTAAAAAACAAACTGGAACATCAATTAAGAGGCTGTTACGGCATTAAGAATTTTTATAAAATTAAGAATTAGAACTTGAAAGAGAAAAAAAAGAGAATAAAAAGTATAGATATTTTACGAAATACATGAAAGTAATCCTCGAACACTGCAGCAGTCATCATAAGAGTATGAAAATAATTGGGTAAGTTTAGTAAAAAATTTTAAATAATTTAAATAAAATGAGGTAAAACCATATCTGTAACTCATTTAAATAATTAAAAAGTTGTTTGGCTACTTTTGCATAGGTATTTTTAAGGAGGGTTGTCTACAATGTGGATGCTCAGTTCCTGATCTTTACATCACGGGCGTGTTTTGGTTTTTTTCCACAGGCAACAGTCAGGAATGCTGGCAGAAATTTTCAAGAGGTTTTTTCAGGTCCTCCTGTACTCATTGGCCTGTACTCAGGAATGGGAGTAACCAATGATGAAAGAGATGATTTGGCAGTTCTTGATGATAAGGACAGCCACAGCATTGGGGTGTAGTTTGACAAGCATCTCTTAAATCAGACATGCTGACTAAACCAGCCCGTTTTGCTGGTTCATGTACCTAATTATAAAAATCCCTTCCTCTCCTCTATATCAGCTGTAGTATTTTCAACCTCAACAATTCATTACGTGGCCTCATTAACAGTTGCTTTAGCCCAGCTGAGGAGAATCTGCTGAAAAGAGTGGAGTTTTAAAACCACTGTCAAGATCAGTGCTTACCAAATTCTGACTTTACAGAGATGTGAAGCTTAATGCACTTGTAACAATGAGGCCATCCTCTATGCAAATATCACCCTTCACAGGTTAAACCTGCCATCAGCTATGCAGCACAGATGGCGCATACTTCCAGAGGTGGATCTTCTTTCTGTGCAGTTTTCTATTCCTCAGAAATGTTCATGTTATCATCACAATATTCGTGTATGTTTGTATTAACTGAATGTCATTGCCTCTTTAAGAAATGGCAAAATTACACAAATGGGGACTGCAATACAACTACAACGTTATTCTTCCCTTTCTTCCGCGGATGTTTCATGACTCTGATCCTTGTTTGTAATGAACAAACAGCCTTTAGCCAGAACATGCATCTATAAAAAGAGCAGGAGGGTTTAATTTGAGGTTACTGTTCCCTCATCCAGAAGAAAGACCCCTCCAGAATAGAATGGAAGGGAACAGGGCCATTTTCCACAGCAGCACCACTGGGTCATCCAAGGACAGCAGAACAGATTCCAGACACATTGATTGTTTTCCAGTGATCTATAAAAAATACGTGTGACCTCGGACAGCCCTTTCCCAGCAGTGTGGGCTGATTAGGGCCTGATTAGAGAAACTGTGTATGGCTGTATCAGTATTGTTGGTAACTTTAAAAAGTGCTTTGGATTCTCCTTCAGGTTTCTTCCAAGTAGAAATATGTTGACATTTAATATATACTTAGTCTGCTCCTCAGAAGTATGTTCTATCTCTCCTTAGGACTTAATCAGTGCTGACATCTTCACAGAAACTAGAATTGAGTCCTTAGACATCTGTACAACTTTACATTTTTGTAACCTTCACATAAAGGACAATACAAAACAACTTTTCCTGAGAACTTAAGTTATGCTCTCTAATACCTTATTTTGTCTGTAACATCAAGAGTTATTTCTACACTGAAGTAGCTAGTGTTTACATGAAAACAAAAGAATAAGGAATAAATCCTTAAATATTCTGGTCCTATCTGAATACTTGGCCATATACCTTACATCACAGCCTCAAGCATTTAAAGACTTAAATGCATAGATTTAAAGAGCTAGATTCTTCTGTCCCGTAAAAAAACTGCAGTTCTACATGCTGACTTCTATATCTATATTTTCTTTGGCATAGGGAAAACACCAGCCAATTTACACACCAGTATATTTTTTTTTTTTTTGTCATTGTGCCATTAATTAATAGGCAATATCATACTGCTGGTGGTGAAAGAAACAGTTAATAAACACATGAGAGGTATGCAATCTGTAATCTAAAATGATAACTACACTAATGATAGTGGCACTGCAAGTGTTCTTACATGTTGTTGTTCCAGAAGATAGCACAGTTCAGTGACACTCACCTTCTGCCTTAGAAGTCATGAAGAGCACACCTGCTTTCGTGTGTTCAAACTAAAACAGTGAAAGTGCAAGACTTTACAGACTTTTGCTTGAAATTCAGTAAGTGTAACTAACACTATTAACATAAGAATATCAGATACTCTTTTTGTTTATTGGCTTAAGTTTAGTATTAGCAGATCTGACTTTAATGTTTAGTGGCAAGTTTTCAACATAAGCCAAACAGTATGAACAGTGATTTTGATGCAATACACCAATCCACTTGTGGGGCAACAAACATGGATTTGTGTGAAATTCAAGGGTATCTATAACACTTCTTTCCCTTTTTGTTCTCAGACTGTCTTTGGTCTAGTGGAACCTTTTCAGAGTCCACCTTTTCAGGGACATGTGGCATGGCCTGAATCTATGACTGTGTAGTTACCAAAACACAAAAGCACACTTGCACTTTCAACCATGTGGATTTCTGCAGTGCAGTTCATGCTGTGAAAAATGATGCAATAATTAAGCCAAGAAAATTAATATGATTTCCTGTAATGCTTAACCTTTACAAATGCTAGATTTGGGAAAATCTGAAGTCAAAGCTTTTTCCCTAGACAAAAGGCTCCATCAATATGTACTTCCAGTCAGGGATACCATGAACAATTACCGTTAATATATTGTCAAGTAATTGACTTTTTGACAAGAACAAGGGCAGCTTTCTGAGTCAACTCATTTAGACCACCATCAAGGAGACTGAAGAGAGTAACATTTATCAGAGCTGTCATTGTTAGGCTGGGATGAAGGCAATTCTTTTAACTATCACATAAAATAATCTGTTAACTCATACCCAGTAGAGTACATCACAGTAAGATTTGCAGGAAAAACATTTCCCAACAAACTGTTAGATTTAACTTTGCATGATTAGCCAATAATAAAAAAATTCTAGCAAAACCAGTAAATGTAACATTCCAAACAATGTTTTCCTCTTTTCCTTTACATTGTCAGCCTCTTACTGAAATCCACTCATTAAAAAAACCTTACAGGAACAAATAATAAAATTTATGTTCTGCAGTTTTCTGACTTCAACAGGGACAAGAAATGTCTTGTAATCAAACGAGGAACAGAGGAACAGTAAATCCAAACTATTCTTACAGCTTCTTTCTGAGGCCTTCCCACTTTCTTATGATCAAACCAATAACATAAAAGATCACTATCCTGGCAAATGCTGGTGTGCATCAGCTGATTATGTGTGAAAATTTATTTAATTTGAATAAGCTGTATTTGCATAAATGGAAAAAGGTTTCTGTAGCATTTCAGTACCGAATTCTTTAAGTTTGTCCTGGAAGTCTCCCGCTGTATTCTCTCAGGAAGAGTCACTTAGGATAATGCAGGAGCCAGGAAGTGAGATGCTGTGGTGTACCTCATAGTTACAAAGAAGAAACATGGAGGCTGGGTCTTGGCTGTAGTGATTATGAGGTGGTGGAGTTCAGGATCTTGAAAAGAGGCAACAAAGTAAATGGTAAGATCATAAACACTGCCTTCAGGAAAGCACATTTTGGCATCTAGAACTCTAGAGGAATCTGCTTGGAAGAATTCCTTGGGAGATGGCCCTGGAGAGAAGGGTCCAGGACCTGACTGATTTTTAAGAATCACCTTTTCCAAGCTCAAAAGTCTCCATTCAGGAAATCAAGAAATGGCAGAATGATCTCCTGGCAAAGCTCAGACATAAAAAGAAAGCACACATGAGGTACTAGCAGGGACAAGTGAACAAGAAATACTATTTGAGCTGTTGGGATGTGGTTAAGAAACCCAGAGCCCACCTAGAGGTGGATCTGGCAAGATGTGTGAAGGCCAACGTGAAGGGCTTCTAGAGGTATAGTAGCAGCAGAAGACAAGAGAAAATGTGGGCCTAGTGCTGAGTGGAGCTAGCAGGAGATCCAGTAGCAAAGGACAATCAGGGTCAGGAACATTTATGCAGACTGGACACACAGAGGTTTATGGGACATAATGGTATGTGCTGAAGAAGGTGCTGATGTCATTGTAAGGTCACTCTTGATAATCTTTGAATAGTCACAGTGATTGGGGGAGTTTCCAAAGACTGCAAGAAAGCAAATCTAACTCCTTTCTTAAAAAGGTTAAAAAAAGGAGATCCAAAGAACTATAAGCTGGTCAGACCAACCTCACCCCAACCCTGGGAGGCTGAGAAAGCAAATAATCCTGGAAAACATTTACATTAGGAACAAGAATGTGATTGCAAATAGTCAGCATGGATTAACAAAGAGAAAATTAGGCCTGTCCAATGTAGCAGCCTTCTCTAAAGGGATAACTGGCTTGGTGGACAAGGGGAGACATTGGATACTGTTGATCTTGATTTTAGCAAGGATTTCAACAGAGTCTCCTGTAATGTCCTCACTGATTAAGTACAAGCTAGATAACTGGACAGTGAAACTGAAAACTGGCCAAACTGTCAGGCTCAAAGGGTTGACATCAGTCCAAGATGTACAGCTGGAGGCCCATCAAAGTCCAGCTGGAAATCTCTTTCTAGTAATGTACACTAAGGCGTCATACTAAGTCCAATACTATATAACATCCTGATTAATTATCTGAACAATGGAAGAGTGTTCCTGTGGCAAGTTTACAGATAATCCAGACTTTGGAATGGTTGATATGCCACAGGATCATACTGCCATTTAGAGGGACCTCCACAGAGAAAGAGGCTGACAGGAACGTCATGAAGTCAAACATTTGAAAACATTGAGCCCTACAACTGGAGAGGAATCACCCCATGCACCAGTACAGGCTTGTGAGCTGAATGGCTGGAATGAAGTTGTAGAGTAGGCTCTGCAAAGTTGATTGGATTGAATAATGAATCTTTGCAGCAATGAAGACCAACAACCTTTTGGGTGCCATTAACACGAATATACACCACCAGCAGGCCAAGCAAGGTGTTTATTCCTTCTATTTATCACTGATGATACCACATCTGGAGTGGTGTGTCCACCTCTGAGCTTCACAGTACAACAAAGCAAGGGCATACTGGAGCAAATCTAGCAAATTGCTACAAAGATGAATAAGGGATTATAGCATTTGTCATATGAGGAGACATGAGAGAGCCAAAATTGTTTAGCTCAGAGGAGAGATGGTTTTTCCCTGCTGTGTGAAATGCATGCAGACAGCTTTTCTACAAGTTTCATCAAGCAGATGCCATGCAAATGAGGTACTGCTCTATAAGCAATTTAAATTAACAGAGGCACACCTTCTTTCCTGGTAATTGGATCTACAATCTAAGTATAGTTTACAAAACTGACTCTTGGCAGAGTTTCTTTCGTTATCACATCAGCAGCTGTGGAATGATGAAATACCTGCATGATTGGTTAGATTTCAGTCCATCCGCTGATTCTACACAAAAATTTGCAGATTCCACTCCTGGCTGAATTCAATAAATACAAACTAAAATATTATTTGCTTTTTTTCTTGAATTTGTCCTTAGAGATTTTACATTGCCAGCCACTCCATGGCCAACTTCATGGTGACCCCTATAATTTTGTGTACATTCTTATCTGTATGCTTACATACTCTATTGCCTCGTTGCAGGAAGTGACAGATTCATGTCTGATCCATTTCAAAATCAGAAAGAATGTAGATTTAGGAGTTACTGCACAGAGAATGCTTTAGCTAGTGAGATTCTGTGTAAAAGCTGATGCCTGTACTGAGGCTATCACCACTAAATGTGATTACACTGTGGGTGTATGGACAGCCCCAGCTTTCCTAATGAACTGCACCCCTGGGCAGACTTTGACTCAGGGCCACTTAATCTGTACATCTCAAATGGCCTGAAATAACATATAGCTAGCCATATACCAAAGTGATTCACAGGTGTTTGGGCCTGTTTAAAAGAGGCCTGGACAGAAGATAGAGTGCCTACGATACTCATTTAGCTCACTGAGCTAAATGAGTATCCATTGATTGGTTTTTTGCAAGTGTAAAGCAGCCCAGGTTTGTTTTATATTATCTTGTATTTTCCCTTAAGGACTCTGTAAAACTAACAAATGAAGGATCAGAACTTTATTTTTATGTAGGTGAGAAATATTATATATACAATGCTGTTGATTAAGAGAAGTCACTGTGAAACTGCTCATTTTTACAGACATCAGTAACTGACACAGCCTGGACTACTTCTGAGCACTTTGATCTATGAGCCACTGTACACTGTTCTACTGCCTCTTTTAAATCTAAGTTATAGGCATAAAACTGACAGTGGAATAGTACAGTTTATTTCTCTATGGTTGTACATTGTTCTTTTCCTTCAAAGGGTAATTGTATTCAACCATTACAATATATTCAAAATAAGAAATGGTACTTGTTTCAAGGTTAGAAATGAAATGTTTATAATTTCTTACTTCACATTTGCTTCTTTTTCTGCATTAGGTCTGAGAAGTTGTTGGAAAGTTTCCTGCAGCCTGAAATGACACAGAGCCTTGTAAAAAGGACACCCCTATTTTGCATCCAAGGAGTATTGCTTAATAGGTATTAATCTGAAGAAATATATTTTACAATAAAGTTTTTGACAGACTACCAACCTTCTGAACACCCAGAGAGCATTTAATTTCAGTCTGATCAGAAGCACCTAATGTCACTGCACATACTACAATGGAAACTGTAAGACTGCAAAGTTTTGGCATCTGTGTTACCTGTACTTATCCTGTAGCATCTGGTGTGGTGTTTGCCACTCTCCTAGTTTCTTGCTGCTCATCTCTGAACATAAGAGCTCGTCCACTTCTTTCTAATTCACCTTTCCTTTCTATCTGGAATGCTCCTACAGAACTTTGCACTGAAAGGACTGGAGTGCAGCTGGACATGAATTTTTTTCCTCTAATTGGAAGCACACTAAAGACATCTGTTGGGCAAAACATCACTCTCTTCTATCCAGACAGGATTGGCTACTACCCTTACAAAAATGAAATCACAGGAGAGGCATTCAATGGAGGACTCCCTCAACTCTCACTGCTGGAGAATCATTTAAAAAAAGCCAGAGAGGACATCCAGTTCTACATTCCTTCAGATGAACAGCTTGGATTGGCTGTCATTGACTGGGAAAACTGGAGACCTGTGTGGATAAGGAACTGGGGATCAAAAGATATTTATAGACAAGAATCCATTGAGCTAGTTCAGCAGAGAGACTTGAGTATATCCGAAGCTGAATCCAGAACTATAGCTAAAATGGAATTTGAATTTGCAGCAAAATCATTTATGTTGGAAACTTTGAAGCTGGGCATAGAAACAAAACCAAATCGCCTGTGGGGATATTACCTTTATCCAGACTGTTATAACTATGATTACAAACAAAACCCACACAATTATACAGGAGCCTGTTTAGATATTGAAATAGAAAGAAACAATGAGCTTAACTGGTTGTGGGAGAAAAGCACAGCACTTTATCCATCTATTTATCTAGAGACAGCCTTAAAATCTTCTAGAAATGCTCAACTCTTTGTTCGCAACAGAGTTCAAGAAGCCATTAGAACTTCCTATGTCGCTAACTCTAGTCATCCCCTTCCAGTTTTTGTATATACACGTCCAGTATTCACAGATGTCTATGAGGAATATCTCTCTGAGGTGAGTGAAGCTAGACCTTAAATAATTCAAATGTATATGGCAAGAAATTACCAGGTGACACTTATTTAGCAAATATACTAACTTGCGTCAGAAAGAAGTGTGCAATTTTGTCTAAAAAATTAAATTAATCCACCAAAGAAATTTGACCAAATGAAACATTAAGAGGTCAAACCTTTCTCATTATATTTATCAAATAGTGTTTTATTCTCTGAGTTGTACTCACATGTAACAAAATATCACAACACTAAGAAAACATATTTAGCACACTTGGTCAGAAGAAAGAAATACAAGTAAAGTCTTGCAAAGAGAAGTAGTAATACTGTGCTCACCTACTACTCGCTTTTTAGGTTATAAGAAAAAAAATACAGTAAACGGAGTCTTTCTTTCCTTAAATAGTCTTTAAAGCTGGCAAAAAAAAATCTGTCCTCAGTTGTACTCAAGTACAAAAATTGTATTTGAGCATGCCATGAGTTAATTAAGGTTAGTCTCTGATTAAAATCCAATCATCTTATTACAGTTCTGGCCATACTTTTCCCTTCACATTTTTATAGACACCCACCCTATCAGAGATATTACCACTCTGAGGTGAATCTCTTCTTGTTGTTCCAGCCCATGAGGAAGGGGAATTTAGAGTCCTGGTGATGGCATTCTATCTGGTGCCCTCCCACATTCCGGACAGAGCATTAGCAAGCGTTGTCCCGAGCTCTGTGAATACGTTCAGGGAGCAAGGGGTGCTGTCAGGGGTCCTGCTGGGATCCTAATTAATAAATCCTATAGTCTTTATATTAACTATTGTTTTTGTGTGTGTGTGTGTGTGTGTGTGTGTGTGGTGCCCTACAGTAACTTGCTTTTTAATTGTTTTTTTCATTATCATAGTCCACTCCCATCCCAAATAGACCTTAACATTTTGCTAGGACTAGGCTAATAGTAGATGCTAAAAGGAGAACTGAACAGAAATAAATTTTCCAAATCAATCTCTGTAAAAGACTAGAGACATTCTCTCGAAAGGGGAGATTCCTGCTGTTGAAAACTCTTTCTCTTGCTACTTTTCTGTTTTAGCATTTCTGGTAACAGAAATTAAGTTAAAAAAAAAGAAAAAAACCAAAAAAAAAAAAAAAAAAAAAAAAAGCTGTGCTTTCCAGTATCTTTATCCCACGGCATTACTGAAACCAGTTGCTACCAACTCTGAGCAGCCAGGAGGCAATTCAAATAAGCTGTAACATGGCTGGAGGAGTGTATGTGATATGCCTAAGCACTGGCTCAGTTTTACAGCCTTGTTTTTTTAACCAGATGACATATATAAATTGGATATCGTTGGCATCGTTTTCTGGTATCACCTGTGCAATCCAATTCCAGGATAAAGTTGTGCAACTGAGAGCAAGACATTTGGATTGTGTATCATTGCTTGCTGTCTTCAAAGTAGTTATTTTGGATATGTTATTTACTATATTTTTTCATTTGTCCTTATATTATAGGTTACTTACATTTGTATGATTCTTTGCATATTTTCCTTCAGGATGACCTGGTAAATACCATTGGAGAATCTGCTGCGCTGGGTGCTTCTGGAATTGTGATCTGGGGTGATATGAATTTAACACAAAATAAGGTATGCTAGATCAATTATTATATGAAATTTTAAAGGAGAAATAAAGTGAAAAGGATTTAAAGCATTATGATCATTTACATCTTCTACTTTTAAAATGATGACTCCATATTGCCAGCAGTTTCTTGTTGTCAAAACCCAAGCATATCTGAGGCTTATTAAAGTCATCATTGGCTACACAGAACAAGAGTTCAATCTTTCAGTGTCTCAGTTCTGTTGACTCTGGGTAACTGGACAACTCACTATGATAACCATAGGCAAGTTAGCACTTGTTTAATTAGTATAAGAAAGAATTACTATATAGTCATTTTATTTTAGTTGGGAGGTAAGGAAAAAATTATGTAGGCTTGCCTGGAACAATTTTTAGAAAACCCTTCTGCTTTTTGGAGTGGTGAACTTGGCAACAACAGGAGAAGTCAGCCTGTAAAAGTTTAGCCCCAGCCTGTTCTGTGCATTGCAAATTTGATTAATTTCATTGTATGAAACATCTGAATCAGAAGAAAAAAAACTCTACTTTGTTTTAGGAAGGGAAATACATAGTCTGAGAAACTGTTACAAGGATGTTCTCATAATTCTTTCCAGGTAGTTCTAACTTCCAGGAAAGTTAGATTTAAGAAACTATTGTATGGGAAGACTCTTGTGGAGTCTTCTGAGCGCAAAGAACCAAAATCATCCCTGCCAGACCTTTCACAGAAAGCATGGCCAAATACACCTCCACAGCTCTGTAAGGTTGTTTTTCCCCAAAGCATCCTACCTTGACTTATTTGTATGTGCTTGCCTTTGAGAAAGGATATCAGTAGCACCTGGAAGATTTCTGCCCATTATCTCGATATCAGAACACACATGAGCAGCAACTTTTATTGTCTTAATTTTGAGATTCTTGTGAGAAAAAAAGAACTCTCCACAGCTCAGTCAGACTATGTATTTGTATACTAATTGTACCTGATTTTTTACAGCTTTCACAGTCACTAGCATTTCAGCAATTAAATATTACAGTAAGCCTCACTTTTGCAACAACCAAAATCTCTTGGAAGCATTTTTATATATACCTAAAAGAAAACAAAAAAACCCCTACATATATCTTAGACTCATCAAAGTGATCTCCATGGGTATAAATGCTGGGAGTAGCTACATGTGGTATTGGGCAAATGCCCATAATGTCAGACACAGAGAGAGCTCCCAAACCTTCTGGTTATTAAACTGTGCCAAGAATGCACAGAACATATGCCAATTTCATGATCAGTTAGAATGATCAGTTGTCTTAGCATACCTTCAATTTGACCATCCAACCACAATTCTTTTCATTTAAAAATGCCATGAAAGGTCCCTACCCTGTAGCCAAGTTATTCAGGTCAGGGGAAAGCTGAAAAGTCTCAGAGACTACTTGATAGACAAAGTATTAGTTCAGACTGAAGAAGTGAGAGCTTTTTTCCCAGACCCATTCAAACTATATAAGACTTAAAAAGGAACTTCAAGTCTTCATGAAACATTTTTAAATGTATCTGATTCAAAAAGCTATGTGAAATATAGAGATAAAATGAAAGCTTAAAGACAATTGCTTTCTGATCTAACTGCTTTCTGTAATATCTCCAGCAACTACACAACATAAATTTGCTAAGATCCTTAAAATTTATAAGAGCTTTTCAGATAAACTTGCTTCCGACAACAACTTATAGATATTATTAAATCCTCAGGGGAAACATTTTTAGACATATACTGTGGTACTGTTATTAGAATGACAGCATTTTAATGGTTTCCATACTAAACTGTGGAGATATAATGCTCTTTTCACAGAACACCTGTAGAACTCTGGACAACTACCTTAGGAGGACTTTGACCCCATACCTCATCAACGTCACAATGGCAGCCAGAATATGTAGCCAAGTTTTATGCCAAGACTCTGGTGCTTGTGCACGAAAAAAATGGAATTCCAGTGACTATCTTCACTTGAACCCTGAGAATATTGCAATTCAAATGACAAAGGATGGAAAATACACTTTACAAGGGCAGCCATCATATCAGGATCTGCAAACATTCATAGAAAAATTTGATTGCCATTGTTATGCAGGGCACAGCTGTGAACCTAGAGCTGATATAAATGACATCCATTACCTCCATGCTTGCATTTCAGAAGATATTTGCATTCAGATATCCTCAAATTCACTTTCTAACATAGAAGCCTCTGAAGAAAAGATCCTGTCTAACAGAACAGCATTTTCATTTACCTCTGAGAGTAAGGCGACATTATCTACACATCCTGAAGTAGAAGATTTCCAATCTACCTTTGGAAATAATATACTTAATATAACAACTGCAGAATATAACACTGTTACAGCTGCCAGTAGCTATGATTTAGAAGAAAATGATACTCGTACTTTCAGTAGTTCTTCATCCTATAAGATAAGGATGTTTAATCTGTTTCACTTAATTCTCCTTTTGAGAGCCTTAATACAAATGATCCATGAAAGTGAGAATATCCTTTTTCCTGACTATATTTGAAATTTTAAAGGTTTTATTTACAAAACAAACAAACAAAATAATTCCAGAAAGGCTTATGGTCTTATCTGTATCAGGTAACCTTTTCTAATCCAAGGGTACCACTTCAGCTTGAATGTATTTATTCAGTTTAGTTCTATAAACTACTATCTGTGCCAAAAATATATTGGTCTGTATATACTGACTATACTATATGAGAGGATAATCCAGAATAAGAAGCATTTTTTACAGTTTACATTTTTGACCATTATATTTGGATAAAAGTAAAAATGGTTGACAATGCTGTTTTGTGTATTTCAAGTTAAGACAGTTAAATATATAATATATAAAACAAGTCATCAGGTTTGATGATCTAAGCAAGAATTAATTTCACTCCATATGAATGGAATTATCTTTTAAAGTATTTGCCTTAACTTTAGATCTTTGCAGCATAAAATTTATCTGATGAATGTAATGTTCCTCCACTTTTCACAAAACCTTTAGGGATGCAATAGCTTTTCTTTTAATTAAATATATTTGTAATTCTTCAAAAAGTTCTAATTTCAGTGTCAATGTTGACTTTGACTATTACAGCTTCATTATTTAAATTTGAGCTGTATCAGTTTATTCTTTATTCTCACAAACCCTCCTCCTTACTTCATATGTGCCTTTCTCGGTTTCCAGTTTTTTGTCTTGCAGATACTCACAACTCATCTGCTCTGCCTGTGCATTCCCTGCCAGCACAGGTCACCAGTCCTAGTTTCTCCATCCAGCCATCCCTAGGAACTGGATAGGGCTGTATGTGCCATTTGGACAAAATTCTGTGCATGGGACTGTATGCCTTGTTATTCCTGAGGAGTCTCTCTGGTGAAAACAATTTTGCTCCTTAGGAAAACCCAGGAGTGGAGGCAGAAAGAGAAATGTCACTGGGGACCTTAGGCAATCTCAGGACCACCCTTCCTATTCAGTTTGCTGACAGAACTGAAAATATTTGCTTAATACTATTCCATTGCCAAAAGCAGTGTGAAAGTAGCAGAGATACCTCAGAAGAAAACTACTCCCGGTACCATATCAGGAGTCTAGTTATGATTAACATATCGTCAGTTTAAGCATTTAAAAGCAATTAGCTGCAGTTTATTTGATAAAATAACCTTTTCAAGTTAGTATGTCAGATGCTTAATAGACAGTTGGCCTTCTGATGGGTGAAGTGGGGCTGCTGGTATGAATACACTAAGAATCTCCCTAGAGCCAGGCATGATCTGCATAAATAATTCACCACCTCTCACAGATATGGCCTGCCTCACTAATGAAAATAACCAGGACTTCAATATAGTGGCCATTTACTTATAAAAAGTTCATTCCTTAATCTAGCAGAAAACACATATTATTATATCCATTTTCTTTGAATTTGCAGGTTGTTGGTCATAACAAAGATGCAGAAAAATAGATGAAGCCTTTAGACCTAATATGGAGAAATAATGTTTTCTGGCTTTTGAACAACAAGTTATCAAGAGGAAGTAGCAATTTTCTCATCCCAGTTACAGTGATAAGTCCACGAGTCAAAGCTGTTTCTGCCATTAATGTTCCAAGTGGAATCATGAATAAAAAAATATATATGCAGCAGATTGTTCAGCAAAAAAGAATCTATCTGGTTTTGATCACTCATGCAAAACATGGTTTTTTTCCACTGCAGCTTTGATATTGGTTATTTCATCTTGGGCAAAGACAAGGCATGGTATCAAAACTCCTGTGCCTGAACTCCCTTAACTGCATTTGTGGTAACTATCAAATGGTTTCTAAAAATTGGAAACATCACTGGTAATGCCTTAGCAAAACTTGTATGACTTATATGAAATTATATTTTTTTCACAACACTTTGACATGGCTAAACTGAGAGATACTGGATCTGTAGCACTTTGTGGTAAGACAGCTTGCAAGTTCAAAATATCTGCAAGTCTTGCCATGAATACTTTTGATTATCAGCCAGGTAACAGCAAGCAAAACATTTCTGATTATTCAAGCAGGAAATCACCAAGAAGGAGGAATGAGAAGACAAAATCACAGAAGAGTTGAAACAGAGCCCCCAGGACCTCCCAATGGATGCAGAGGAAGTGAACTACAGAAATGAAAGAGTGAAGCAGTAGGGAATGTGGACAGACCAACCTCTTCCCATTCAACATTTTTATCTACCTGTTACTTAATATTGACAACCTTTGCTTAAGGCTCATTGTAAAGATAAAAGAACACACTAAGTGATATATTAGACCTATTCATCCAAACCCATTTTTTTTTTTTTTCTTGAGAACAGCCAGGACCAGAAAAGTAAAAGGAAGATGAAAGGAAAGCAGTCTATTGCAATGAACTGTGCCTTCCTAAGCTGCATGTGTAAGTAGCTATCTACCTTGTGCTCTGATACACAATGGTTTGCCTACCACCTTTCAAATGTTCATTCAGGATTATTTATATTACCTACATGTATCTGCAATTCATGCCTTCAGTCCTACAGACTTCAGGATTTAGGTCTGCTATGTGTTAAATTACAGTATTTTCCAAATATATTATTTTCCTTTTTTTTCTCTTAGTATATTTGTCTTACCTGTATTCTGTGATAGAGTCACCATGGAGTCAATGAGTCTCCACAGAGTAAAAGGAAAAAAGAAGGAAAGGGATGCTATGCTTTGTATTGCTGGTGACTGTCATATGTTCAAAGCCAAATTTATTTTCTCCTATAGTGGACCCCTTTCCAAAGACCCCTTTCTTCTATTCATTGTATTGCCTGTAATCATAAGTTAGCCTTATAATTTTAATTTCTTGCATTCTTGTAATTTTGAAAAGATTAAACACTAGAGGAACAGTTCACTTTGATTGCCATTCATCATTTTGTATTTATCCTTTCTAGAGAAACCTCAGGCTGGCAATACTTAGGAACAGGGAGATGCAAAGTGGGTTTGATGAAAGAGTCTGTTTAAGTGAAAGCTGTTAAATACCCTCTTTCGATGTGTTGACATTATGCTAGAATTTAAATTGAAATTCTGCTTCTCTATCTGAATAACCTGGATCTAGTTTCTTGTGTTGCTTATTCTGGGACATACAAAGATATTCCTACTTCAAAGGGAGATAGCAACTGGCAATTAAAGAATCTGAATAGAATAAAAACATAGTCTAATCATCACCTTACAGGTTTTTTTTTTTGGGTTTTTTTTGGTAAAAATAACAACAGGGAGAGATGTTTTGAGAGGCCAGTAAGATCACTTTGTAGACAGCCTAGGATGTGACTAGAATCCTGAAGAGTTCAGCAAAATTTGCTTTATTCCCTGCATCACACTGGAATATCCTGTTGTAAATATATATATCAGCAAATAATTTTATGGAAGATTTCAGAGCTGTGCAATATGTTTTAGACAACTTCCAGACAGATTTCTACATGTACCTACCCATCACCTTTCAGTACAAACAACAAGGCAGCAGAGACAGTTATATAATTTTAAAACACATTCAATTATGGAGCACTGATGACCTTTTTAAGATGGCAACTAAATTCCATTCTTTAGGCATACACACATAAAACTTACTTGAAAGATTTTTTCACACTGTGCTTGTGCCAGCTCTTTTGCACTGGCAGGTAGCCAGCAAAATTACACCCTGAGACTTCAAGTTGGAGTAATGAGGTTCATTTCAAAAAAATAACATTGATACAAAAAAAAAAAAGTTTATTGTGTGTCTTAAAAAAATACTGCTTTATTTAATTATTTCATCTTTCCTAAAGAATTTTTTTTTTTGTTGTTAGTTCTTGTAAATTTTTCTCCTGTGCTACTGAAAGCCACTGTATTGATGGCTGGAAACAGATTCAAAAAGCTTACTAGTCTAACTTCATCCCTTACCACTTCTAAATCATTCCCAAAGTCCAGCTATTCCAGACCTCCCTGTTCTTCTGAAAGTACTTCATTGAAAATTAATCCTGCTTCACAGTATTCTTCATGATGATGATGATGATGATGATGTAAACATACTGCATTCAAGATAAATTCTAAGCTTTTGTGTATACCAGTCAAGGATCAGGGTCTTTACATAATAGTTCTTTCATGTAGCTGTTCCAGTACTCTTGCAGCTACTCCTGTCTTCCCTGACACTCAGGACTACAAAAGCTTCCCACATTGTTGTCCCCTTATTATATATAAGGAAGTAAAGAGCAATAAGGTAAGGGGCACCTATCAATATTAACATCCTTAAGGGAATAACTTTGGATTTAATTATGTTCACTAATGTGTTACCATCATGGTATATTGATTACAGTTCTCCTTGGTCAGTAGTAATTAGATGACATTTTTCAGTGTATACTTGTATAAGCCTTAGTTTATAACTGATAAGGTATTTTATTGAGTAGAAATCAGACACAAACAGACAGCATGAAAATTAATGTGGATCATTACTTTATATATTCAACTGACATTTTGGCTCTGCACACAATTCCAGAGGGCGGTGTTAAGCACCATATATATGTGGGCTCTAGACAATATGCAATCACCTGTCTCTGCCTTTGTTTTCATATCAGGAAATATATTTATTCAACAGAAGTCTTCAGAATCTTGCAGAAGAAATATACCATATGTTAGCAGTCTCATGGACCACACTGCTCCCTCAGGCTACCAGCAGGCTGAGACAAGAAACAGCTTGCCTGTGTCAAGTGATGATTTCCTGAGGCAGGGACAAAACAACCACCCATTTAAAGGGAGGCTAAGGGCACCCTAAAGTCCCCAACTAATAATATGGTTTATGTCACAACAGAGTACAAAGTACCTTGTTCCTGGGGCAGCCAGTAATTAAGGGCATTGGACTAATAACAGACTTAGGCTGCCTGTAAATCCTATGTACTGTTTCAGCAAGAACTGCATATACCAAGTTTAAGTATCCAAATCACAGCATTTTTGAGTTAACAACCTTAATCTGCCACTTTAACAGTCCTTACAGAAATCCTGCTTCACCTTTTTCCTCACCAGAGCCTGACAAGAATTTAGGGCACATACTAGAGCCTCTGGGGCTGTAGCCAGCAGAGGGCACAAATGACACATGCAGACGCTGGTGGGTATCTCACTAAGAAGTTCAACACGGTTTTCTGTTCCCTTCAGCAAGAGCTGCTTCACTCTGGCCTACAAACAGAAAAGATGTCTAGTCATTCCCTAATGTAGTGCCTCTCTAGCAGAAATAACTGATTCTAAAGGTTTTTTTTCCCCAAACATCTGGTATATCAGGACAAACCTGAATATACCAGTGAGATACTACCTTTTCTCCTGGTCTCTTCTCTGAAGATTTCATTCAGCTGAAAGCTTCCTCTCCTTAACATTTGCCCAGGGAGGTGGCTGAATCACCATCCCTGGAAGCATTCAAGAAACAACTGAAAGTGCCACTTAGTGCTGTGGTCTAGTTTACAAGGTGGTGATCATTCAAAGGTTGGACTCAATCTTGGATCTTGGATGTCTTTTCCAATCATAATCATTCTATGCTCTTCAGCTGTCACTAAAATGTGTTCTTAAAATACAGATAATGGTAGTGCTCTGAACTACAAATCTGAGTCTCAAATACCTTCTCCCCAAATGTGAAAGATCTGGATATACAGTGCTGGTTGAAGTCATTTTGCTGACCATGTGTTTATTGCATCCCCAGCATTGTTACCTGAAACATAAGATAACTTTTACAAATTTTTACAGCACAAATAAGACTCTGCAAAGGAGTAAGCTGCTTTGCTATCCCTTCAGAGCTTGGAAGACTCAACAAGCTGGCGGTGCATGGTCCCATAGCTCTGCCAAAGTGGTCCTGCAGTGTGTAAAACTCAGTAGAAAAGACAGAAAAGTAAAATAGTTTATTAGTGGTTAAATTTTCCCAGAAAGATTAAGTGGCTTGTCTGTCTACAGCCACACATGATAACAGGATAGCTTTTAGCTATGAAAACAAATGTCCTTTGAGCTGTTAATTGTAGCAAGGCAGCAATATGTTCACATACAATATTCTATTACCAAACAGTATGTAAAATGAAGAATGCCTTTTATAATCATACCGTTTTGCAAAGATAGAACTGATTTTAGAACAATATAACAGAACTTTAGATTTGGCAAAACTCCTGAGACACTATGAAAGACTTCAGTCTACAACTGAATTAATGCTTTAGAATATCTGTGCATCTTCTGCCAGCCTGTTATGAGGATATGCCTAAAATGTATTTTTTCAGTTTTACTATACCTACAATGTATTGTTAAGTAAATGTTAGCGTTCCAGCACTATGAGACTCAAACACTACTTAAAATTTAGTATTTCTTGCAAAAAAGAGAGACTGCTCAATTTTATGTGCTGTCCCTCATGCCATAATCAGAACCACTTCATTTCCAGAAATCACAAATGGACTGTCTTTATTTTACATGTCACCAGGTGAGGGGAGATGGGGGAAATTCTTATAATCAGTTTTAGGGCAGCCAAAAACCTTTCACCTATTCACCCAAAATTCAGTAACTGCTTTGGCCAAAACAAGTTTTTTAAAATTGCAAGATACATAGCAGAAAAATGAAAGTTTAGTGATTTGCCTGTGAATTATTTCCCAGTTCTTTTACATATCCAACCAGAATAAATCACTTCATCAACTTTTCCAGCCATTCCCCCAGTGATTTCCCCATTTAGTTGTAGTGTAAATGGTGAACTAGCTGAAACATTTGTGACTGCTGGTGAGGATGTACCTAGGTATGGAGTAGCCATGTGGCTGGTACTCAGAAACAAGTAAACCAGCAGAGCTCTGCTATGCTCTCCCTCTGTGCAGGATCTGACCTGGTTCCTTTTATTCTGCCACCAATTTTCAAGTAACTTCAAGAGCTGTATCATGATTTGAAACTGATGAAGACACTATCACTGTCACAGTTTTAAGAGTGGCATTCAAAATTATGACTCCACCCAAAATACCAATGCTAGGGAACAGCATTAGGAGAAATGGACTACCTTTAGCCAGGACAAAACCTGATTTAAAAAAAAAAAAAAAAAAAAAAAAAAAAAAAAAAAAAAAAGGAAGCGCCCTCTTGTTTTTTTGAGAGTTGCCGCTGAATATAAAATCTGGACTAAAGCAATCAGATTTAAGAGAAGAAATGAAAAATTATTTCCCAACATTACCATTGGGTGGCAGGGCCAGCTCCAGTACCCAATGTCATTTTGGAAATGTGCAATTAAGTTTACAAGAGTGATAACTCAGTACTTTAAGAATTACACTACAAGTCCTGTTGACAGTAACCAAAACCAGGGCATGAAAAAGTTTTTCACCTCTACAGCTAGCCCACAACAAACTGCTCTTGGGAGCTTCATGATTTTGTGGTCCAACTGACATAACCAGTAAAGTTTTGTCACAAACTGCATCATCTAGATTGCTGAATTATGTCTCTAAAAAACCCAAGAAAGCCGAATTTTCAAAATGCTTTGTGCCATGTTTAATAGAAAAGGTAACCACAGTAAATGCGTATGTGCCTTTATACCTGTATGAATGTCCTTCATTAAGCAATACCACCAGCACTGTAACCTTTCCGGAGCATCACATTTCAGTTGCAAGCTCTGAGACTGGCAGATGGATCCAGAAGGGTTAGCCCCTTGTGTATGGGTAAAACAAGCCTCTCCTTAATGCTCTATGGCAAGACTATGTGGCAAGTTGCTTTTTCAGTGCAGGCAGAAGATTTGGTGAAATGGCATGTCTCATCATTGATCACAACACAAAACCACCATCACAAGCATCTCCTGAGGCAAGGAGTCATTCTACGGATGATTTTCCAAAAACCATCACGGGAGAAACAAAATAAAACCATAGTAGGTCCTGGATCTGGAAGCCTGTCCCTACACAATACAGAATTCAAGCAGAGTTTTCTGGGAAAGTGGAAGCCCTAGCCTAGGGGTGTGAGAACTGCCATCACTAGATGTGATGAACCTACAAAATCGATGCTGTCAAGCAGCCCTAGCCCACCAACTCCCGTAAGGCAGTGCTGCCAGGGCGGCCTCGGCCCCCTTCGCGGGGTGTGGGATGCTGTAAAGCCCGCCCATGGCAGCAGGATTGCGCCGGGCCGTCCCATGCTTCCACACCCCAGGGCCGGCTGTTCCCGCACAGTAACCCCGCGGTGGCCGGAGCCGCCCTGCGCTGCTGCCCCGCGGCCGCATCCCCTCGCTGGAGCTCAGGGCCAGCACCGGCCCCTCGCAGGGCGCTGCCGCCGCTCCCGGCCCGGCCCGGCCCGGCCCGGCTCGGCTCGGCCCGGCCCCTCCCCTGTCTGCAGCGGGTGGAGGCGGAGAAGGGCGGCGGCGCCGTCACGTGAGGCGCTGCCGGCGCTCGGCTCCCCGCGCAGCCCCGCCGCCGCCAGCCCGGCCCGAGCCCCGCCGCCGCCTCGCCTCGCCTCGTCTGGCCTCGGCTCCTCCGGCGCCTCCATGCCCAGCAGCGAAGCGGTGCCGCTGGGGCTGGGCGCCTGCCGCAGGTCGGGGGCGCTGGGAGGGATGCTGTCTCTGGTGGCGCGGCTGCTGGAGTGGCTGCGCTCGCTGTTCTGGAAGGAGGAGATGGAGCTCACGCTGGTGGGGCTGCAGTACTCGGGCAAGACCACGCTGCTCACCGTGCTGGCGGTACGCGGCCCCGGCCCGGGGCAGGGCGGTGCGGAGCCCAGCGGCGGGCAGGGCCGCGGGATGCGGCGGGCGCGGCCGGCGGGGCTGCAGGGCCCCCGCCCGCCCGCCCGGGGCCGCCGCCCCGCGGCCCTTCCCCGGCAACAAGTGCGGGCTGTGCTGCCGCGGTCCCCTGAGGTCCCGCGGCGATGCGGTGGGATGCGGCGGGAGGGAGGGGGGCCAGGCGGGAGAGAGCATGAGGCAGCTTTTGCATCGTTTGCAACCTCGAGAATTTCACAGCAGGAGGCTAAGGTGTGTATGAAGGTGTTTGCAGAGGGAGGAGGAAGATGTCCTCTGGGTCTGGCTGCAAAGTGTGCCATTTTGGAGCAGATTCGTGGGCATGGGCTCTTGCCGTGGTTCAGATTGGCTTTCCATGGTCAGTGAATCCCAGAATAATACATTGTGCATCCCTCAAGGCCGTGAATTGTCTGTTACTGAATTATCTCCTCCTAGCAGTTGCAGCAATGCTAATGCCTCCCACAAATCCTCCATAGCTCTTCCCCAGCATCCAAGCCTGATTCCAGCATTCAGTTCCCACTCTGGTGATGGCCTTGCAGCCTCTAATGCTGACACCTACCATGACATTTTCTTTTGTCACCATGCTAAAATACATTTCTTGTCTTTGTTTGTTGCACCCTCCAAACTGCATTTGGGTCCGTCCCAAAGATTAGCTTTCTATCAGGGGATGGAAATAAACGTGGGTATATGTTATATTTACTTACTGCTAATCATGAAGCTTAGTGAAGCTTTTCTGCAAGGTGGTATCTCTTGTGAACTGTATTGCAGCTTCAGCTGCTAGAAGAATAAAATTTCTAGATGTTCTGCAGTCCTTAATGTGAAAAGCTAAAAACCATACTGGGAGGTGTATGGGTTAAAGTCAGAGGGATTGAGTATATGATATTTGTTACTTGCTTTTGTATAAGATTACGGATTAAGGGAAAAATAAGGCATTATGCATTAGTGTTAATGAAGAAATGGAGAGAGAGCAGGAGAAAAAGGTGCCCAAAAAGTGTGTTTTGGGTGACATTAGCAATCAATGGAATATACCTGTAGCTGGTATTTTAGTTGGTTTGTCAGGCACTCGGGTAATCTTGCTGAGATAGGCCTCAGTGCTTCTTACGCCCATTAGAAGTGTTCATTTCCCAAGGGAGGGCCTTGCCGTGGAATGGGGAAAAGGCGTGACAAATTTCCTTGCTTCTTGGATTGTTTTCATGAACAGAATGAAGAAGAACACAGTGGCTCAGAGACCTCAGTAGTGTGTGGTGTCAGACTTTGTGTGTGTAACTCTTTGTTCACTCCCTTGTACTACCAATGAAATGGTGTTGTAGGTGTTTGTTTCTGGGATGTTATCTTCAACACCAGAGCACTCCTGTTACTGCAGGTCTGATTTTCCCTGTAAATGTTATTATTTAAGAGTATTCTACAAGGCATTCATGTTTTGTAACTTAGGGAGGGTCACACATTTCAGGTTTTGTAGATTTTGGATCTTCCAGTCTGGAGATGACATGCCATGGTAAGTGGTTGGCAAATTTTGAAAAAAAAAATAGGATAAGGCTGACTAATATTGTACATGATAAGTATATATTTAATAACTATAAACCAATATTTATATTAGAATATTAATAATCGTTTTCTCTTGAATACTGTTGATGTGTAAGGGCAAACAGATTGGGAACTCTCTGTTATATTTGTGAATATATGGCTAGAGTGTGACAGTGAAAATAGCTGTTGCAAAATAGTGGCTACTTAAAATGTAAGCTGCAGTGGATCGAGAAAAAGCATTGGAAATTACAATTTTTTTCACTTTGCAAGAGCACTCAGAGATCCTATTGTGCTAATATACACCCTGAATATTGTGAATATACACCCTTTGAGACAGTCTCTGCTCTTCAGAGTTTGAGCCATATCTGTTATCCAATGGAAACCTTGGATAAAGTCACTGCCATGTACTGTGGATTTGCATTGATAATAGAGTAGAATCTGGTCCATGGTTGTTGATATGGTACGGGGTAATGACAGTGTTCATTATCAGTTCAATAGTCTGAAATTTTTAGAGGACATTATAAACTTCTTAGCACCAGTTATTTTTCATTTGTGTTGGGAGGTAATCTGTTTTTTATTGACATATGACAATAAAATTCTTTGCACTTCTTAAATCTTCACAAGAATGGGCAATTTGTAATGTAAGCCTTCCTTACCAAGCATAGTAGTACAGACTTTTTACTTTATGGTGATCAGGTCATTACAACACAGTAAACAGCTCTTGGACCAACATGAGCAAATGGTTGAACCTATTCCTTTCTTTTCTGCACTGTGTGGGAAAATAAAAAACTGTAGACATAATACTTTCTTTGTATTATGATTCCATTCAACCAGAATGGGGAATTTTTAGAGAAAAAGACTGAAGACCAATGAAGAAGATGCTAATTCTTTACATTCTATCCCCAATACTAGAGGACTTAGAGTGGTTTGTTTTTTTATTTATTTTTGTCTTCCATTTTAGCATATTACATGTGATGTATAACTTGCTGACAGAAGTAGAATTCCAACTTTCTACAGCCTCCTGAGTCAACTGTCTGCTTTCCCCAGCGTTCTTGTCCTTGAGAAATGATGCTACATTTTCAGTGTTTTATGTGTTCATATGTGTTTATACATCAGTCCTTCACAAATATAGGTACTACATATTTTTAAAAATTCATATAATTATAGAATCATTAAGATTGGAAAAGAGCCCAAACATCATTAAGTCCAACATTTGACTGTACACCGTCCTGTCAACTAAGCCATAGCACAAAGTGCCACATCCAGTCCATTCTTGAATGCCTCCAGGGATGGTGGCTCCACCCTTTTCCTGGGCAGATCAGTACCCAATACACAGGAGGATTTACTGGTTGGCTTTGTCTTACTATAGTTGAAAACTTCTGTGAGTGCTGGGTATGTGTGTCTGTATAAAACTGCAGGGACTTTTGTTTTCACTTTGTTTTTCGTTCTGCTGTTGATAAGTTACTGAAGCGGGGAATAAAAGGGAAAAAAAAAGACAAAGCATGGTGAAGATATACAGTACAGAATTTAGCAAGAAGATTCACATAAGTAAGGTTGAAAAAAGAACTGATGGAAGTTGTTTCTTTCCTGAAGGATCTAATTCCAAGTCCTTGTGGGACAATCATGTAGGTGTCAAAAGTTATGCAGCTTTCAATGCCCCAGATTAAAAATTAACCTTTTAATTGTAAGTGCAAACTGGAGGCAGAGTGTATTCTCACTCTACCACAAACAGAAAAAAGTTTCAGAAATCGTACAGAGCCCAGGAGTAGCCCTGGAGGGGTAGACTAAGATACATTGCTGTTGCAGTGCACCCTCAAGCTCTGATCCTCCATTTCTCAGATGAGAGGGAACGGATGGAACATGACTGCATCCTGCCTTCTCCATATGTACCCATATTTTCTTCCAAAAAAAAAAAAAAAAAAAAAAAAAAAGAAAAATCAACAAGCCAGGGCACAAGGGGTGATAGGTAAATATGGGCAGATAGATGCAGAAGGGTGGCAGACCCAGAAGGCGCTGCTTTCCTTGCTGGATGATTGGAACATGAGGATTTACTGTGTCCATTGCAGAGAGCACCTGGGCCCTCTGTGTGAACATTAGTAATGAACTGCCTGTCTTATTGTATTGTGTCCAGGAGACAGAACAGCTTGTTAATGGTGCATTTTCAAAAGGAAGAATGAGTGATGAGTTACCTACTCAGATCTGAGTTCTGTCTTTATCCTCAAAAGATGTCTTCTGTAGTGTGTAGAAGTCTGTAAGATTCC